>NC_051846.1:106995256-107085184 GCF_002237135.1 Teleopsis dalmanni | reverse complement strand
GTGTTTATTATATTATATTACTATACATGTAATCATATTATATCACTAGATTTTTATTATATTATACTATATTTTTTATTATATTATATTTCTATATTTCTTATTATTTTATATTTCTTTATTTTTTATTTTATTATATTTTAATATTTTTTTTTATTATATTATATTATTTATTATATTATATTATGTCATAGTACTATAGTGTTTATTATATTATATTACTATACATGTTATCATATTATATCACTAGATTTTTATTATATTATACTATATTTTTTATTATATTATATTTCTATATTTCTTATTATTTTATATTATATTATATATATTATTTATATATATTATATTATATATATTATATTATATATATTATATTATATATATTATATTATAATATTATATATATATATTATTTATAATATAATTTATATATTATTTATTATATATTATATTATATATATTATTTATTATATATTACATTATATATATTATTTATATATATTATATATTTTATTATATATATTATATTATATATATTATATATTATATTATATTATATATATTATTTATAATATTATATTTATATATATTAATGTTATATAATATTCATATATATTTATATATTATTATATTATATTATATTATATTATATTATATTATATTATATTATATTATATTATATTATATTATATTATATTATATTATATTATATTATGTTACATTATATTATAAACAATGCGTGTGGATTAGGTATTAGTAAGAACGAGGCAATATTGAAGTAACAAAAATGTGAATCCGGAGGAATTGCTGAATTTTAGTTGGTACGGTCAATAAATATTATTAAATTAGATTTGAAATTAACACGATCCAATTTTTTTTAGAAAGAAATTCTAGGGTGTGGATTATCAGAATATATTCAAATTTTTTTGAAAGAAAACTTTAGCAAACTTTTGGTTTGTTTTGGGACGTCCGCTGAATACAGAAGCTTAGCAAATCGGTTTGACGTCGGCAAGTTACCGTCTGCATTTTCTTAAAATGTCTCAGGAGGCGTTGAAAACTTCTTTAATTTTATATAAGAATGCATTCCTAAGTACATTAGACCATATGAGGTTCTAAGTTTTCCACAGTGTTTAGGTGTAATAGGGAAGTTTTCAATTTACGACCCGAGTTCGTATTTGCGTACCCATGAGCGGCTTATTTTGGCTCATTCTGCTCAGGGCTCATGAGCCGGCAAAAAGATTTTTTCATACGATGGCTAACGCTCACGAGCGAACCCAATTACAGAGTCACGCTCACGGGCAAGAGCCGCCATTAAGTCAAAATGGGCTCACGCTCCTAAGCAAGAGTTGAGTTGCGGCTCATGAGATCTCATGTAATAAATTTAAGATTTTATTTTTATTTTTTTTTTTGTGAAAACATGTCATTAAAAAAGATTTAAAATATCAATAAACTTGAAATAACTATAATATGGAAATAATCAAAGTTCTTAAAATAAACAATAAATATATTTGTATTGTTTATTTGTGGAAAATATTAATATTTTATAAATTTGTTTTTCAAATTCAAATTATTGTTTCATTATATTGTTTTAATATAAATAATAAGCTAAGGTAATTTCAAATTATATATTTTTACATGTAACGTTTATAAAAATAAATAAACCAAATAAACTAATAAATCGCTTTTTATTAAACAGTTGAGCTCGTGAGCTCTCGGCTCGTGAGACTTCATGAGCAGCTCTTAAATATGAGCCAATTTTTGGCTCACATAAGAATTGGCTCGTGCTCTTGAGCCTGAGCTGCTCATGAGTGAGCAAATACGAACCCTGTTTACTACTACTAAAACATATTAATTGTAAACAATATTAAATATGGAAGCCTTATTGAAATAAAAACAATCTCAAAATGCTGTTGACTACTATAACTATAAAGGGTAGTAGTCGATCGCTCCGTTTGCTCTCATAGATTAAAGGTAAGTAATTCATACGTAACATAAATGATTGATTGCAATTTTGTCATTCCAGTCTGAATTTTTACTTTTTTCACATCAAAATTTGTTTAATCAATTTGATTTGTAGGAATCACGAATGGCTCTTCTGATATTGGTAGATGTTCTGATTTTCTTTTTGGAGAAAGTTAGGAGTTTTATATTTTTGGGTAAACAGTAACAGTTCTATCTTAGAAGGATTAACACCTACGTCACACCTTGAGGCCCATTTACTAAGGTTCAGAAAAGCGCCCTCCATGATGCTACTCAGCACCGAAGGGAACATGCCTGTCTTCCGCATACGCTACTGCTTTGACTCCACCCTGGTTAAGCCTTAAAAGCAGTGAGTTCATTGTTAAAATCCATAATAAGGGAGATAACACTCCCCCTTGTGGTGTACCCCTATTGACGCATTTCTTAATGCTAAGATTGCCCATCTCTGCATTGATGATTCTAAACTCAAGCATAGAAGCGATCCATCGGGAGATGCAGGCCGGGATGTTCATTTCGCTGAGAGCATCCTGAATGGCTACCACACTGATGTTATTAAAAGCTCCTTCTATATCCAAGAAGGCGGCTAAGGTAAATTGTTTACATCCAAAAGATTTCTCCACCACAGTAACAACCTCATGTAGTGCCGTTTCTGTGGACTTCCCTTTGAGATATGCATGTTATGCCCTTGATATTTTAGTGAAACTGTGTAAAGATCTGATCTAAGCATCGACCAGTCTTTCCATAGTTTTAAGTAAGAATGAAGTAAAGCTAATGGGTCTATAATTTTTAGCCGTGCTGTGGCCTGTTGTATCTGCTTTTGGAATAAAAACTACTCTAACTTATCTCCAGCCGCTGGGGACATGATTAAGTGAAAAGCAGCTACAGAAAATCGTGGACAGCCAATTTACAGCTCCATCTCCCAGAGATTATAACATAATTGGTAAGATCCCGTCAGGACCCGGACTTTTATATGAAGAGAAGGAATCGATGACCCATTTGATCCTTCTAGATGATACCACTGACTGTATAGTCTCGCCAGAATTGGCTGAACGATACGGCAATACCTTTGGGGATCACCCGAGAAATCAGGAAAATGGGTATCTACTAATAGTGAGAGGGATTCCGTTAGGGATTTAACTGGATTTCCATCTACTTTGTTAATGAAAGAGGGTAGCAGTTTGGTAGCAGTTTGGCTAGTCTAGCCAATTCTTTAATGCTTTCAATTTGCTGGCAATGAGAATTCCATGACAATTTCTTGGATTCCCGAAGTGCTTTTTTGTAAACCCTAAGAGCAACTTTATATGGAGTCCAAACCTTGGTCCGATAGCTTTCGTTGAAAGCTCTTCTTGCATTCCTGCGGAGTAAAGAGAGCTTCTCGTTCCACCACGGTGGCCTACACTTCTTCGCATACGAGCGAGGACATAATGCTTCAAAGGAAGAAATAATATTATTTGTCAAAGAGTTGACCCTACACTCCAATTCCGTAATCAAGTTAATTGGAGCGGGGGCTATGTTGATTCTGACACTGAGCAATGACCTGAAAGTATCCCAGTTTGTCTTCCTGGGATTACGGTGAGATTGCTTAGCTACCATGGGAATATTCATCACAAACGTGATATATCTATGATCAGAGAAGGAGTTCCTGGTTGAAACTCTCCAATCATTGATCGTTAAAGAACACGAAGTCGAACAAAGGGTAATATCTAAAACCTCTTAACAGCCTATATGATCATCCGTACTCGGAAAAATGAAGGTGGGATTATTACTCTTATTACATAGTTCTAGATTACATCTTAATATAAAATCAAAAAGAGTCTCTTTTATCTCTCTATCGTTAATTTCCGAGCTTCCCCACAAGGAGTGCCGGGCATTAGAGTCACAACCCATCAGCAAGGCTAGCTTCTCGGTCTGCGCGAAATTTTGGACTAGTAGTACCCCCTCTGGAGGTGCCTCATCATCGTGTGGCATATAGGCGGATGTTACTAAAACCGCAGGTTTTAGCTTCCGCTCTATCCGGATGGTGGTGATATCTAAAAAACTTAAATGAGAGCAGAGAAAAGCATTAAGGTGCGTTTTTGCTAAAATGCATGATCTTGGCTTACTCTGTCCTTTATCATAAAAAAGATTATACTCATTGATGTTGAGCCCTTTGACACATGAGCTATGAACCCAGGGCTCTTGGATGATGGCAAGGTCGATGTCCTCCTCCCTGAGTAAGACAGCCAGATTATCCGTGGCACATTTAGAGTGTTTCAGGTTTATCTGCACGACCTTGGCCATTAATACATCAACAAGGTTTGTTGTCGATGATGAGGTCATCTAGCAGCTTACTAGTGCCCTCAACCTCATCCAGAATATTATCCGGTGGCGCGTTTTTAAAGATTTTAATTTTTGCCTTCCGGATGCCGTAACGCAGCTTGCAGTCATTAGCCTCAATGACTGGCAAGCATTCTTCGTTGATAAGAAGTAAGTACGATTGGCTGTGCTTTTTGCGGTTCTTCGGTCTTGAGAACCGACCAGTCTTCCATCTGGATTTCTGGATTTTGTAGCCTTAGCTGCTGCAGAGTAAGGTCAGGAGGACCAAGGTTTTTGGGTAACCATACGCGCGCTCGAGGTCTCGATGGAATTTCCGCCGCAAGGACAAGTTTGAGCTTTAAACCGTCCCAGTTCTCACTAATCTTAGTGATCGCCTTGCTGAGAAAACTCCGCGAATACTCGTCGTCGCATCTGATCACTCGGTGACCACGGACGATATATGCACAGTCAAAAGAAGGAACGGACCCCGGATTAGTCATGAGCTCAGCCATAACCAATTCGGACAGTTTGGTCTCAATCAGCGCCCACCTCTCCATCAGCAGCTTGCCGTTTGAGTTGTGTTCGTCGATCAAGGCCATACTGAGATGGTCTCTCGCCACTTCACTGAAGGGACGAGTAACTTATGCCGGTCTTGACATTAGCTTTCCATCCCCCGTTCCATCTTTGTGTCGCTTCGCCTCCTTGCCGGGATCTTCCTGAGATCTGTTACACTTGCCGCCATCTCCGACATTCTTGCCGGTGATAACAGACTGGCGCAGACCTTCATCATGAAGATACTCCTCCACAATGGCGCGGTATTTAACAGCGTCTGTTTCGTCTCGTTCATGGACCTTGCCTTCTTTTTTGTTGCTCTCAATTTTTCTTAGCATAAAAAGCGCCCGCTGATATCGATTTTTGCGTGCCATGTTGGCTTTTTCGTGATTTAGCATTGCCCTTACTGCTAAGGCTGGCAGTTTTAAGCGTTGGCGTGCGGTTGGCAGTCTGTCTACTTTGACTGGTAGACGGAGTGCTGTCGATTTTTTTGGATGTTAATTGGATTGGCTTAGACGCCGGTGTACTGTGACTGGTACAACCGGTATTGGAATCGGCAGCGATCTCGTCGTCCAATTTCAACAGTTCGTCCTCCGTAAGTTTGATGGGTTTATACTCTCCAGCCACGAGTTCCGAGACATTATCGGAAGAATTCATATCATATGCATAATCGTTCACCTTACCCGGTAAGACAGGCGCGGCGGACCCGAGGATAGCTGGACGAAAGAAGCGACTACCACAGTAGCGTCCCACACCATGGCTGGACCACAGTTACTCCCCAAGGCGGTCATATATTGGAGAGGCTCCGCAAAAATACAGTCGCACAGACCCCTTGACTGCAAACCTATACTCGGTGAGCACGGATCGCGTAACACTCCCGAGTTAAGGGAACCTTCAAACCATGATCACAAAGCATTGAGTGGTGTGCAGCTATTAAAGAGCTAAGGACATTCACTCAATTCCTCCTGATCTTAGCTGGGCACCGTCCTGACAACGTACAGGATGAGAAAACTGTGTGACCCATTACCAGACGGCACCCTCGTGAAGGGTTCAGTAGAAGGATTTTTTTCTTGGTAATATAATAATCATTTATTTGTTTATCTCTTAAATTATTAATATCTCAGGTATCCTGTTTTTATTTATTTGTTTTATTTATTGAGCATAAATTTATTATTAAAAATATACAATTACAGGAATTTATGTGATGCAATTGTTATGTTAACATTCATAAAAAGCAAAGAATTTTTCACAATTAAAATTTATCTTGTTAAAAAAAAAGTGTTCAATTTATAAATATTTTAGTTTGATAACAAAATCGAGTGCTGTTTTGTTTTATAACGACTGCTTTTATTTTTTAGAAAAATTTTGAAATTGTTTTGTACGTTTTTCCAATTAAAACAATAAAAGTTAATCAATCAGAATTCAAGGATATTTAACCAGCTAATGTGAAGTATAGACTTTCTCAAATTGCTATAAAACGCAAAATTAATATTTCGTATATAAAAAATTTGTTTTTAATATATTTAAATATACATATAATACATTTACATAAATATTAATTGTTAATTTCCTCTTCAAATTAATTCCTGTGCAGGATTTAAAATTAACAAACCCAAAATTACGAACGATTATTAATATATATATTATTTTATTAAATTTATATCCTAAAATTGTTCAGACCTAGATATGTCTTCCAAGAATGTCATAAACTATTTCTTTTCTCGTTTTTATTTCTGCTTTCATTGCTGCTGTATAAGGATCAAAAGATAGAATACGTTTTCTTCTGCGGAAGATACCTTCTTTTCTCTTTACTGCACAATTCAATAAAGACTGAAATATAAATGTTTTCTTTTATGATACAAGTATAAAATTCAAACAATTAAGCTCACCTCATTTATTGGATATTCTAAAAAAGTTAAAATTTCTCTTAAAATATTTTTAATTTCATTTACTAAATCGTCGTAAAATACAACTTTTACTTGTCCTGTAAAATTTCGTGCCCAGCTGATATTCATTAACTCCCAACCTTTGAGTTTATTAGTTACAAACTGCTGCCAATCTAAAAAAGAAAGTATGTTGAGAAAGTGTAACAGTTGAGGAATTGAAAACACATTCATTATGTTAAAATAAACTAACCAATTTAATATGTACAAGTAGCTGTAGGTTTTAGTACTTAACTAGTAGTGACAAAATATAGATATATGTTATGTACATATAAGAAACTATCGACAGTGTTACTTTCAGCCTAGATTAAATTATTTATTAAATTATTGAATTATTTATTGAAATAATTGCCATTCATTTTATTAACCCATTTCGTACGTGTGGTGTACCACACGGCTAACTTTGAAAATTATTTAAAAATATATAAAAGTTATTAATTCAATGTTTTTTATTTTTGTTACTCAGTTTGGTATCTTAATAATATAAAAATATAGATTTCGAACAGTTTTCATCTGTTCATGAGTTTAAATGGTCCGAAATAAAAAGTGTCCAAAAAAATGCTTTTTTTAATCAAATGAAAATTTAAATAAATAGAAATAAAAACTAATATATTTGTTATAATATGTGTTCGCAAAAGTCCAATTATAATTTTCATAATTTTTGCCGGCGCCTTAGTAATAGTTACGTGCCACTAGACTCCAGCGAAAAAAGGCGTGTGATGAACCACACGCTGGGTCCCATATCAAAATAATGATGAAACAATGCCATATAAATATTTGTCGTTAGGTAATGAAATAAAATGAGAGTAATCTCTCTAATAAATATTATATTCTTCTAATTAACTTAAACTTACGTTATGTTCTTTTAATATATATATATATATATATATATATTAGAATTTATTATATTTTAATTATTTTAATTATATATATTTTGAGAATTTTGAGAATTTTTTAAAGGTCAAATGATATTTATATCTGGGCACAATTAGTATGTCGTCTTATTTAATCGAAGTAGTTTGGAATTTAATTTTTGTGGGGTAATTTTCACATCAATAAATAAATGAGATGATAGGGTTAAGTATTTTTACAGTATGACTACTGTCCGGAGAGTGCATCTTATGTGAGATTCCGAAGACTTTATGTTATTAATAAAGTAAGGTATATATTATGTTCGTGTATGCGACATAATATTGTATTACCGATTACCAAAAACACAGTGAACTTTATGTTATTAATAAAGTAAGGTATATATTATGTTCGTGTTTGCGACATAATATTGTATTACCGATTACCAAAAAAAACAGTGACAGTGATATTAATTTGAATCAAAAGCAAAAAAAAGGAATTTGTGACATATTCCTTTTCTCAATCAATTATCTTTGAAACGCTGTAAATTTTATTGAACTTAATATATAGCCATTTGAAAATGTGTCTACTATGCCAATTCTTAAAACCCCATGGGTTCATATCTCCTAGGAAAAAAATAACAAAATTTTTTCCCGAGATATGAGTCTTCTTATTTTATGAAAGGAGCTCATAAAAAAATTTCAGCCAAATCGGAGATCATGAGGTCATTTTTTGCCAAAATCCGTCCGGTTTGTAAAAGAATGACCCATGTATTAGTGTTCAAGTACGTTGACTTAAAACCACCTTTATACTTGTAAACAATTATAAATATATTTTTTATATATAATACACTTTTTATATATATACAAGGAATGATGTATATTTACCCATTTATTTTATATTTTGACATACAATGCCACCGAGTGATCATACAAGACACACTGATTTCCTATAAGAATACGACGTCTTTTATACGCATTCTCTTGAACTTTTTGTGTAAAGTACACAAAATTTTGAGTCCATCTTAGTTAAAATTAATGCAATTTAACACTTTTGCATAAAAGCTTCCTTGTGCAGCTTTTTGCAGCGAATTGCATTCTGACGCTTCTAGTATATTTGTTTTGTTTTGATTTTAAGAAAAGTACCGGTGCTGGTGTTTTCTCGTGTTTCAAATTATTATATAAATATAATAATAAATAATTTATAAATAAATTTTTATTTATTTCATCAAATAAATTTATGGTGGATAAATAAAAAAGAGAAGAATGATTTTATTGATATATATTTCACTATTTATTATAAATATATTTTCTTGCAGTTCCAAATCACTTCACGTTTTATTGATATATATTTCACTATTTATTATAAATATATTTTCTTGCAGTTCCAAATCACTTCACGTTTTGCAGTTGCGTACAAGATGGTAAGTAGTTTCTAATAACTATGTGAAATGTTAATTCATTTATTTTAATTTCAGATTTCTTCATAGTTTATTAAAAGTGGTGTATATGGTGTTACTAAATTTATGTAGATTGGAAATTAATACAAATTTCTATCCTTACAATATTGAAACAAGTCTCGAAGGAAACTGCAAGAATACCTTCGACGACCGTAAAAATGAGCAACAGAAATGAATGTCGACAAGACCCTAGGAGCTCATTGTACAAAGAATATGCGTTAAAACGAAAATGTTACTTGACGAGGACTCTCTTAAAAAAGCTGAATATAATACAATGAATTCTTGTAGACAGATCGAAAAGAAGTCAAGGGTGACACAAAAAACTACTACGATGAACTAAGCATGAAAACGCAAGTAGTATCGAAGAAGGGTTTAAGTTAACTAAACAACTAGGTGGCAAACCTCTCTAAAATTACACCCCTGAAACAATTGATTGTCTCCCGATTGAGTAATTTAAGGCTGATCCCAACGCTGAGCCAACATTTTTGCACCCATTTAAGAAAATCTGGAAGGTAAGAATCATTTCTTCTTGGATGGAGTATATAATTGTCAAATTGCCCAATTGCTCCACTCAATAAACACTACAATGGCAAACAGGTACGCTATAGATAGGATATTGTCAGACAGATTAGGGAAAAACGACTAGCAAGAAAAAACTGGCAAAGAAAACGTATTTCAGATGACAAACGACACATGAATAAAATAACAAAAAAGCTAAAATCGGTTCTTCATATTTTTCATGAGCAAACGACACAATCATTTCTTCGAAGCTTAAAGCCGACTTGGAAGGTAAATAAAAAATTGAGCAATACAACGGATTATAATCCACAACTACGAAAGCCAGACAATACGTGGACTAAAACTACAGATGACAAAGCGTCTCTATTTGCTAACTACCTGGAAAACGAGGAAAATAAAACTTTAAAAGAAAAAATAATTAAATTGGAACATGAAAAACAAACCGACCACGAAGAACTGATGCGGATAATTGACGCCAATAAGGAAAACAACCTAATTTTCAAAGGCCCAACAGATCAACTGCCACCCAAAGAAGCTGTCACAAAACTGTGTGAAGAAACTCTTGGCATAAACATTGTAGTCCGTAAAGCTAGAGTCATATCACAGCGGGAATATAAAATCAATGTCTTGGCAGAGATGACGTCAGAAGAATCGATTGGCCTGGTTTTCCAAAACATACACAAACTTGCAAACTCTACGATTAGGATTGAAAAAGACCTGAATAAAGACAGACAACGGCATAGAAAAGCTCATCTCTTAATAAGGAAAAAACTTCTCTCAATAGATCGTTCGCACAAGGTGCTCGTTCGAGATGATAGAATACGTATTGGAAACAAGTGGTGCAAATGGAGCAAAAATGGAACCCTAAAGTGTGGCAATGAGGAGGCGACTACTACTCTCCAATCTATGTATGGAAACAAACTTGAAAACCTTAATCTTAACTTATTAAGCATCATGAATGAGCTAGATCAAAACAACCATATGGCAAAAAACTAAAGAACGAATACAGCACATTAACAACAACTACAGATGACGCTCCATCAACACCACGAAATACAGCATCTACATACAATCTTTTTAAGCTTCAAATAACATTTTGGAATGTACACGGTATTGCAAATCTTTTTAATGAACCAAAAATTGCTGACTCGCAGATCATATCTGTCTATGAAACCTGGTCAATAACACTTTTCAATACTACCCTTAGTCCTTGATGCAACTATGATGCGCTGACAGCCCCAGCAACTAGGGAAAAGTCCAATGGTAGAGCACCACTAGCTCTACCAGTATCTCTAGTTTAAAAAAATTTAGCAAAAACTATCGAAATAAGCAACACAAATTTGTGGATTTATGATATAAATATTGCTTTAGAATTGCTTCAACCATTAATCAATGAAATTAGAATTCATAGAAAATAATGGCTTTATCTTGCTTAACGGTTGCACAGATGATGACATCCCAGCAAGTTTTACATTCTCAAACAAAAATGGTAACTGTGTTATTGATTTAATCTTGGTCAACGTTGCTGCAATTCCATTTATAAAAAGCCTAGGAGTACAAGCACTTGCTTCTGGTTCAGACCATTTCCCGGTAACCTTAAAATTTGAATCCCCTACCGGCACTAGCAATATAAATTGTACAAATGTAACTTCTTGTAAGCAAACCAGATTAAAATGGGATATAAATAAGTCTGATATTTTTACAATGCACATGAACCGCTGTCTTGAATCATTGAACATGAATCATCACTTCTCTTCTTTATCCATTGACCAACAAAATGATCTAATTATAACCTCTATACAAAAATCCGCTCAAACATCAGAAATGGTCATTGCTAAGTCCTTTATGCCTCTTTACTATACTTCTAAGACATGGTTTGACTCAGAGCTAATGGCCTCAAAGAAAAATCTAAATCATGCCCTAAAAATGTGCAAGCGACAAAGCTTTTCATCTGAAACTAAAACGGTATACATAGATTTAAAAGCTAATTTCAAAAAAATGCTGTCTGAAAAAAGAACGGAACATGAAATTAAGGTCAAAAAGAAGTTCTTTAACGTAAAAAGTCCGAAAGACTTTTGGAATCTTATTAAATCGTACAATCAAAAATCTTTTGTCAACAACCCCATACCAAATTCTGTTTGGCATAGCTTCTACGAGCAAATTTATCCACCTCGTTCTACCATTGAACTTATACTGTCTGAAAACTTTATCGAAGCGCTGGATTCGGAAATAACAATAATTGAAATAAAAACAGCAATAAATAAAATCAAAATCAATAAGGCTCTAGGCGAAGATGCAATTACAGCAGAGTTCTTTAAGAATTTTTCTAGTCAATGGATTTATATCCTACAGTCTGTATTCAATAATATTCTCTTAACTGGAAGCACACCAGCTTCTTGGTCACAGTCCGTACTTATTATGTTACACAAAAAAGGTGATATAAACTCACCCGAAAATTATAAAAGCATTGCTCTATGCAATATTATCTTAACAATTTTTACCCATATTCTGCATGATCGCCTCTTGCCATAGGCGGAACAACATAATAAAATTCCTGAGTCTTGGGTTTAGAAAAAAAGATCATGTACTGATAATATTTTACTCTTCAAACAGCAATTCAAATACATCTACGTCTAAAAAGCAACTCTGCTTACGGACTTTTCATTGATTTCAAACGGGGATTTGATTCTATTGACCAGATGCTGCTCTGGCAAAAACTTCATTCGCAAGGTATAAGTTCGCGCTTAATTAAAATTTTCCAATCTATTCACGAAAAGGTTTTCTTCGTGATCAAACTTCAACAAAAAGACTCCGATCCTATCTCTGTCACCGAAGGCGTACTCCAAAGGGAAATTCTCAGCCCTCTCCTTTTCATATTGTTTTTTGCTGATCTTGAGAAAGAATTAAGGAATGCAAATATTAAAGGGATCAATATTAATGGTTTACATGATATTTTGATGCTGCACTTGAAAGCTACTGCGAAAAAAACAAACTTGTTGTAAATACGAAAACAACCCAAATTATCCACTTTAGAAGAGGGGGTAGGCCAATAGCAGAAAATTTCTTTTACAAATGTCAAAAAATTTCTGTCGTGAAGTTCTACACATATGGTACTTAGGAGTAAATTTCTCAAAGTTCACATTAGGCAAATGTGCAGTAGAAACTGCTATAAGAAAAGGGAAAATGGCGCTCGGTACGGCAGTACAAACTGTTAGTAAATTTAAATCAGATTCTTGGGAAGGTCGGGCTAAACTATTCGACTGCACTGTATCTGTAATACTTTTATATGCATCAGAAGTGTGGGTTCTACGTTACTGTGATTCACTAGAAATCGTTCAATCAAACGCTTGTTAGCACTTCCCCAAGCTACAAATAATGCAGCACATAGACTTGAACTAGGCCTTGTAAAAATTTCATATAGAGTTTTTAAATGCTCAATCGACTTAATTATATGAATTCTTCAAATGGACCAATCAAGATACCCCAAACAATGTCTATTTCGTCTCATTTACCTACACGTAAATAATTCTTCTACAAGTGAAATTAATGGGGTTACACAATTTAATGAGTTTCTTGAAGTTGTAAATATGACAAACTTATAGGAAACACTGACTGCAGTAACTTGGATTGCTAACCGAGCTACGGCCCTTGAACGCTATTAAAAATATCTAAACTTCAAGGATATCAAGGATAAAACCATCAACTCACAATCCATGAATTGCAATATATTAAGAGCCCTGGATGACAAACCTGCCTGTTACCTCTTTGATCGTAAGCAATTTTTTATGGCAAAGGTTATCACCCAATTGCGGTTGTCAACAACTCACTGCACTCGATTTTGTACTAACGGGTAAATTCACAGACTCGAAATCAACAACCTTTGTACACTTTGTAATTTACAAACTGAAGAAACGTTGAATCACTTTATGTTTGCGTGCCCCATTTACTGCTCAGTACGAAATCACCATCTTAGTTTTTTACTTACAGTTTTCAAAGACAATAAATCTTTAATTTTCAACTGCACTGATCCGCAATCAACTAAGGCAATATTCTCATATATATTAAGTAGTCTTAAAATCAGATCATTTATTATAAACGAATAAGATTTTGCAAAATTTTTTTTGTAGATATATGTACATATATAATTATAATTATTTCCCTACTATTTATTTAAATTAACTTTTTTATTTTTATCGCTTACTTTTTAAACCTAATTAGTAATAAGTTTAATTTAATTAATAATAAGTATACATCAAACCTCCTTCTGTTACAACTATAATATAAGTTCAGAAGCAGAAATAAATAAATGTTGAATTGAAATTGAAAAAACTACCTGAAAACGTGTTTACTCCTCATAATAATATATATGACCTATACACTGAGCAGAAGGTTTCAACATATTGGCATGAAATACATCAAATGAATTTTCCAATAAAAAACTTTTCAAAAAATGAACTAGTTAAAGAAATCGCGAATTTGCAAAATCGTACCTGGATATCTGAAAACGTGTTTACTCCTCATAATAATATATATGACCTATACACTGAGCAGAAGGTTTCAACATATTGGCATGAAATACATCAAATGAATTTTCCAATAAAAAACTTTTCAAAAAATGAACTAGTTAAAGAAATCGCGAATTTGCAAAATCGTACCTGGATATTAGCTCATCTCAGCAAGAATACTTAAGGAATTACCAAGCGAAGGAAAAGCTTCCTGTTGCATATATTTAATGCATCTATTACACAATGCATCTTCCCTGCTAAATGGAAAGTTGCTGAGGTCAAAATGATACTTAAACCAGATAAACCAGGCGAGGATGTGAAGTCATATCGTCCAATCAGCCTGCTGTCTATTGTGTCAAAAGTACTTGAAAAATTATTCTTAAAACGTCTTCTGCCCATAATTCAATAAGAAGTTATACCAAATCATCAATTTGGATTCAGACAAGGTCATAGCACAATAGAACAGGTACACAGAATAGTAGAAAAAATATACTCGGCGTTTGACCAAAAGGAATATTGCTCGGCAGCGTTCTTGGATATTTCACAAGCATTTCATGGCGTGTGGCATGATAGCCTTCTTTATAAATCAAAAATGGTACTACCAGTTAACTTTTACCTGTTTTTACGATCATATATCTCAGTACGTCATTTTTATGTAAAATTTGAAGATTATATCTCATCACTTCACTGCATAAAAGCTGGAGTACCGCAGGGCAGCGTATTAGGTCCCTTATTATATTTAATGTTTACGCATGACTTACCAGCAAACTCTAATATCTTTACTGGAACATTTGCAGATGATACGGCAATCTTAGCTACTTCAAAAAACTCAAAAACCGCTTCTTTGATGCTACAAGCTAGTTTCGATGACATATCAATTTGGCTTAGTCGTTAGCGTATAAAAGCAAATGAATCCAAGTCTTCTCATGTCACTTTCACATTAAGAAGAGCAATTTGTCCGGAAGTGAAACTCAACAATATTGTGGTTCCACAATCAACTGCTTCAAAATACCCCGGAAATCATCTAGACAGAGGTCTAACGTAGAAAACGCACTTATTCAACAAAAGGAAATCACTTGGTATTCAATTAAGAAATATGTTTTGGTTGCTCAACCAACACTCCTCTCTTTCTATGGAAAATAAAATCATTCTTTACAAATGTGTTTTGAAACCTGTTTGGTCATATCGCATTCAACTGTGGGGAACAGCTTCAAATTCAAATATTATAATATTACAAAGATTCCAATCTAAGACTTTGTTAATGATAGCGAACACTCCGTGGTACAAAACAAATTCACAAATTCATCGTGACTTCAACATACCACTAGTTAAGGAGGAAGCAAAAAGCATCGCTGCCGCATACGCTAATCATATGAGATCCCATTTAAACAATTTGGCTTCAAATCTAATGACACACCCACAAGTATTCACAAGACTAAAAAGAAAAGCGCCAATTGATCTTTGTACAAATTGAAATTGAAATAAGTTCTTCATAGCGATGTCTCAAAGGGAACATACGCATCACGACTTACATTTATGTTAATATAGCTATTACAAATATGTGCAATATCGAATAGTTTTTAGATAGAATACAATTATATATAAAATTCAAAAAAAAAAAAAAAAATTGCCCAAAAAGGTAACAAAAACAAGTAACAACTGAAGGGTATTTCTTTAATGCCAGCAGTTTTCCAAATTTTTAACAAAATGGTTTTAGAATGAATCGCTGAAACATTAAACGCACTTATTCGAAAAACTCAATCAAGTTTCCGTGCAGGGCACACGTTTTTTTTTCTATTTTTTTTATTGCTACAACTATTTACATTATAAATAACTAGTAGCTTGAATCTGATAAATACTACACATACATAAATAAGTAATTTTCTACACAAATTACTTCACATTCTAATTCAATGCTATGTCAGCGATATGTCGCCGACGACATTTTAGTCGTCATTGAAATAGGAAAGTACTGTATTTTTTTATTTGTAAAATCCTCATGAACAGATTTAGCAGAATTCAGTTTGATATGCCATCTTTTTGTCCAATTGTCTAACGCATCTGTAGCTGTTTGTAATTTGACTATTGATTCTTCAACAGAGTCAGCAAACGCTAAAATAGCAGTATCATCTGCAAATGTTGCAATTTTATTTTCAGGTGTTATTGGCAAGTCCATTGTGTAAAGCAGGTGTAGTAGTGGGCCGAGTACACTCCCCTGAGGTCCACCCGATTTTATCGCAGAAAGATTTGAATAACAGTTTTCGTGTTTTATATAAAAAACCTCGAGGTAATGTAAGACTTCAAAATCGCAAAATATGACGACATGTTTCTAGTTTATTCAAAAAACCTTTGTGCCAGACTTTGTCGAATGCCTGTGCGACATCGAAGAATACAACGGAACACACTTTTTTACCTTCAATAGCCCTTTCAATTTCATCGACAATGTGGTGTACTTGATCTATAGTCGAATGCTTGCCACGAAAACCAATTTGATGGTTTGGTATTATCTTTTCGGATTCTATTATAGGCATTAGTCTCTTGTAGAATAGCTATTCAAAGAGCTTCGAAATGGTTGGTAAAATTGAAATTAGTCTATATGACGTTATGCATTCTAGCGGCTTGCCTGCTTTTGGAATCATTTTTACCTCTGCGATCTTCCATAGCCTAGGAATATATTTAAGATTTATTGTTGAATTGAATTGCATTAATAATTTGCGAACATCTTTATCTGGTAACTGCTTTCAAGCTTCGGATGTTATAAGGTCAAAGCCAGGCGTCTTTTTATTTTCCAAGTCTATTATTGCTGATTTTAGTTCGCGTTTTGCTATTCGATCGATTTGCTGATTTCTACTCTCTGTGACAATCACTAATTCATCACACTGTACATCATTAGCCTGAAATATATTTGTCAGGTTAACTTCGGTTTTTTCCTTATTGCTTTTAGCCTATTTTCGATTGCTGTCTTTGAACGTTGGTGTGAAGGTAATGGGTTTCTTTAAGTATTTTGTCGATTTCCACAATAAGTATTCTGATTTCTTGTCGACTCCAAGTGATGAAAAATAATTTTTTACTGACTCATTTTTAATAAGACGAATCTCAGTTTTTAAACGTTTAGTAGCTTCATTAAGCCTGCTTTTATCTAGAGGAGGTCGAGTTTGATGCCATCTTTTCCTTAGTTTCCTTATTTCTTTTATTAGACTCATAATTTCCCTTGGATAGTTCTCCCCTACAGTTTTTCTTTTATATTTAGGGGTACTGCTCCAAGCTGCTCATCACAAGTGCTCAGTGGAGTTGAGAGGTTTACACTGTCTTCAAGCAATGCTTTAGAAAAGCTCCAATCTGTAGATATATTAGTCAGGTATGGACCGGGATTTTTCATTATGATCGTATCACTTAAAGATTAATATATTGACGAATAGTCGGAGTGCAGATCTAAACCTTATTTGATTTCCATGTATCATAGTTTGATGATATTTTTTCAGTGAGAAAGAAATCTATAAGGTCAGGCAATTTATTTGGATCGGTCGGCCAGTAAGTTGGTTTTCCTGCTGAAATTAATTCGCATCCCGTTTCTATTGCAGCCTTGCACAGTTCTCTTCCCTTTGTTGTTTCGATGCGTGAGCCCCAATGAATATGTTTCGCATTGAAATCTCCACCTACAATAAACTTAAATTTGTATCTTCCTATTAGCTGTTTTTATTTTCAGCTGTAATGGTATGCCTTGGGGGACTGTAAATAGTAGTTATTGACAAAAGCTGATTATTTGTTTTTACTGTAACAGTTGTTGTTTAAAACATTTGAGTATTACATTTGTATTCTTCATAATGATTATTATTATTATTAAGAGAGTAGACGTGAAAATTGCCCAACAGCCGGTACTGCGGCCAGAAGAGACCTATTGTACCAGTTTCACTATTGATTAAACAAAGCCCCTTAAAGCTTTGTGAATAAAGTCTAGAACTAAATCTAGAGAAGAGTTCTTAATCTTTAATTCTTTATGAAACAGGTTTCTTCTGTGCGTTGTTAAAGCTGGACAATCACAAAGAATGTGCATGGTCGTTTCCTCATCTTCGAGGCATAATCTGCATTCCGAGTTAGCAGATAATTGTAGTTTATGAAGGTGATATTTCAGACCATAATGACCTGTAATGAAACCTGTTATCAACCTTAAATTACATTTTGATTTCTTCATAATGATACATGCTTTTCCGAATAATTACAGCACTTCCTCCTCTCGCACAGTTATCTGGGTATATAGTGTGATATATGAAATAATTCTTGTTTGCTATAAAAGAGTGTGTAGTAAAATGTGTTTCGGACACAAGGCAAACATCGATTTGTTCCATGTTAAGTAATATTTCTAGTTCTTCTTGGTGTTTTAACCGACCGTTCGCATTCCATGTCATAATTCTTAAGCAATTTTTAATTTTTTATTTTTTGAATTTTCATTAACTTTTTGTTCTAGCTTAGTTAGTCGGACTTGTATTACGTTGACTTCTACCTCCTGCTTTTGATGTTTATGCAGGATCTGTGAGAGTACATATTCATTTTGTTTATTCGTACTAGAAGTGGCTATTGGCTCCATATTGCTCGCATAGCTGACTTTACCATTATTTTTAACTGCTTGCGCATAAGATACGTTTTGCTTTTTATTTGTAGTATGTGTGAAAAGTGAAAAAATACTTTTAGATTTTTTATCAAGTCTTTCCTTTAGCCCACATAGATGTATAAAGTTGTCTAATAATGTCTATATTTTTTTCTATTGAAAGTGATCTACAATGCAACGTTTTTGTAGTCATTGAACAATAGTTAAAACAATAAACGTATGGTAATAACTTATTTTATTACCTTCAGCCGGGAAAAGCGAGTGATTTTAATATACGGGAGGAGTTGATCTAAATGATAATGTAGATCAAAATTACCATATTTCAATTGCATCCAAATAGTGGTACTGGCCGCTTTGGCTAGCTGTGCTTGATTGAGCCATCGTTAATGCATGGAAATTGGATTGTTTTGTTCGTCGCTTCCATGCAGAAAATATTACAAATCAAAAAGACTTTCGTGTAAATATTGCATATTCACTTATAATGTCAACGGAAGGACAAAAATCATCTAGTAAAAATGACAACAGTGATGCCAAAAATAGTGACCTTTCTCCAATGTCAATATCCAAGGAGGAGCAACCTGAAAATATGCCCCGAATTAAGGGTCACCATTTAATTTCAAAAATAGGAGGCAATAAAAAGAGACGGTGCAAGCTTTGCCATAAACCCTCCTTATTTTAATTTAAAAATAAAAAGCGTATACATTTTTCAAATAACTGCTATTTTTCTGTTAATGCATTATGTAAAAAAGTGAAAATTAAAAAATGCGGTTAAGCGCCCACGAAAAAGTTCAAAAAAAAATCCTTGGGCGGATATGGGTTAACTATAAATACGTACAAAATATCTCTAAAATGCACAAAATACATATAATATAAATGCAAACAAAATTCTTCTCCTTCTTCGTTAACAATATTTGCAGAGATGGAAATTTTTACCAACTTCCAACCAGTGACGACGCGTGCCCTATGTAGAAGGGTGTGCGGCCCTTCTACAACGTTGTTTTAATATGTACTGCTTAAATTAAAAATGATAAATTGTTTTATTATTAATAACTATATAACATTAGTCAATAATATAAATTATAAATACCTTTGCACTACCACTTCACGCACGTCACTTGAAGTTATTTAAACAAAAGGAAACTTTGTTTATATAAATAATTTAATTAAACTAATTATTAAAACTCCGATATCTTTAACTAATTTTATTTATTCTAAAAAAATTTTATTCAATTTAAAAAAAGCGCACATGTAAAAATTACAAGTAGTTATAAAATCAAAACAAATCACACAAGCATCAGAAACAGAATTCGCCGCAGAGAGACGATCAAAATTTGCTGAATGCACAACTTTGAAAACAATATGAAAACAAGAAACAGAAACGGGAAAATAAACAAATCACCACCAAATAATAGAAAAAACGTTGTATGTGCGCTACACAAAAAGCTCGTTTGATCAGTATAAAAGATGACGCATTTTGTTAAGAAGGGAGTGAGTCTTGTATGATCACTCGGTGGCTTTATATGTCAATACATTAAATCAATAAAATCCATGAAATAGTGTCTGACACAACGGCGGTTTTAAGCCAAGTGTATAATATGCAAGAAATATACATATAATTGTTTACACACATTGAAGCGGTTTTAAGCCCATATACGTGAACGCTTTTTTTGTTTACTAATCCCTTTCCCCCCAAACAGGTAGACTACACACAGCAAGGGACCTACAGCAAAGCCAACATATCAATATTTTTTCCAAAGCTGATACCGAGAAGTACAAAACAAAGGGCATGAATTTCAAAGGACTTCACGAGGCATCATCAGTCTGGTCACCAAGATATATCACTGCCACAACGAAGCAAATTAAATTCTATTTCTTTTTTGAAAATTGTTCATCACTCATACATATTATTTTTTTTATTTGAATTATTTTAATAAACCCTCCTTGTTTAAAATTAAATTAACATCTTTCATTTGAGAAGTCCTGTTCCCGCAAATATAAATTTATTGTAGCGACCCCTGGAAAAGGGTGAGGATACCCAGCAATAGAGGTTAACGAAACGGAAAATCCGTGTTTATGCAGTGATCAAACAAAATCGAACGCACTTGCAACGTATAAATGTGCGGCGAAGTTATCCGCACACGAAGCGGCTGATATTCATCGGCGCTACAGCTAAAAAGGGAGAGATGAAATGTGATAGAAATGTGTGGTGATTTGAGCTGCAAACTTTAGCCGCACATCTAACCGTTTCAGCAAGTAAACATGTTAGATTCGTATGCATGCAATTGATATTCGAATAGAACAGAAAATTACTCTCATAAAATTCCCAATCACTATTTCTAATATTTTAAGCTAGAGCACACGCACAATATTTTGTTCATTCTAATTTTGTGGACACTTATGACAGAAATTTCTGAATGTAGTTGCTTAAAGAGGAAATACAAAATATAATATAAATGTTTTACAATGTGAGCACAACTAACAATTATAGCAGCTAAGAGAAGCAAATTAATTGAGTTTTCATAGACAATTATATTTAATTGTTTTTGCTAAAACTTTATTCTTTAAGATTATCTTTAATAATAATAATATTAGGGGTATTCAGGCAACAGATTAGTTGCTTAGTAGATTAAAAAACTTCATATAAAAAAAATTAGCATGTTGATGTTAATCTGTTGCTTGAACGACCCAAAATGCGTAATCCGATTAGTTTGTTGTTTGCAAATGCCTTGGCACCACTCGTATCAACAGCAAAAGCGATACTTAACAGTGAAATATTCAAATATTCGTAAATTTTAATATCATTTAAATTTATCATATAATTTATCTTATCATATCATATAATTTATCATATAACTAAAATTGCAAACGTGTCATACATCCAGAAGTAGAATATTCTATTTTAAACTTTTTAATTATATTTTATCCCTTTAAAAAATATAGTTTTACTGAATTTTATTTATTAATTTATGCTATTTTTTTTAAATTTTTTTTTTGAGACACCATATATTCATAGCACCCACACTTGGTACTGGCAGCACTAATAATCAAATTTTCACTCATCTGAGAATCTCCGAAATAGTAGATTCTCTGCTTAGTTTCTGTTTTGTATGCGAACTTTTGTTGTAATAATCTAGTAAGCAACTAATCTGTTGCCTGAATACCCCCATTATTTCTTGATGTAATGATATTTAATAAATTTCTATATATTATTTGACATTTTGCAAATTAAGTTAGGGTATGAGCTTCAGTCGTTTGAGTGTAAATAAACCCGCATTGTACAAGCAAGGCAGTTAGTGATCGGCACTTGAAGTCAACACACTCACACAGAGGGACTTAGGGATCAACATTTCAAGTCATCAGAAGTACGCAGGAGAACTTTGTAGTAAACCTTTCAGAAGACACCGTAGACACATCAGAGCAGCTAAGTATAAAGAAACCGCATTAACAATTTCTTGTTTTATTGCTATCTATACACTGCTATATTAACTTATGTAAACATCGTTTTCATCGATAAACTCTAAAATAAACTACCTTCGGGAAATGCTGGCTATAAAAAGTCGAACCGAAGCGGTTCGGTTGTTCTGCTACTGCCACTGCCATCTGAAGTCATGAATGCTGGTTTCAGCCTGTCTACTGCTACTGTGACGTCTTTATCTTTCACGCTGATGACGTAGTTTTTCTCATCGCGACGGACTACTCGATAAGGGCCCTCGTAAAGCTGTTCTAACAGTGCCCGAACGCGATCGATGCGTAGGAATACATACTTGCTCTCTGACAGCTCTCTGGGTACAAAGACTGGTTGTTGACCGTGTCGCAGTCCAAGTTGAGTTCGTACATTACCTAAGTTTCTGCTCAGTAACTTTACGAAGTCTGTTTCGCTTGGTTTGATTTTGACTTCTGTCAGCAACTGTCCCGGGATTCTGAGAGGGTTGCCGTATAACATCTCTGCTGGACTGAGGCCCAACATTACTAAAGAAAGAATTTGGGTCCAGTTACTGGAATCATGACAACGTATGGCTGCTTTCAGTGTTCGGTGAAACCGCTCGACCATGCCATTGGCTTGGGGGTGGTAGGCAGTTGTGCGACAATGCTTTATTCCTAGTAGTTTCGTCACCTCTGCAAATATAGTGGACTCAAATTGACGTCGTAAGTCGGTTGTGACTGCATGCGAAGTGCCGAAATGTGAAACTCAGCCATCAATGAATGCTACTGCCACCTCTTCTGCTGTGATGCCCACTAAAGGAATGGCTACTGGCCAACGCGAAAAACGATCGATAGATGTGAGAATATAACGCTTTCCTTGCGACGGTGGCAATGGGCTCACTATATCCAAGTGAATGTGTTGAAATCGGCCATCTACCGCTGCAAAAGAACCGATACTCGCACGGGTATGGCGTTGACTCTTGGATTTTTGGCATGCAACACACCTTCGGACGAAAATTGCTATATATTTAGCTATACCGGGCCACACGTATTTTGTTTGGACGATTTTGCGAGTTGTCCTGATTCCGGGGTGAGACAGGGAGTGAAGCTTGGACAATACCTGCTGCCTGCAATTTGCTGGGACGTATGGGCGAATGTGAGTGCTGGAAACATCGCAGTATAGTTCAACGTCTGAATCTGGTAGTTTCCACTTTTTTAATACTAACGTTTTTCCGCGCTGGTCGTCTAACAATTTCTGCAGCTCTGGGTCTGTTGTTTGTTCAACCGCAATTCTTTCCACCTCGCTTGCTTCATACTGGACTGCTGCAATTCGAGAAAGGGAGTCTGCTACCACATTATCAGCTTCCGCTATGTGACGGATATCGGTCGAATATTGGCTCACAAACTCTAGTTGTCGTGCTCATCTAAGAGATGCTTTTTCGCTTGCTTGCTGGAATGCATACGCGAGTGGTTTGTGGTCGGTGAATATTATAAACTCGCGGCCTTCTAACGAATACTGGAAATATTGGACAGCTTGATAAACCGCTGTCAACTCTCGATCATAGGCGCTGTATTTCAAGGCGGATCATAGGCGGACTCAATTTTCTTCAGTAGAACGCCAATGGCTGCTGCACTCCGTTTACTACTTGCTGGAGAACGGCCCCAACTGCTTCTCCTGAGGCATCAGTTGTAAGAGTCAGCTGTGCATCTGGCGCCATAAAGCTAAGCAGAGCGGCCTGCGCCAGTTCATCTTTACACTGCTGAAACGCCGCCACGACATCAGGCGTCCAGGTGACTGCTGTTTGATCATTTTTGCGGTTGCCATGCGTTAGCGAAAACAAACGTTGTTGACTGTGAGCGGCACCTCGCAAGAATGGGCGATAGAAGTTTATCATGCCTAGAAACTGCCGTAACTGCTTAACGGTTTTAGGTAGCGGGAACTCCCGTACAGCCTGCACTTTACTCTCTGGGGGGCGATATCCTTCGGCTTCAATCACATGTCCCAGAAACTCGATCTTCTTCTGGTCAAACTCACACTTACCGAAATTCACTGCTAATCCAGCTTGCCTTAAACGTTCGAACACTTCACGTAAGTGCTGTTCATGCTCTACGTCGTTCTTAGATGCGATGAGGATGTCATCAATATAAGCGAATGCGAAGTCTAAGTTACCCAACGTCTGGTTGATGAATCGCTGGAACGTTTGAGCTACATTACGGAGTCCGAAGGTCATAAATTTGAATTCGAACAAGCCGAACGGGGTTATAATGGCTGCCTTGGGTATGTCCGCGGCTGCCACTTGAATCTGATGGTACGCCTTCTGCATATCTATCTTTGAGAACACAGTTTTTGCCTGTAGGATAGACGTCACGTCATGTATAAATGGAATTGGGTAGCGGTCGGGCTTCGTCTGTGCGTTTAGCATTCGATAGTCGCCGCACGGTCTCCATCTTCCATCACCTTTACGCATCATATGGAGTGGGCTAGCCCAACAGCTTTTAGATGGCTGGCAGATACCTGCTTGCAGTAAAAACTGAAACTCATTCTTAACTTCTTCGAGTTTGCTGCCAGTTAGACGTCTCGGCCAGACGAATGTTGGTGGGCCTGTCGTTTCGATGCAGTGCTCCACCGTTGTAACTGTACTTCGTCGATTCATGCTCATCGTCGCCAGTTCACGGTACTCATGTAACAGCTCGACGTACTTCGTACCTACGCTGCATACGCGCACCTCTATCGTTTGCACCTTGGCTGTATCACCTTTAGCCGCCATAGTGGTTTTGTTGTCTACCAGTCGCTTTCGTTTCATATTCACCAATAGGTCATAGTGCCTTAGGAAATCGGCACCGACGATAGGGCATCTGACGTCTGCTACTACGAAAGTCCATGGGAAATCTTTGCACAACCCAAGGGACAACTGAAGACGCTTCTCCCCGAACGTGTGAATGGGGGTGCCGTTGGCTGCAAACAAATTCACTGATGAAGCGCTGCTCGTTTTGCACGAATTATGTAAAAATGACCGCGGAATCACTGAGATGTCGGCACCCGTATCTATCAGAAATATGGTGGACGTTACTGGATCTTTAATGGTGAGTCGAGCTAATTGTATGCTGTCTTCGTTGCGGCTCGACGACGGCGATGATGCTGTAAAATTACATGGCTGTCAGCATGACTGCTCGATTGGGAACGTGGTCGGCTGCGGCCTCTCAGTAAACGCCTACCTTGCGGTTGACGGGAGTTCATGTCTAGACGACTCAACCGTTGCTCGATTTGGTCTACGCGCTGACATACTTTTTCTGCTTCGGACCAGAGTGTTTTCAAGAATTCGTCGCTCACCTTATCCTTTGCCAATATCGTCAGTTCGTTTAGCAATTGAGTAGGCCGACGATCGCCAAGCTGTACGTCTGATAACAGCCGCTGAATTTTACGCTGTTCTGATTCACCATCCCGTTCGATTATTTGTTTTTTTAGGTTCTCGTACCTGTTTGCTGCTGGCGGCTGAAGCACTGCGTCAGCCACGTCGGCTACGATGCTGGACTCTATGGCAGCCACTATGGTGTTGAATCTCGCTCTTTTATATCAGCCTAATTTGTTCACATGCCCTGACTGAAAATCAAGATGACGACAACAAAAAAACTTTTTATTTTTATAATAAAAATATAGAATTTTTATTCCCAAAACAAATTGTATACTTATACAGATAGTAGTTCTACATTTTCTAAGTTTAAGTGATGATGACTTTAAAGTACCAGTGAGTGTTGATGGATTATAAATGCAGTTGGAGTATCATGTAGTTTAATTACAAATACTTTGACCCATATTTTCAATTTCTTTAATTTTTAGCTTTAAATTTTCATATTTTCAAATATGTGTCTTTGTTTATTTGCGCGTATAACCTACCAGATATCAAAAAAAATATACAGTTTCTCCACAGTTGCCATCGAAAGTAATGTTTATTATATGTTGTTACTTTGAGACATTCTATCAAAATCTATATATTCCTGTACATTAATTTAAATATTATATAAGATATTCAGAAATTCTTAAAATATTTTTTTAATTTTTTACTGCATTATATGAACAATTTTAAAATTATGTTTTTTGGCCTTTTATTGGCAGTATAAATATAATACAATTCATCCAACCGCAATAAAATATTATATCTATGTCATTCATCCCCTAATATTAAATATGCATTATTTGATGCATATTTAATATATCTTTATTTAAAAACGCAAACAAAATACATGCAATACAAATGCAAACAAAATTTTTTCTTCTTCTTATGCAAACGAAGCAACAACAATGCACATTAAAAACGTTTCCAAATCGTTTTGTTCGACATACGCTAAAAAACCACTACCTTAGGAAAATGAGCACTAAAAAGACCACTACCTTCGGCAAAAGGAATCTAAAATGAGAACTACCTTCGTGAAAAGATCGTTATAAAGAACACTACCTTCATGAAAGGTACACAAAATCTAAAAATTGTTGAATTATTTCGGACTTTTTTTAATTAACTGTTCGTTTAGTGTTTTTTAACAAAGATGACAAGCAGTACACTATGTTTTGTACTTTAGCGTTTGTTTTCGTTCACTGATTTAGAATAATAGAAAATAGAAAAATCGCCAAGGTTGCCATTTTAATATTTTCATAAGATGTTAAATAATTAATATTAATTTAAGTGAATCAAAAAATTGAAAATGACAATAAAAAATAATTTTTTTAAAACATTTTGTTTTATTTGCATTAAAAAAATTAATTATCGTTATTAGAAACTTTTAACAGAAAAATGATCAGTTTATGCATATATTTTTCATTATTTAATGAGCGTTTGCAATAAATTTTAAAAAATATTTGTATTTTCTATAATTTTTATTACTTTTAATTAATATTATAAACATTTTTTTGATAAAATTTTATTATAGTGGCTGTGTCCACAAAACTAAGTGAATTTTTTCATTGACTTGTCAATATTGTTTTTGAAGTTTTTGACGTTTGTATAATTTTGGCTGTCAAAATGCAACTCGCACACTTTTTGAACTTCGTTGCTAAATATGTGCAGTACAAATCTCAAGGAAAATCCCATTTAGATTAGCATAAACTTAGAACAACTTGCAAACGCCCATAATATAAAATATATAAATTTTATCTAAAAATTTGACAATATTAATGTATATGCATTTCTTAATATATTATTATTAGTATTATTATGTTATTAGTAATGGAAGTTTTTTAAGTTTTTTTTTCGATTTTAAAAAAACTTAAAATATAAATTAAAACCTTAGAAAATAATCATAAAAAAATTATTTAACTACATGAAAAAATTAATCATAGGAGAGAAATGTTTATTGTTTACATAGAGAGGTTTGCTTATGTATTTTCAGTAGCAAGACAACTGCGATGAGGAGACACAATCATCATCATCCATAGTTACACACTCCATGTAGGACCTAAGCTTATTTTACGATATTCCTCCATTCTTCTCAATTTGGGCTTTTACCTTACAGTTGGTACCATTCATATCTCTTAGACCTTGTCGAAAGCTGTCTTCCTCATCATCTTGTCGCCAACATGTTGTAAATGCTAGTGTGTCACTAAAACTTTGTATTCCGCCTGTCAATAGCATATTTTTAACTGGTTACTTTATAGTAACAGCGTGCGTAAACACATTTATTATTCAAAAATTTTATTTGACTGACAAATCTTGACTATTAGTATGGTTCGATAGCTGGAACAAACATCAGCAAGAGAAAGCGCAACTTGCTTACTCTCTTTTTTATAGTGTTCTCAGCAACCTATGCCTTTATTATTATCAATGTCAATTTTGAGAGAAGTGAATAAGCATTTTGTGAGGTAATATTTTGTATTCCATTCACAGTTCTTAATTTAATTTAATTATAATTAATTTTCTTTGATGACGGATCAAACCGTTTCCTACTGCATTATTAGATAATTAAACACATATACGTGCTTGGAGATATTTTAATGCGGAATATTTAGATGCACATTCTCAAGATTCATAGATTATGTATAATGGCAAATAGATATTATATTATTTTACATAAATATTAATTGTTCTGTATTAACCAATACGGCAACACCGTCTCTGGAGTTTTATATGAAACAAGAAATAAAACTAGAAATACAAAAGTGGTGTCAGAAAGGGGATCGTGATTATGAGTCTTACACCAAGCGATATGAAGGCAATGATGGAATCACTCGCAGACGCAATTCGATTGGTGGTGACGGAAGCGGTGCAAGGTGCTGCTGTCAATAATTCAACAAATTCAAATGCAAGTTCGGTAGAAACCACTAAACTATTATCATTTGAGATTGCGGAATGCTAGTAAAGCAATTACTATATGAAGTTAAATCGGACATTACTTCTGATGAAATAATTACTAAAGGACCAAAAAATTACACTGAAATGTATAAAATTGGGCATTCAATCGAACTAGCGCAAAAATCAACAACAAACGACAAGAGTGCAGATTTAGTGCAACCAAGTAAATCAACCTGTAAGCTAGGTTGTGTCCTAATTAAAACAAAATGGAACTCTAGTGAGAACAATGAAAAATCGATGCGGGTAACAAAAGAAAATAAAGCGAATTGTTATGGATGTAGAGATCCGCACCTTAGGAAAGAGTGCAAGTTTAGTAAGTCGAAATGTTTTTCGTGTGGAAAAATCGATCACATTACCAAAGTATGCAGAACGAAATCAAAATAAATAACAGAGAGCACGAGCCTGTACCAGTTTAACAAATACTCAGTATTAATGTATTCAAGGCAGTAATAAAAATGATGGTTACTGTAAAAAATGATGGTAAGGAAACTCAAATGGAATTAGACACCGATGCTCCATGCGTTGTAATTAGTTGCAGAATTCTTTAATCGATGAAAAGCGAATTTCAAGTTGCTTTAGAAAGATAGACGATTCACGAGCTACACGGCTCATCAGGTTAATTGTGTTGGACAGATTGTAGTATCCGCGTCAGTTCGGTGGCTAAATTTGTATGTCGTGGAAGGAGATTGCGATACACTTTGCGGCAGAGAATGGATACTACAATTTGCGAGAGGGTTTAACTTTTCTGATCAACCATATTAACTTAATAAGATTCATTTAGCGAGAACTGTCTACAAACTAGCACGAGCGGCTCCAACAGCTGATCTAGCGTTTTAAGGACGTATTTAGCGGAATCTAATTGATAATTGGAGTCATCTCCGTTCCAATTGTCAATAATACCCAATAGTTCCTGATTTCTTGGATATTTTATTTACAGTTAAAAATTAACGACAGAACTTTTAGCAAGAACAAATGTGAGCCCTATATAAAACAATCAAATTCAGACTAACTCAACCAGCAATTAAATATCAAAATAGGCTTATTACTATTATGCATAGTAAAAAACACAAGTTTAAGCAAATTAGAAGACTATGATATTTATTAGAGAGATTCCTCTCATTATATTTCGTTACCTAACGACAAACATTTATATGGCATTGCTTTATCATTATAGTATTATGGGACCCAGCGTGTGGTTCACCACACGCCTTTTTTCGCCGGCGTCTAGTGGCACGTAACTGTTACTAAGGCGCTGGCAAAAATTAAGAAAATTACATTTGTACTTTTGTGAACACATGTTATAACAAATATATTAGTTTTTATTTCTATTTATTTTCATTTTCTTTTGATTTTTTGGACACTTTTTATTTCTGACCAGGTAAGCTGTTCGAAATATGTATTTTTATATTATTAAGATATCAAACTAAGTAACAAAAATAAAAAAACATTGAATTAATTACTGTTATATATTTTTAAATAATATTTAAAGTTAGCCGTGTGGTGTACCACACGGAGGTACGAAATGGGTTAAGATATAATAATGGATCTCTTTGACATCAAAGTCCGTTCATTAAACACACGTTCAATTGTATCAGAAATTCTTCGATGATGATTCATCCAAATAATATTGGTATAACATAAAGTTACGATCCTAATATAAAATATGTTTTACGACGCACTTTACATTTCAGGAGCGTTGATCCTATTGAATAATTACACAGACGCGTAGATTAGAACTATTCTGATTGGATAATCCAATCTATATGAAAACTCAGTACACCACTGAACTGAACGAAGGCATCGTTGTAATATCGAATTCCAAGCATAAACACGTCTTGTTAATTATATTTCTTTCGTGTGGTTATTTTCCTCTTTTAAAATATTTAATATCAAATTCAATTTGTTATTAAAAGTGTAAAATAAATATTTCTATTCAAAAATATAAATCATGTGTTTTTTTTATATTTATATTCCGTAAAAATATAGCTCATGCAGTGTCAGTATGGTAATAGGTGTAGGGAATTCGCACCAGGCCAAAACGTAAACATCTTGTCTGGCAATCCCCGAATGCACAAATGGCTTAGAGAATCAATTAATACACGTTTAGGTAACCGTCGCTATCAAATACTTTTTAATGGAAAGGGAATAAAGACGCACGTAAATCAAATTCGAAAATATGGAAATGGACTATTGTGTATAACACAATATTGTAAAATGTAAACAATAAATTATTTTATTTTATTTTATTTCTTAAAAAAGTACATACTGTTAGCATGTGCACAAATTATTTTATAATAACCCATTTAAAATTATTAATGTAATATGTAATGTGATCCCACACGGAAGAATCGCAATGCAAGTAGAATGTTAGGTCATAGCAAGTATACAATTGCTATTTGACAGTTGTCTTTTATGTGCTACTATTCTGCACTTGTCGATATGACAAGTGCAAGTAAAATTATCAAGAAAAATAGTAATTAATTGTAACAAAATATTTTGTATAAATACGTCATAATTTTATCTATAAAATTTACAATTAATACTAAGCTCTAACAGCTTAATACTTATTCTCAAATTTATTTTGTCTCGGCATTTTCGGTGGCCTGTTCAATGACAGATTTCTTCCTGCTAAGTTAAATGAGAAGAAAATTTTAACTCTGACTAAAGGAATCTTTTTCCTAATCCTGATGAATTTATCATTTAAAGATAAATTTATTAAATAAAAACATATATAGGGGTTTTCGAATAACAAAGAAAGAAATAAAGGACAAACACAAAAATATATTTTTAATTTTATTGAAGTTTGGCTGACCATACAACGCTGTTTCGAGTATTGCCAAGTACTCTTCATCAGTGGTCTTTAGAAATAATCGAATTTTATTTAATTAGTTTATAGTCCGTATATAATTTGTTTGGACTGCAAGTGCCAGGCTTAGAACTCGTGCCTGTCAAATTAGAAGCGATGACTAATCGTGTTTATCCACAAGAAGCCAAGGCTGCACAAACTTTCAATGCTCAAGTTCCAGGTTTTATTGTCACTTATTTTTATTTAATTAGTGACAACAACCAAAGCACTTGCCGTGCTTTAAATTAGAACGAGCTTATAAACTACAGCTTTATTTTGGAAACACAAGTTCAACGAATTGAAAGTTTAACTTTTTGGGTTTGCCTATTCTTTATTTCTTTTCAAAGCTACTCTTTTTGTAGAGACATTTTGTAATGCAAATTAATGAGATTATAAGTCCGGTTATATTTTAAAAAATATTTTATTTAATCAATAGCATTTACATTTAATCGTATCATAACCGTACATGAATCTAATCTCAGTGAGCAATGCTCCTACTTTTATATTCAAATAATCTGAGCTTACAAATAAAGCTTTTCACTCAAAGCTTGCTCAGATCATAATTTAAATTCTAACTTATTCTCTATATTTTCTCTTACAAAATAACTTTATGTTTTATACTTAACCCTACAAAGTGAGAGCGTGCGATAACACCCCTCTTTCTTAAAGAGAAACGTCCCGTTTCTTTAAATAAATTGAAATAACTGCTCTTATACAGGGGATGTCTCACAGCTCTGTTGTTTTTGAAGTTGTTCACAAATTTCGTTTATTTGATGATTCATTTCTGCAATGATTTCGTCAGGCTGTTTATGTCTAGGCTTTGAAGAATTTTGTTTACGTCTAGACTGTTTTATGCTTCTGCTTAGTTTATGGCTGCCGTATGCGATAATAAATATTGTTGCTAAGAGTAGAGTTGATGAGGTAATAGGATGTTCCTTGAAGTGTTGTTTTGATGTTGTAATTAAGTTTATGCTTTCAAGTTGAAGTTCTTCATTATGACTTTCTATATACTTTATTATCTCGAAATTATTTGGATGGTTCATCTTCAGATAGTTATTAATTACGGTTTTTTGGTTTATATATGTAATATTGTCTATTGTTACATTGGTCTCAAAGGTAACTAGGTACACTCCTTCTAGGGTGTGTTCATCAACTTCGTGATTGCCTGAGACTAGGATTGCACCATCTTTTATTAGTTCTTAATTTCTATTCTTTTCTTTTATTTTAGTGCATGATGCTTTACGGTGATTTAGTAGGTTTGTTAAGCAGCTCTCATTTAAGGATAGTTTACAAAAATTATTACTTAATTCTATTTTACAAATTTGAACATTTTGAAATATATTATTACATCTTACGACTTCTTTTTCAATTAATAATTTGCCATCTTTTTTACTTATAGCTCTACTTTCATATAGTTTACAATTGGTTTTGATAATAGGATATGTAATATGTATTACTATTAAATCTGGGTTTTGTAAAATTTTGAATTTGGATACGTCCATTAAATCTGTTAAGGTGACTCTGGTATTCTCATGTTTGATTATGTCTTGGATTTCTTTTAAATCTAGTATCGCTGTGTTTAATATACCTGCTTTGGCTAGCGTAACTGTTTGTAATAGGTTCTGTAATTCAATTAGTATTAGTCTGTTTGTTTGTTTCGTTACTTTTGTCTTGCGCGAACTATTTTCTAAATTTTGAATCAGTGGCGTAACTACAGGGAAGCAACTGGAAGCAACGCTTTCGGGCCCCCGAATTTAGGGGGCCCCACTATAAATTTTTGTATTCATTGTATTTATTTTTAATAAATTCTCAAAAGGGACGAAACGTGTTTTGTTGGAATAACTTCATATTGCATTTTATAAAAGATACGTAAAAGTACATAATATGTATGTACTTCAAATAAAATATTAAACCTATTTATAAAATAAAAAAGTTTTTCTAAGAAAAATATGTGTCTTAATCGAGAGACTTATATGGAAGCTATATTTAGATTTAAACCCATTTGAAAATAATTTTGTACGTTGTCTTTTGCAAATATTAGTACTGTATACACCAAATTTCATTTGAATACCTTTATTAAAAACGGAGAAACCTCATATCCGATTGTTAAGTTTATATCACAGCTACAAGAAATAGACGTTCAATTTCAATCAAATCAAATGGTGAAAAGGGTCGGCTCCCGAAAAGTATGTGTGTAAAGTTTCATTCGAAGAGTTCAAAAGCTGAGAGAGTAGTTTGAACTAAAAAAATATATATATATTGTACTGATATATACTTAATGGTATGTCCGACGTTTCCTTTAATGCGTTACGAAAATCTTGACAAACCTTATATATCCTTTCCACATTTTTTCGTGTAAAGAGTATAAAAAGAGGGGCCCCTTAGTATGTTGGAAGGGGCCCCTTAGTTAGAATTTGCTTACAGGCCTAAAAAATGTAGTTACGCCACTGTTTTGAATCATTTTTTCCATACTGAATAGAGCTTTAAATATTTGTGAGTTGGTTGTTAATTGTTTGTTGCTGTTTTCTGCCAGTTCGTTTAATTTGTTATTAATAGTTACCAGATCATCATGATCTGGGGACCCCGCTATCCATTTCCAAAGTGTGCCTAATTCGTTAATTCCTCTTTTTCTTCTATGGTTAGTCTTTTGTAATTGTGATAATATCGTGTCTATCAGATGTAGCTCTAATTGTATGTCTAAATTGTCAATATGTGTCGCAGATTTATTATTTTGCGTTTCTAATCTAACAACGATGTTTTCGTTAATTTCATTTCTAGTTGTTTCCACTATTTCCTTAATGTATGTTAAATTTGTTATATGAAAAATGTCACCAAACTTTTCGTAAATTACTGCATCGCCGTTGTCTACTAGTACGTAATCTTCTCTCGTGTAGTCAATTATTTCTGTTTTCGCGATTCCGAATAAAGTGATAAGTGCAATGATTAATAGGTCCATTGTCTGTAAAATTAAGTTCGTATATTATCTTTATGTACTATTCTGTTTCTGTAATGAATTTTAACTTTCTTCCCTAGGTCTTCTTTTATTTTCTGTTTTTTGTATTTTACATCTAACTTATTTCTTTTACCTCCTACCTTTTCATAAATTGTTTCGTTAGGTTTATATGTTTTCAAACCTTTTAATTTGTCGTTTCTTCTTAATATAGTTTCCTGTGCTTTTGCTAATTTTTCTGGTATATCAGGATGGTCTATTTTATTATATAATATATCTTGCGGTCTGTAGTTAGTAACCGTATGAATTGTCTTGTTATATTGTTGAACAGCTCTAAATATAACCTCTAAATCGTTTACAATACTAAATTCCTGTCTTAAGCATCTTGCTATTTCGATTACCGTTGAATGAACTCTTTCGACCTGTCCGTTCGTTGAACTATGCTGCGGGTCACAATAATAAATGTTAATACCCATTCGTTCCATTAATGACTTAAACTGAGGTGTCGAGAACCCTGGTTCGTTATCTAAAGTAATTTGTTTTGCTTCTGGGAATGACTGTAAAAGTTCCAAAACTTTTTCATCTAGTTTTGTTTTATCTTCAATTTGTTTAATGAACAGATATTTTGAATAAGCATCAATACAAGTGATGAATTTAAGTTTTTGAGCGAAAAATATGTCGAGGTGGACTAACTCTCCCTCCTTCTTGGGAATTGGTGCCCCACCAATTGGTACCTTTTGAGGATTTCTATCATACTTATTTCTATTACAAATCCCACAATGTCTTACGAATTCTTTAAAATGTTGGGCCATTTTGGGCCAATAATATGTAGTAAAGATTTGTTTTAAATTTTCTCTATAATTTCTGTGTGCACGTGTATGTGTTTGTTCTACTATTGCTTTTTGATCGTCCGCGTTAAGGACGTCTATTGGAAAATTCTTAGTGTACGTGAATTTTATGTCAGTGAATGTTTCGATTAAATGGTTTTTAATTTCGTAAAGATCTTCAGGTGTGCAATAGATTGCAGTCACAACTTTCGGTTGAAGGTATTCCTTCAGGATTGTTAAAAGATTTTCCACTGTATCATATTCTATAATATGTCGTGTTTTGTCGAAATTTGTAATTTGTTCATGTATCGTATATCTAGCTTTTGAAAGTAAGATTTGCTGCTTAAATTGATTAAGTGGTTTCGTCGTTTCTTTTATGGTAGTGTTATCACTACTTTCTGCAGAGTGTTGTGTAGAGGTGATTGAAGAATTTTCTGGAAGATGATTTAAATATTGCCGTGAAAGGGCGTCTGCCACAACATTTGTGGTTCCTGGTTTGTAGATAATTTTTGGTGCAAATTCTTCAACGAATGCAATCCATCTTTTTATCTTGGCATTAGGATTTCGCGTAGATACGGCGAATGTTAAGGGTTGATGATCAGTATGAATTTCTAAATCTGAGACCCCGTATAAGTAGTTTCGTAATGATTTTAGTGCCCACACTATTGCATATAATTCTTTTTCGTTTGTAGCATAATTTTGCTCTGTTTGATTCAATGTTTTAGATATAAAGGTGATGGGCTTGCCGTTTTGGGTAAGTACTCCACCAATTGCTACGTTCGACGCGTCAGTAGTTAACACGAATTTTGAATCATAATTAGGTTGTATTAGTTCCATTTGATTTACTAATAATTTTTTTAGTTTTTCGAAGGCTTTAATTGCTTCTTCGTCTAGTTTTATTTCTATTTTCTTCGAGTTAAATGTAGATACTCTGCCATTCTCTCCGGCTAAATATTTCGTAAGTGGCTTTGTAACAAAAGCATAATCTTTTATGAACTTTCTATAAAAGCCTGTCATACCTTAGAAACTTCTAAGCTGTCTAAGAGTATGTGGTAATGGGTATTCATTAATAGTAGCTACTTTATTCGGGTCTGTTTTTATAATATTATGGGCAACAATATAGCCTAAAAACTCAACTTCTTTTTGAAAAAACTTTGATTTTTCCAATGATATTTTCATATTTGCTTCTTTTAAACGTTGTATTATTTTTAATAAATCTTCTTTATGTTGTTCAATGCTCTGTGAATAAACTATGATATCATCAATATATAGATGACAGATTTTTCCGATATATTCCCTTAATATATCGTCCATAGCTCTCTGGAATATGCTTGGAGCATTCTTTAGACCAAATGGCATTCGTATATATTCGTATTTTCCATTGTTAACGGAAAATGCAGTTTTTTCGATATCTTCGTCTTTCATTAATATCTGATGAAATCCAGATTCTAAATCAATTGTTGAAAAGTACTTCGACTTTCCCAAATTAGATAAAATTACATTAGTGTCTGGGATAGGATATCTATCCGAGATCGTTTTTTCGTTGATTTTTTTAAAATCGATTACCATGCGCAGTTTAGGGGTACCATCTGTATTTGTACCTTTTTTGGGTACAACCCATATGGGTGAATTATATGGACTCTTACTAGCCCTGATTATACCTTCTTGAAGCATTTTATTTATTTCTTTGTTAACAAAAGAATTTACTGACAAGGGATAAGGGTACTGTTTACTCCATATGGGAGTTTCAACAGTAGTTCTAATTTCCGCTTTAACATCAGTTCTAAAGGGTAAATTCATATCGATATTGCCATGACCTTTCTCAATTTGCCGTTTGATATTTAGTCTCAGGCTTTTGATTGAGTCATCGTCATCAATATTGTTTAATTTAGCTTCGCTTGCTTTTTTTGCATGATTTTTTTTCGGTTGCTGCTTTGCAGCGTTTTTGCTTTTAGTGTTTATTTTATCGTTAACCTTACAATTTTTTTGATTATTATTACTCAATTTTTTATTACGTTTTATGTATGTATTATTTACAGAATGTGGAGTTATTTTGGTTGAAGTTTTTTCAGTATCGTTCGAATCCATTATAAATTTTTCCATAAGTCCCTTATATCTTAGGACTTGTTTCTTAAAATCTATAGTTACGTTAGCTCGGCTTAATACATTAATTCCTATCAATATATCGCATTCTAAATTCGATATTTCATAAAATCTTGTCTTAATTCCGAAAATTTCTGCTTCATAGTAATATTTTATTATAGTGTATCCGTTTATTGTTTGTACTCGTTTATAAATTGCTAATTCTTGTTTATTTGCTAATATGCCTGGTCGGCAATAGCAGTTAGTTGCTCCTGTATCTATTAGTATACGGACTCGATGGCCTCCAGGTTTAGTTCTGAAGATGTAGGGGAGGCCGGGCCTCGGCCTAAAAAAGCACTCTCTTGAATGTTATTTATACGTTGATTTTTTACTACAGGTTGTGCACTTTGCTGTACACTCTCTAATGGGCGTTTCTGTGGCTGACTCATTTGATTAGGTTGTGGATTGGGAACGAAGTTAGGGAATCCCTGGCGATGATTAAAAGTTGGCTTCCATGAGTTTTGGTTAAATGGGGTACGTATAGGATTCGGGTTATAGAAATTGCTTTGATATCTCGGTTGTTGATACCGTGGTATTGGTTGTTGATACTGTGGTCTTGGTCCCAGATTATTTTTCATCGATGGATCTACTTCTATTGGTTCTGGTTTCGGGAAATAACTTTTATTGTTATTAGTTGGGATTTGAGAGCGTTGTCGATAACGCAGATTATTTTGATGTCTATTTACTTGGGTTGAGTTCGCATTTTTACTAAACATAATTGCGAAGTTAGTACGTAGTTGGTTTGATTCCAACTCTTGGGCTTTTGCTAAAGCATTAGGAAGGTCTTCTGGAGACAGTGAAAATAAGACGTTAGATAAGGGAGGATTTAATCCTGTTATAAATATTCGTGTAGCGTTCTCACGATGCTTTTTATTTAATTCCGCGGTTAGAGGGTTACTATTACCGTATGTCATTATAGTTTTGTTTATTAGCATTGTTAGTTTTTTGTTTACTTCGTTATAGTAGTCCAAAATTGTCATTGAGCCTTGTCTTAGGACACTTATTTCTTGTTCGATTATATGTATTGGTCGCTTATCCGCGTAAGCGAAGTCTAATCTACTGATTATTGCATTAAAATTCAAACCCGTACCGTGGTTGGCCAATACGTCATTAGCGTCATCAGTTATTTTATTCCGAAGAATGGTTAAAGCGGCGAAGTATTTTCTACTACCGCGGGAGTATAGGCTAAGAGAATTATTTGCGGCTTCGCTCCAGCTCACGTAAGAGCCGTCTTTACCGTTAAATTGAGGGAGACTTTTGATTACATCTAAAGTTTCGTCACAGTGTATAGTCTCGTCTATTGTTTCAGTTTTAAATTCCGTTACGGTATTGATATCGACTAATGTCTGTATTTGTCTCTTGAGACCGTCAATTTCTAATTTTAAAGATGCTGTATTAGCAGCTATAAGACGTGTTACTAAGTCTGAGGTGAAAGTAGTGTTCTCGTTTGTAGTCATGTTTGAAAATTTCCCTGTTAGTTCTTCCAGATTTAAGGGTGATTAACAATATAATTTCAATATAGTTTTAATTTCAATATATTTGAAAAAAATAATATTTTCAAATTTTATTTTTTTAATATAATTCAATAATGTATTTAATATTTTTAGTAATAATTTTTTTAATATAATTTTATGTTCGTTTTATTTTTTTTAATTTTAAATTCAATTATATAATATTTAATATTCTTAATAAGATTTTTTCAATAAAATTTTATGTTCGTTTTTTCTTCACGATGGCAATTCAAAAATAATAACAATAATTTGATTTTATTCATACAAAAATTATTTTTTTTGTTAAACCTAACTCACGTTTCTCCTGATGATGAGGATACTTGATTGTTGATGGTTGGGTTCTATGCTGTCCAGGAATCCTTTTCTTCAGCTCCAGTTGGCAGCAGATAAATAATTTATTCAAAGCGGCTGATTATAGAAAGTCACTTTCTTATTAAATTATTTTAATGTCTTGAAATTAGTGTTTGTGACCGCGCGATTCTTTATTATTGAATTTGGCTTTTTGTGATTTAATACTTCTTGGTTACTTTTAAATTTTCACCAACTTTGTAATACACTTTTATAGTTCACCAAATGTTTAATTCAAATTACTTCCGATCACTTTCCGTATAACACTTTTTTCAATGTCCCTGCTCGGGCGCCAATTGATGAGATTATAAGTCCGGTTATATTTTAAAAAATATTTTATTTAATCAATAGCATTTACATTTAATCGTGTCATAACCGTACATGAATCTAATCTCAGTGAGCAATGCTCCTACTTTTATATTCAAATAATCTGAGCTTACAAATAAAGCTTTTCACTCAAAGCTTGCTCAGATCATAATTTAAATTCTAACTTATTCTCTATATTTTCTCTTACAAAATAACTTTATGTTTTATACTTAACCCTACAAAGTGAGAGCGTGCGATAACATGCATATTGTTTTACTTACTATATGTAAAGCGACCATTCTGGTGCTTTTTACAAAGAAGCTATGCTATGTTATTCTTCAAATCCGCTTTCGCGGTTAGGAAAAGCTGAACAATATTATATTTTAACATATTGTTCTTTACTTTTCACAAGTCTAATATTTGAATAAAGTATTAGTGTTGCTGTAAAGCTAGACTTTCTTTGTATAGTGACAAAGAAGCTTTATTAAAATTTAGAGGGCTTTTCGAATAACAAAGAAAAAAAGTTAAACTTTCAATTCGTTGAACTTGTGTTTCCAAATAAAGCTGTAGTTTATAAGCTCGTTCTAATTTAAAAGCACGGCAAGTGCTTTGGTTGGTGTCACTAACTAAATAAAAATAAGTGACAATAAAACCTGGAACTTGAGCATTGAAAGTTTGTGCAGCCTTGGCTTCTTGTGGATAAACACGATTAGTCATCGCTTCTAATTTGACAGGCACGAGTTCTAAGCCTGGCACTTGCAGTCCAAACAAAATTATATACGGACTATAAACTAATTAAATAAAATTCGATTATTTCCAAAGACCACTGATGAAGAGTACTTGGCAATACTCGAAACAGCGTTGTATGGTCAGCCAAACTTCAATAAAATGTCCTTTATTTCTTTCTTTGTTATTCGAAAAGCCCTCTAAATTTTAATAAAGCTTCTTTGTCACTATACATAGAAAGTCTAGCTTTACAGCAACACTAATACTTTATTCAAATAAAAATATATATTAAAATATATTACATGGCAGTTCACCATTATTCACTTTTAACGTAATTTGAGAACAAACAAATTGAGAACAAAACGATATCAGGATGGGTCTTCCAGCAAGTAATGCTTTACTGAAGAAATCACGTAAAGCAATTTCTTAACATATTATCATAAATTGAAGGTTATACGTCGTTTGAATGTAGAAGAAACAATTTTACAGTTTTCTTCTACATTTTCAAAATTTAAATGAAATCTTTACTCCCATTGATAGCTAGCAATGCATGTGGTGATTTTAAGCTAAAACTGTTCCTTATTTATGTGCCAGAAACTCCACAACCTTTAAAAAATGTAAACAATCTTGAGATTTTGGATCACAAAAAAGTTTGTTTGATGAATGGTTTCATACATATTTCTATCCAGAAGTTAAAACTTATATAAAGAAGAACAATTTATCTTATGAAGTTCTGCTTCTTTTAGACAACGCGCCCTCACACCCAGTAAGCGATTTGTAAATTTTCTAAAAAATCAAAGTGGAGTTTTTATCGAAAAGTATCACTTCTTTACTCCAGCCATTCTCTGGTGCTACTTTTAAAATGCATTATCTACAAAAATTTTTTGAATGCTCATACAAGTAATAGATAATCGTAAGTAAATAAGTATATATAAGGTTTAGTGATTTATTACAAATTTTTTTCTTCATTTTGAAGTCGTTATATATAGGTTTTTTGTTTTTTTAGACCAGTTTAATTATTTTCCGGCAGTCTGTTTTACGGCCAATTATTTTAAAAAGAATTAAGGCCGGTAATGTGCTTGCTAGGTAATCACCTTGTCGATGTGTAGGGCCTTATTGTGGACTAAAGCATGTCACATGATCTTTTATGTGCCATAATCCAGCAGACAACTAAGAACTGCCGCTAACGCACAGGTTAGGGGGTTTGTTTGGATTGCATACCTTTAAATTTGCAAAATATGGCTTTACACAGCCAAAACTCATCACTGGCAGAGGGAGCACCTGGTATCCTCATCAGTGAACCCATGGACCACGACAAGCCGGAACACGCGCATATTCCACTTAGCCGGGAGTTGGCTGGAATGTCTATTTCTTCGGAACAGGACAGAGATTTTCTTGAGCCTGGTCCAATTAAAAAGACTCAAACAAGGGTGAAGTTATCCGGCACTGGACGCACAAGGTTGAAGGCTTTGCTTGCCAAAGACATCCCGCTGAAAACAGCTGGGTCCTTGGCAGTAAAACCGGTTAACGCGACTAACGAAAGGCAGGTGATACTAAAATTATCCCGATCGGACAGCTCCCCACCAAAATCGAACTGCAAACTGAGAAAGCGGATTGCCTTACAGGACAAAAAAATTGATAACAAATCGACAATGCCTCCATCTGTTTCGCCGATTTTCAGCAGGATGAAGGAAGTAGAGACCTCACACGGAAGCGAACCTGGTCCCAGTAAAGAGGTAGCAACGGTATATGTGTGACAAGCTTAACAAAGCGCTTCTTCCGAAGACCTTCGTTCAAAGCCCACTCTAGCAGAGACTGTTCACTCTAAGAAGATTAGTATACTACAGCACAATTTGCCAGAGTGCATTTGGTTCAATGAGCAAATTGGTAAGGTGCAAAAATGCATCCTCGACAAGATGTACGAAATTTATCGAGTTCCTGAAGGCCCAGTTTGCCGGCTACAGTCTTAAGCCCGGATGGTTTACTATTAACCGTCTGAACGACGAAACAGTAATCTGTAGTTACTGTAGTAGAAACTGTAGTGGACGAGGTAATAGTGTCAAAGTCCGAAATCTATGTTGGCTATTTCCCAGGCTCAGCTTGCTGGCAAAATGATCGAATTTTTGGGACAAATTGAGTACCAAAATTCGAGCTTGTATTAATAATAATAAGTTGAAGCGAAAAGTGATCGCTCCGCAACTTCTGTTGTTTTTAAACCGAAAAGTTAAATTTCAAATTTTAAAATTTTGAACACTTGATCCATTGATCATAAATACAAAAAAAAAATTATCAATACGGTGCCCGATTTTCAGCTTTGTGAATTTAAAAATTTTTTATTCTAAAAGAAAAAATTAAACTTCAATTTGCAAATTAAACAATCACAAAAAAAACAAAAATAAAATTTATTTGCTCAACAGCTGATAGAGACAGCATATGCTTTTCTTTAACGAAAGTAAGAAGTTGCAAATGTGGCGTTGCCACAGTGTAAGTTATAAGTACCTTTAAAATCTTAAATAAAAATAAATTTTTATTTATTTATAAATCTAAAAATTTTAAATAATTAAATAAAATGATTATTTTATAAAAAAAAAAAAACAATATTTCATGAACAGTTGTGAAAGTTTTATACGTCGACACTCACTAATTAATAAAAATCGCCTAAATGGCTATATAATGCTTAATGCAGAAGACACTAAAATAAAAGAACAACCCTCAAATAAGCAAAGTACATCAACTACTGAAATAAATATAAGAAAAACTGCCAATGAAATTGCTATGGCAAATAAAATCAAATTAATTAATAATAAAAAGAACAGTAAAAAAGATATAATTCCATACGAAATTAACATGTCCACAAACACCAGCCGCACTAGTGGCAAAAATAATGAAACTCTAAATATAAAAATGAGAGAATTAGAAGTTTTATGCGGCAAACTTCATCAAGAAATAATTCAACTCAAAAGTGAAAACCAAAAATTAAGGTCGCAACTTGATAACAACATTGTTCCGAAAGAGCAAACCACCATAACTTTCGAAACAGACGAGGAATAGCTTGTTCAAGAAACCGACTGGATCGTTAAAAAAAATAAAAGAGCCTCAAAAAAGCGTAAAGCTACCACATCTCCTAGTGTGTCACCAATTCTTAACAATATGACACAAAAGCATTCTAATGAAACGGAAAAGGCATCAACCAAGCTACGTCCACCTCCAATTATGGTAACTGTCTCTGATAATTACAATGAAATACGAAAAATAATTACACAGGACAGCGAAAATAAATTTTTGCTGAAATTAATGAATAACAACTTATATAAAATCAGCACTTTTGATGGCAACGATTATCGGGAAATAACTAGAGCTCTAAATGAAGCAAATTTCTCATGGCACTCTTACGAAGATAAACAGTTTAGACCAATAAGAGTTATAGCAAAAAACCTGCATCACTCATTCGACCCTAAAGATATAGTAGACGACGTTGCAGAAAAGGGTTTTAAAATTGTCAGCGCACTTAACAAACTACAATTTAAAACCAAGAAACCACCGGATATGTTCATCTTAACCTTCGAGTCAGTAGAAGATACGAACAAAATCCATGAAGTCAAAGAAATCCTGAGCACAATAGTATCTATAGAAACAATAAAACCTTCTAAACTTATCACGCAGTGCATCAAATGTCAGTCCTTCAACCATACCAAAAATTACTGTCAAAAGCAGCCTAGGTGTGTGAAATGTGCAGGTAAGCATGAAACTATAAATTGTGAAAAACCCGATGATGGTCAACCAAAATGTTGCAACTGTGGAGAGCAACACCAAGCGTCATATCGTGGTTGTGTAGTAGCAAGGGAGCTTTAAAAATTAAGAGACCAAAAAACAAATAAACTTCCTGTCCCAGTTCAAACAGATAATATCAAAAGACCAATAGTATACACAAGTCGAAGAATCGCTAATGTATCATATGCAAACGCTATTAAGCCAACAACTTCCGTAACCCAAAAAATAAATATTTCCGATGAAACACAAAATGTCCTCTCTGTTATCCTTGAAAAACTAATGGCAATAGAAAATCGCCTAGACAACTTAGAACGAAAACATAACTGTACATCTGAATGATTGCTCTCAAAATAATGGAATGGAACGCAAATGGTTTGCTCCAACACAAAAACAAATTAGAATTACTTCTGCAAACAGAAAATATAGACATATGCCCAATAAGCGAAACTCATTTTACAAAAGAATCGTATATCAATTTTAAAAACTATAATACTTATCATACAATTCATCCAAGCAATAATGCCAGAAGCGGAAGTGCCGTTATAACTAAATCCAACATTAAGCATTATCAAGAAAATAAACTTGCTACTGAACAGTTCCAGGCAACAACCGTTGCACTTGAAGAGAGTGGTTCCAAAATCCTAATAACGTCCATCTATAGTCCACCAAGACATAACGTAAAATATGAACAATACATAGATATATTAAAATTACATAAATATAAAGTCATAATTGGTAGTGATTTTAACGCAAAAAATGTTCAATGGGGGTCAAGACTAAATTCCACAAAGGGTAAGGAATTACTTAAAGCATGTCAGGCCACAGGTTTTGAAATTCTCTCCACTGGCTCTCCAACATACTGGCCAACTGATACAAATAAATTACCAGACGTCATTGATTTCTTCATTGTAAATAAAATTCAAAAAAGACACATTGAAGTTAAAGCAGGACTCGACTTAAATTCTGACCATTCTCCAATATTGCTTACTTTTGGATGTAACATACTATCTACGCTATCCATACTGACATTAACAAACCGTCTAACAGACTGGAATTATTTTAAGGCTCAGATAAATGAAAATATTGACCTATCTTGCAAAATACGAAGTATAAATGACATAGAGAGTGAAACGCATTGCTTTACGAGCTTGATTCAAAAATCGGCATGGCGCAGTTCTCCACTGCAGAATAGTAAGCAATTTGATAAAAAGTATCCGGTCGAAATTTTAAATCTAGTGTATTATAAAAGAAAAATTCGCAAAAAATGGCAACAATCACGTTTAATACAAGATAAAAGAAAGTTTGGATTTCGAAAAAAGCATCCAACAATCAAACAAGTACACAGACTTACGCATGAAATAGAAAAGGCATTAGAAAACAAAGAAACTTGTTCAGCTGTGTTTCTGGATATCTAAAAAGCTTTTGACGGTGTATTGTCGGAACTTTTGCAGATGACACGGTAATAATGACTACAGGTCCAAACAACAAGGTGTCTACCACCATGCTACAAATCGCTCTTCAAGAAATTGAACAATGGACAAATAAATGGAAACTGATAGTAAACAGTTCAAAATCTATTCATGTAGACTTTACTAAAAAAAGAGAAAATCAAATTCCATTATTTCTAAATAGCGTAAAAATTCCAGTTGCTAATTCTGCGAAATATCTCGGCATGAGTCTAAATGCCAAACTGAGATGGAAGGTACACGTCAAGAAAAAATTAACTGAGCTGAATATAAAATACAAAAAGTTAACTTGGCTTTTGAGGCATTTCAACCAGCAAGGAGATGACTAGCTCAGATCTATATGCTCACCTTAGATAGACTTATGTAAACTTACTTGTAATATTAATTAAAAAAAGCTTCTTGTTAATCAATATGACTAGTTGTTGTAAATTTAAATCCTACATTTTGTTTAAATGAAAACAAAAAAAAATTCGAGCTTGCGTGTCTAGGACTGGCGGGTGCTTCACAGGCTCAATAAGGGCGATCTCGTCGAGATAGCGATTGCTCTGGACCCTATTTCGTCAGAAATGGCCGAGTAGCTGAGTAATAAAGCTTTTTATGGACTTAGCAGCACTTTGATGAGACTAAGACATAAGAGAAACAGAGCCAACGTTGTGGTTGATGATGAGCAACCATCAACATCGTGCGCAGTCAAGCAGCCAGAAGCCGAAAACGGGTCTCAACTCCGGGGGACCACCATCGACAGTGGGCAGAATCAGTGGCCAAAGGACGAAAGTCTTCTGCTCTCTCTGGTCGTCTCACGAAATTGAAAAACAAAGGGCAGCAAAGCCCCCAAGGTCCAGCCTCTGAGGTATTGTCACGGCCTCCTCCACGACCGCAAAACTCTTAGAGGCAGCTTCATTGCCTCCAAATTAACCTCCACTATTGCAGGTTCCTCTATTGCCTTGGTGCAACAACACTGCCAGGATTTTGTGGTCATCCCAGAACCATAAGCCACAAACGGGCGCATAAATGGTCTACAGATAAAAACGTGTAAGTTGAGCTATGATAATAATGTTGATCCTCCTAAAGCGGCGGTAATGATTATCAAAACCATCAAACCTCTTCCAATTACAGAGCTCATACAGCGCGATCTGGTGGCAGTACAGACAGAAGTGACTACGAGAACAATTGTCCTTGTATCTTTGTACCTTCCTGACAACGCAGAGGAGGCGGTGTTTCTCAAGCTCCAGCAGCTTACATAATACTGCGTATCCGAAACTAGCAGTGGATAATGTCCTACGACGCCAATGCACACCATAAAGTATGGGGAAGCACGGACACTTATATATGAGGTGAGTCACTTTTTGATTATATCACAACTATCAATATAATAGTGACAAATAAAAATAATGAACCTAGTTTTGTAAATGCGATAAGGGGAGAGGTACTAGTTCTCACTCTAGCAAGCGCATTTACATCTAATAACATTTCAAATTAGAGAGTGTTGGAGGAAAACTCCTTATCAGATCATCGCTATCAAAGCGTATTGATTTGGAAGGGGAAGTTGAAGACATTTTCGGAACGAGAAATGTTAGGCAACTAACAGGTCCCTAAATAACTTCTATTTAGAGCAAAATATTAGTTGTCTTGAGAATAAAATAAGTAATTGTCAAGAACTAAATCTTGAAGTTAACAAACCTAAATATATTATTACAGAGGCTGATGACTGGGCATCTTATAAATGTGCCTTAACGGGTTACAATAAGAAATTGAGGAAATCAAAGGAGGAATCATTAAGGAGGCACTGCAAGGAGATTGAAACACTTTCCGCTGCAAGACTCCAGAAATCTCTAAACAAAGAACACTCAAATGGCCTCTCTATACTAAGCAAGGCTGACGAGCATTACGGAAAGTCTAGAGGAAACGAGACAGCTATTGCAGGACACTCATTTTCCAGGCTGTGTCATGTATATTGAGACTACGGAAACCATCGACGATACTCATTTTTGATAGTTACACGAAGAGATCTTTCACTGGCTCGTAAAATCTTTACAGTCACTAAAACTAAATGGGCCATTTCCACTTTCAACCCGTTTAAATCACCTGGTATCGACAATATACAACCGTGGCGTTGATATATTAGCACTGATATAAACAAACATATTTAGAATAAGTCTGGAAGTAGGCGTGATACCTAAACATTGGACGAAAGCTTGGGTAGCTTTCATACCGAAAGCAGGCAAAAAGGCGGACCAGACGCCAAAAGCTTTCCGGCCATTAGTCATTAGTCTTACTGAGATCTCTATACATATGGTAGTTTAACGATGGCTCTCTGCACATCGTTTGACATTACATGAGCTTTTGATAATGCAACATTCGGATCACTTGAGGAAGGAATGGTCCGGAAAGGAATATATAAACTGATCATAACATGGATTCTCAATATGCTGAAAAACAGGATACTAATCTTTGATATGAGTGCAAAAAGATTAACTTTCAAGCCAACCAAAGGATGCCCTCAAGGAGGCGTTCTATCGCTGCTCTTAAGGCTATTGGTTATCATGGTTAAAGACAAATTTGACTCCACCATAGCCTTCGTATGCAACTAGCTCTTGACATCACTCAAGATTGGTGTCATGAGAAAAGACTCTCGATTAATCCGAATAAAACAAACGCAGTACCCTTCACCAGAAGAAGGACGATGAGTCTAGGGACCCAAAAGCTAGGGGTCACTGACTTAGTACTATCTGAGGAAATGAAGTGGTATGTAGGAGTATTTCTTGATAAAGCTCTTACTTAGGAAAACCATTTATCATATATAATTGGCAAAGCCGTAAGGGTAAGACTGTATGGTAAAACATGGGGCCTGCGACCAAAAATGATGGCTTGCTCGTCCAAGACCGTAACAGTACTAATAATCACCTATGCTTTTTGGCATGGTGGCCAAAGGTTAATCAGATGAAAGCCAATATGACTCTCAATAAGATTCATCGAACTGTCTGTCTAAGCATAACGGGAGCAATGCGAACGTACCCCACAATAGCCCTAGCAATACCTACTGGACTCACGATTAAAATGACTGCGACCAGTGCCGCACTAAGACTTCATTATCTATGTTATGTTATGTAGGCCTGTATGGGAAATGCTATGATAGTATAATACGAATAACATAAGTGTCACGGACACTTGTCTCCCTTACCTTGTCTTTCCATTGTAATGTTTTGATTTCAAATTTATTTATTTTGCACTTTTACGTCTCATGTAGATAATTGCTTCTATATATATATATATATATATATATATATTTATATTTAACGAATTTACTTTAATTTTTTTTATTGCTTTTATAGCATTTAAAAACAAAATTTGCATTGTTCGCACATGTGAGAACAAAGAAATGTGGAAAAGCTTTTATGCATTCTTTTTGTTTTGTTTTGTTTTGATCGATTTGACGGCGAACGGAAAGTGTGAGTATTTTAGTGATTCGAACAAAAACGCGAAAAGTTATAACGCAATAGACCAGTCAAAGCTTTTTTTACAATACCTGAGGAGTAAATTTAAAAAGTGCTTTAAAACTTTGTATACAATGAGCTAAATTAATTTAAACATTTCGTTTTTCTTTTTTCTTAAATAATTAATAACTAACGCCATAGAAAAAAATAGAACATTGAGGTGGACATTAATTCAATTTGGTTTATTTAAACATAGCCATAAATGCTGTTGAATTTTTTTTGATTTGGCTGCATACAGTAAAAAGATTTTTATTTATTATAAAAGTGTTCTCATCAAAAAGCAAAGTATATGCACCAAGATAAAAGTAAGCTGAAGAATTTTTTTATATAAAGTGCGCTAAGAAACATTACAGTAACAAGTGGAGCACCAAGTGATATCAAGAACAGAGAGAAAAAAAAACCTAGCACTCAAAAGTGATTGCTAGTATCAATTTTTAGGGCAAGTGAGCTGTTGTCAGTAGTCGCTGAGCTGGAAGTTGGAGGTGCAGAGTCTATTGCAGTTTTTCGTTGACGTATTTAACGGAATTGGAAATATATATAAAAAAATAGCAGTAAATTAAAGGGACTCAATAAACAGTAAATCGATCAAATGGAGAAGTACTCAAAGAAAAAAATAACAGGTATTTTTACAGTGATCCGTTACATTTTTTTTGCAAAGTCATGTTACATTAAATCCGTTATGGAAATCATCCGGGATCTGCTACAAGGAGAATATCAATAACTGAAGTGCAGAATATATATATTTAAACAAAAAAACGCAGTTTCTTAAGATTTTTATTAAACTTCAAACTTTTATTAAATTAAAAACTACTTTAGTCAAAAGTAAAATTTAGTCTTTATGAATTTTGTAGGAATGGAAACTGTCCCAAATTTCCAGCTACATAAACATGCACTAAAAACAATAACAACGCAAACTAAAACACACACACAGAACACCGATGTTTTATAAAACAACACATGCTTTTTTTTATATTTACATTTAAATGGAAAAAAAGGAACAACCACTATGTTAAATGTTGCAAATATCTGGAATTAAATAGATTAATTAATATTTTAAATATTTTTTTTAAAGCAACTTACCAAAACCCAAACCGCTTGCAAGCCTTAATAACACCTCAAACGAATCTGAAATGATATTGAAATGAAATATAAAAATATAATTAAATAAATGAATAATAAACTCACCTTATTTGTTTGGTAATTATATTTCTTATTTTTATGTTTTAAATTTGATGAATATTTGCACTTTTAATATTTTATTTTATTGTAACAAACAAAATAAATAAAAACCACCACCGATCGAATGTAGTTTTAAAACACGTTTTGAAAGAATCAAAACAAAGCAGCGGAATAACGACATAAGAAAACAAGAAAACATAAGAAAACTGCCAAAAATATTCGCCGTAAGAGAAGCTCAAAGAGAAGTTAAATGCACAAGCTGAGTACCGCACACAACATGAAATAAAAAATCAGAACGGCAAAAGTAAACAAGAATTACGTGAGATCAACTGTAAATAAAATGATACGCTACGAAAAAGCTCGGTCGAGTGCGTATATAAAACGCGCATTTTACTTATGCGAACACTTAGTTTATAATTTCTAAGGCACATACACCTAAGAATAGCAAGTCAAACATAAGAATACTTTCTATAGCAGAAGTGTTCAACGAAGGAATAAACTTATATAATTACAAAGACACGACAGGCGGTATAACGTCGACTGGGTCAAAAGTGATTCTCATAATAAACATAAGAATACTTTCTGTAGCAGAAGTGTTTAACGAAGGAATAATCATATAAAATTACAAAGACACGACAGGCGGTATAACGTCGACTGAGTCTAAAGTAATTCCCTATTACATATTCACTAACCAATTCAATTCTCATAACATTTCTATAGATAGTACAGAAGAAGGATCCTGGAAGAAAGCAAGCAAGCTCCTACAAAGAATTCTTATCAAAGACATCTAGGAGATCTCTACCGTCATAAGCAAATTCTTTTAAATACACTTTTCTGTTCTAAATTTTCCTACATAAATATTCTGTATTAAATTGTAATTAACTATACTTAATGAACTTTACTTAATAAAAATATTTAAATAAAATAAACTTAAAAGGAATTATAATTATGAATATTTGGGTTACAAATAAAATTTATTGTAATGATTCTGGAAAGGCTGAGGACACCCCAGCAAATCGAAACGACCCCAAGAAAGAGTCGATACAGTTGGCGCCCGAGTAGGGACTTGAACCCTGGACCCTTGCATGTTTAACTTGAACTTTGCAAACTTATCAAATTTATCAATCTTCTCAAACTTCTATTTTTTGCTTCTTTTACTTTAAGTTTTTCAAGCTTATCAAATTTTTATTTTTACTTCTTCTTTTCTTCTTGTCTTGCTTTCATTTCCATCTTTGCTTAGATTTCAATGCCTTCTTCGCCACACGATTGTTTTATTATTTTTTATATAAATAATTTTTTTCTATTTTTTTCATGGCATTATTGGACTTTTTTATGGTTATCCTAGCAAGAAAGAAAAGAAAACAATTAAAATACTAAAACTTAAAGTTGTAACAATAATTGTTTTTAACTTATAAATTTAAAACAAGAAAACAGTTTTGCTGTACACATTTGTTATAATTATGAATTATTTTATTTATATCTTTATGTATCTATAATCTAAGAACTTGCTACATTTTGTTTTTTTTTTTATAAAAGAAAAGAATAATTTTGTATTAATATTGTATTACTTTAATTTTTGTTGATTTGCACACCAGAGAAAAAAAAAAGAATTGTTGTAGTTTTATATACATAGTTCATTTTGTTTTTGTTAAAGATAAAGAAAAAAATTGTGAACATAATAATAAGATTATCTTAGTACTAATATATTTAATAAATTTTAACTCAATAAAACAAAAAACCAAAGGTATGGCACGATTTTTTTTTGTTGATGTCTATAGCGACCTCTCAGCTACCAAGAACCTTCCCACCGGCAAGCATACCGGGCTAGCCACCGTGCCATATACAGGTTTCATGATAGCGTTAACAATTACAACAAGACAAACACAACAGTTATCTTAAAGTGGCCAATCTAACAGGATACGCATAGATTCTAGATGAGGTCTGGAATTCTCCGGGTCTTAAGGTCTTTGATAAGATGAATAGAAGATTGGCTTTCTGCAGGGAATTTGAAGTAGTCATCAGTGACCGATCAACTTGGAGAAACAATGAAATTATCTTAAATCAGGGCTCTCAATTATGGTTTGTCCAAAATAAAGGATGTCAGTGTAGGAGCAGGAATTATAGAAGCGAATTTCTGCAAAGCAATAGCAATGGGAAAAACCGCTTCTATTTTTCAGACAAAGGTTCATGCCTTAGAGCTATGTGCGAGGGGTACCAAAATATGCATTCTTTCGAACAGCCCAGCAACTCCAAATTCTTTAGCAAAATTTTCATTCCAATCAAAATTGATCTGGGAATGCTTTCAAGTTCTCAATACCCTAGCATCGATGAACTATGTTATTCTTATGTGGGTACCGAGACATGAAGGGCATGAAGTCAATAAAATATCAGACTCAATAGCAAAAAAGGATTCAAGTACTGCTTTCATTGGTCCAGGGCCGTTCTGCGGCTCTGCGGAACTTCACAAATAACTTATTGTGCGAACGGGAGAAACAACATCTACTTTACACTGTCTCATGCCCAAACAGGCATGAGACAGTCAAGACGATTCAATGATTCTGAACACATCAAAGTTGACGCTATCCTTAGCCTTAGCAGAAATGATATTAAAATCTACACTGAACTTCTTACTGGACACTGTAGAATGAATTACCACATGAAGATTATAGGTGCGGTAGAAAGTGACTCCTGTCGCCTCTGTCATGAGGAGAAGGAAACATCAGAACATATTCTATGCAACTGCCCACCGGCGGCAAGATGTAGACTCGATTACCTTGGATGCGGGATCTTAGTCCCAAATCAAATAGGTAAAATTACAAGATTTATAAATAGTCTAGAATTTTTGTAGTCTAGAGTTTTAGTTGGGCCTTTAGGCGCACAATAGATCTTTTAAGACGGGGTGCATTCATAGCCTATTTTATAATAATAATATAAGGCCGTTAAGCGAGGTATAGGTGTACTTACAACTGATGTTTGCAAATCTTTCGTTTCAACAGCATGAACTAATCCATACATATATTATTTACTTGGCAACAATTTTAACAGTTTGTTGTGAATGCCTTTGGAGTGATAATGGAAGGCAACACATGTCACAAGAATTTAAAAATTTTACCACAAATAAAACAAAATAAAACATGTCCATCAATCCATGGGTTGTTTATATACTATTCTCTTTATGCTACACATCACTCTACTAAAGAATCTCTAGCTTTGATTTTCTTAGGTAGAATAATTAGGACTAGACTCGACTTGATGAGACCTTTATCAACTAAAAATTAAATAATATAATCCAGAAATTTAAAGCAAAATAAAAATGTTAAATGCTGTACTGAAACTTAGACACCACATGAAACTCCAGTAAATACTAATCTTAAAAATACTTTGACTGTCAATAGTGCAATTAACCTAAGACTACAAAAGAATGATAAAGTACATTTAAAAACTTTGCTATAGCGAAGTAATTGCAATTCACTCTTCTCTCTATAATACTATTCTAACATAGAAAATCGATCACAATGTTACAAAGCAAAAATTGTTTTTTGAGATAAGCTTATATACATTTATTGGGATATTAAAAAAACCTTTACGGTCTAGAATCAGAACAACGTAACCTGTTACACTTACAACAGCATTTGGCAACTGTATTCAGAAGCAAAACCTCTTACAAAAACAGATTTTCAAAGAAGTGAAACTTCATACAGATCTTAACAGTACATTAAGCGCTATAATAAAAGGTATCACTATTACTCAAGCAGACAACAACCTCACCCAAATACGAAAATCCTAACCATATAACTAACATCACCTATAGAATTAAAAATTCAATACAATGGACGCCATAAGATAAAAAGTAACACCAACCCGACGAAATAAAAACAAGTACCAGTAGAGAGGTTTTTAGTAATTAAAGCAAGCGGCCAAAGCTTAATTACAAAAACTTTTAATAAAAGAAATTTCAACTTTAACAAACCAGAAAATATAACTAGCACTTTAAAATGACACCAATAACTTAATAAAATAAGAAGAAAAGCAAAATATATTTTCATACTAGCAAACAGCTTATACTAGCTGTGTATACTGTACAGAATTGTACTAGCTAAAAGCCAACAGGATATATAAACCCAAAATAATTTCCATTTATTTTCCCATTAGAATTTATTTTATGATACAGCTACAATACTATCATTTATAGACTCTGAATACATACCAAATAATAAACAATACAATTGCAATCGAGTAATAATAGCAACAGTTAACTAAAAAATACACAACTCTTTCTATTTTGTCAGAATGAATGACTCATAAATCACTTGCATCATATATGTAAAGAGTATTAAAGGGTATCATTCGAGAGTGTAAGTACTTTCAGTTTAATGTATAAGTCCAGTGTAGTTAATTAAACGAAAAAGAGCCTCAGAGTAAGTATATGTAAGTAGATCATTCGAGAGTGTAAGTACTTTCAGTTTAATGTATAAGTCCAGTGTAGTTAATTAAACGAAAAAGAGCCTCAGAGTAAGTATAAGTAAATCATTCGAGAGTGTAAGTACTTTCAGTTTAATGTATAAGTCCAGTGTAGTTAATTAAACGAAAAAGAGCCTCAGAGTAAGTATAAGTAGATCATTCGAGAGTGTAAGTACTTTCAGTTTAATGTATAAGTCCAGTGTAGTTAATTAAACGAAAAAGAGCCTCAGAGTAAGTATAAGTAGAGTGCAACCAATACACGACTATGACTCGAGTGTTGCGTACAAAATATTGCCTCACATATCCTTGCACTAAGGCATTTAGTAAGGGTGGAATAACAAACAAAAGTCGAAAAGCTTCTATTACTCTCTGTCTGTCCAATTAAAAAAAAAATTTTCGTTTTGAACTATCTCTGTACGCATGCACTAGAAGATATGTTGGTGCTAAAATTATTAGAGTTTTACCTATATGGTTTTGTCAAAGCAATGAGCAGACGCGCATGGGAGCTTTTTCTTTATTTCGTTTCACTCTAGTGTGTGTATTGTTTGTTAAGTGGAAATAGATAAAAATAATCCAGCTGACCCAATGCCTTTTCAAAATACTAGAATCTCTATAGTCAGGATTGTAAATATAGGAGGCTTTAAGAATACCCTATATATTAATGTGACGTTTGGTTACAAATCTACTTTTCTTACGAAAATGTGTTCAGATATATTTTACATTATGCGCTAATTTTGATATATATTTTCAAAAATTATTAAAGATCTTCAACCCTTTTTAAGCAACGTAAAGATCGTGGCGATATAAATATAAGCAATAAATTGTTCGTGTTTTTATTAAAAAATTAACTCTAAAGATACAAAAAATAAAAACACTACAATTGCCAGCGAGATTTAGCTACTACTCAACTAACTTTGTATTTAACTAGAGTCGTTATGAACCCAGGAGTGTAAGGGTTGCAATTTTACAATTTTATTTTACAATTTTACAACTTAATGATAACATAATACTTAACTCAATTAATTTGTTTGGTTTGAGAAAGTAAAGGCTAACAAGTTTATTATAGTGTATTAATATAATTCATATACTCGTATGTTTATATATATACTTCTATATAAATGAAAAAAATAATCTCTTTTTTGTCTAAATTCATTGATACAGATAAGCATTGACTTACATTTTCCTTTCGTTCTCTTATATCTATCAGGTGATGCAAATCCAATATGACCACCACTTTGTCGATTAAATTCAGCTAATATAGCTTTTTCCGGATCTCTTACCAGCAATATTGCTTTTGAAAATGGTTTCCAAGCATTTGGCCCCCATTCGTGAGTTTTAACTAATAGGACTGATCTGTTACAAACACTTTCGGCAGGAAAACCAGTTTTTAAAAGACCATAATCTTTGTAAATACTTCCGGTTAGTATACCTTAAAAAATCAATTTCAATGGCTATGTATATTAGAAAATTTTAATAAGATTAATTACCTGTGGATTGCTGTATCAAATATCTTAACCAAGTATTTCCACTGCCAGGAAAGGAAGCTAATGCTGTTAATCCAGATAATTCGTCTTTAGGCAATGTATCAGTATCTATGGAAGCTATGATACCAATTTATAGCATAGTCATTAATAATTAGATAAAAATCAATTCAAATTTAACATAAATATTTTTTATTTCTTGTTCTATGTTTTTAATTATTGATTTGTGAATTATTAATATTAAAATTAAAATTAATACATACAAGTATTTACGTGGTTAAATACTATATTTTAAAATAAAATTTTATAAGAAATTCATCCAAAATTTCTACCTACAACTTAATTCCAACGTCGGATCCATAATTTTAGTGGGAAGATTTGTGTTTTGAAAAGAAAGTTCTGTGCACCAGCGAATAGTCATTTTTCTATTTGCACCTGTATATTTTCGATGCAGAAAATTTGAGAACTATAAAATAATTTTATTAAAGCACTTAAAAAATAATAATGAATATGAACTTTAAAGTATGAAATTACTTCAGGAAATCGTTCGATCCGCATTCTTTTCCGGTGATTACTTGGTATGTTATTCATGGAAAGAAAAATTATTCCTCCGATATATATTAAAACAGAAGCCGAAATTCCACAGATTCTCCAGCTTTGGACTGCCATTCCACAACTTTTGCATAACTAATGAGGAAATAATCTCTTCATACATTTATCTAAAAAACAAATTCCCATAAATACCCGTTTATTAATATTGAATGGTTTTATGTATTTTAAATTCGATTGATATAAAACAGATCAACTGAAAGTCGCGACAATTTTAATAGAATTTATAAAGAGCCTTTATATTCTCGGTCTATTTTTAACCTTTTCGTAAGATTAAGAAAAACAGGAATTCGACTTAGTTAAGCAACAAAATTCCAACGGATGTGATCACAATGCAACGAATTAAATATCGGGTTGGGTAAAAGCCTTCTTACATTTTCTTGGTGCCATAACAGCAAACTATTGTCACTTTTAGGCACTAGACAACCAACAGGCTTGCAATTAACCTGCATACAGGATGTATTACCTAGTGCTGTTCACATTATTCGAAGTTTTTAAAAATTCGAAGTTCTTCGAATATTCGCATTTCAACGAAGTCTTCGAAGTTGGAAAAAACTTTATTACATAAAACTGATTTTATTATTAAATATGTATTATAATATATATTATTATTAAATATGTTATTATTAAATATTATTTATATAAAATAAAAAATTTACATTTTAAATAACTTATATTTATTATTTATATTTAAAAAATTATATTTACAATAAAAAAATCAAAAATTATTTTTTTATTATGCAAAAAATAAATTTGTGCTTACCTGTGTGATCATCACAGCTCATACATGTCAAATAATTATGCATTAATGAGCAAAACTCATTTTTTCATAACTAATTTTCAAAGTTTTAATTTGTGATTTTTTTTAAAAGAAAAATGAAAACTTTTATAAAATTTCTTTTACTAATAAAATCCATCAATATCAATTTTTACATATTATTACGTATATATTTTATATTATATTAAAAATTTTCTCAAATATGATTTCTTAAATATAAATAATAAATATAAGTTATTTAAAATGTAAATTTTTTATTTAATATAAATAATATTTAATAATAACATATTTAATAATAATATATATTATAATACATATTTAATAATAAAATAAATTTTATGTCATAAAATAAAACAAGAAACATGTTTTTAATTTTCTGCATAGAACAGCAAAAAAAAAAAAACATAAAACCGTACAAACGAAGCAAATGCTTTCATCTCTCAAATAATTTGTGTGATGCACGTTTGTTTGCATTTTGCGCTCTCACTTCACCTTTTGCTTACGAAGTCTTCGAAGTCTTCGAAGTTTTTCACTACATTTAAACTTCGAAGACTTCAAGAACAAAAATTCACAAAAACTTCGAAGTTTTTTCCAACTTCGAAGACTTCGTTTACTATTCGAATATTCGAATTCTTCGAATACTTCGTTAATTCGAATATGAACAGCACTAGTATTAACCTGTATACAAAAAAAGATGAAAAAAATATTTATAGCATTGGTTTAATGCATAGTTTATCGAACTAATTTAATTACAACATTTCCAAATGAATAATATATGTATAAAGATATTTTTTTCTAAATTAAAAACAAAACGATATAGTAATATATTACAACAGCAATCTATTTTTATCAGGGACGGAAAATAACAGTTATTTTAAAATTTTTTATGGAAAAAAGCAGCAACAAAAAGCTGTCTAAACTCTTATTTAAGTAAATAGTTATCATTCTAACAACTTTTATCCTTAATATTATGAATGCTTTTTATATATAAGCGTTTTAAAATAAAAATCAAAAAATAATAATTAAATTTGACTTTTATTATATTCATCAAAAATACTTATTATTATATGCCTTTTATTTTTTCGCGCAGAAATAACTCTTAAAATTTGCTTCTTATTTTAAAACTCACAAATAACTGGTATACTTGCGTTATATAATATAAAAATCAAGAGTATCGTGCAAATTCTGCGGCATATAATAATAATTATTTTTGATGAATATAATAAAAATCAAATTTAATTATTATTTTTTGAGTTTTATTTTAAAATGCAAATGTTAACAGTTATAAGATGATTTTTATTTTTTTTATGATAACTGTTACGGTCCCTGATTTTTATTTGTTCAAAATTAAATTTAACAAAATATTTTTATAGAAATATAGAAATATTTTTTTAATACTTTTGTAGATATTTGTTAAATTTGGTATTGGTTAAGCTATTTAGTTAAGTTCTATACTGGTGCAAAATACTCATTAGATCGACTACAATTTTGGATAAAGCTAACAAGTTTTTATATAGAAAAGAAACCTTTTAAAATCGAATCGATTTCGTTAAAATTTAATATACAATGTTTTGAAAAGACGAAAATATATGTAATACATAACAAAATAATGTTGTGCTAAATATATATGACATGTGTGAGATTATAAAACTGGCAAATGACAGTAAACGTAATATCACAAAATTATTTGGTATAGCTGTGAAAACGTATAGGAGATGTTGCTTTATAAAAATCCAAATTATTTAGAAAAACAAATAACCAATTAGAAAAGATATACTATTTAAACGCAAAAACATTTGATGACAATTTATCAAAAATAAAAAATGAACTACTATCTTAAATTAGAAAATGGCATCAATCACATATCGAAATCAAAATTATGGCGGTAAATAACAAAAGAAATTGGAGGCGAACCCCTACATACAGAAGCAGACCTTACAGCTTAAAGTGAAGCTACTTCCAGTCACTGATAAGCTCAAGAGAAAAGGCGAGAAAACCTATCATATATTCCAAATCTGAACACTGATAACGAATTTGATGTTCGTTAGTATCGAGAAAATTAAAAATTAACTTCATTTTAATTTATTATTTATAATAAATAATTTATATTTATTTCTTGATGAATTTGTAACCATATATAACAGAATGTGAAACAATGATCACATAGAAGACGCTTTTATAAGAAATGTGGTTTTACCTGCATACAAATAAGAGTCTTAACCAACCTGAGAACTATAGGGAAATCTCTTTGATAAAGAATGTTGTAAAGATTCTAATGGAAATTATAAATGAAAAACCTTCGGAAAGAGTCGGACATAATAATAAATTAAATGAATTTCAATCTGATTTTTGTAGAAAGAATGCTTAAGAAATTTCAAAGCTTAAAATGAATAATACTTTCACTTTACAAACAGGTTCTTGAGGATTCGGGGTAAATGCCAGTTATATCTATATCGAAACAGACTTAATCAACCTTCTGCACCAATTTGTAAAATGGTTGCAATAGTTATTAAATTAAATTCGACTCACCAATTTAATAAGAAAAAACATTGACCAATTTCACAATAAAAAATGGGAGAAATTTATGGAGAGTCAAAAAATAGGAGACAAATCTTTTTGGGGTCTCAACAAATATACGAAAAAGAAGGAATAAAATTTAAGACAGAAGACAAAGCATTTGCAAGATCACTTCAGCTGCAATTCATGCAGAACACGAACCCTGACGATGATGTGGAAAGGGAAGAAGAAATCTAAAAACAAGCAGAAGAGATTCTATCCAGAGAACATGATCACAACCTAAGACCAACAGATCCAGGGGAGATACATCAGATCATAGGTAATCTCAAGAGCATCACTAACAAATGTGTAAAGAATTTGTCAGATACAGTAATAAGCATGATCACAAATATCATAAATACTACACTTCACTAAGGAAATTTTCCAAATACTTGGAAAAACTCATCGAATATTGTGCTACCAAAACATGGGGAAAACATAATTTTTCCACAAAATTGCCTGTTATCAGCTATAGCGAAAATAGCAGAAAAAAGATTCCTTCCAGACAGAAACACACAGTCGAAGAGAAAAATTTAATTTCTCCAGAGCAATACGGATTTAAAGAAAATCAGTCTACCGATCTACAGATAGCAAGAGTGTCACAAAATGTCCTGACTACATTAAGCTAACAGAAATCAACAAGAATGGTGATGACATGCCAAATTAATAGTCAAAATTCAGGGATAAAAAATTCCACTGGATTTAATTAAGATCATCGAAAGTTTCCTCCAAAATAGGAAAGTCACAGTTAAACTAGATAATTACTTCTTATCAACAAGGAATATAGAGGCAAGAGCTTCTCAAGCACCATCCCTATCACCTACACTCATTTAGTGGAAGCCACACATACGGGAAAAAATGATTTGCATTGGACTATTAAACCATTAAAACCATTGGTGAAGAAAAACGTAAACATCAAAAATAAGTTGATAATCAACAAGCGGATAATAAGATTCAATCTACTATACGAATGTGTGACGTGTGGAAAAGCATCAAACAGTATCATAGCCCAACTACAAATAGCACAAAATCTGGCAATAAGACGAATACTCAACATCCCCTCATATATCACGAACACGGACATACATAAGAATCTAAAAATAGAAACCGTTAAGAAATACATTAAAGGCAAGGCGTTGAAAATATTTCAAAAGGTGGATCAGGGATATTCAACTTTAAATATACTAAAAGACTGAGGATATTCTCGAACAAATGGCAAATAGGCCCATCTCAGAAGTTTAATACTTAAAGGACAATATAAGAAGTATTAATATAAGGACTACAGATTGAGCCAGTGAACATAACTAAAATGTTCACAAAGAGAAGGTAGATAAGGTGCCAACAGACACTCCAAACAACCAAACACAATCTGTACAGTCAGTTCACTTGGGCCTAAGCTCTTAATTTAATTCGATTTAAAGCACTTAATGGATATTTTGAACATTTTGGTTTCATATATGACAATCATATAAAAAGTATACCAAACGAAGATCTTCTCAAGTATTGTAATGCTTTGGGTATAATACTTCGGGAAGGTGACAACTGCGACATTCAGCCTTTTGAACTGTATGAGGAACTGTTACTTTTAAAATCGAATTCACTAGACTTTATCAACGATATAAAGCAACTCGTCCGGTACATTAAAGAAAATAATTTAGAGGAAGTATATCCTAATGTTTATATAGTAACCAGAATCATGCTTACAGTTCCAGTCAGAACAGCTTCTGCATAAGGAGCTTCTCAAAGCTAAAATTGATTAAGACCTATTTGCGAAGTACGATGAGTCAAGAAAGACTATGTGCATTGGCAATTTTATCAATTAAAGTAATTTAGTTATTAATGAAATTGTAACAGTGAATAATAAAATTAATCAATAATTTGACAAGATCTTTAAATTAAAAATTGCTTTTGCGCTTGCAAGATTTATATGCTATGTACACGTTATTTATATTCAACTATTTTATGAAATTATATTTATGTTAATTTCAAAAATTTAATCATTTGAACTATTTGTTTAACATTTGAATCAATATTATAATTATGTATTGTTATTGTATTAATTTTAAAGAGAATTTTATTGGGTTTAATTATTCTAAACATTATTCTCAGTGAAAACAAATAAGAATTGATTATATGGAACTTAATAGCGCATCTAATTTTAGGTTGGTAATTTTTGCAAAAGGTATATAATTTTAATGAGTATTTTTCTACGGTTTTATTTTTTTAGTCTATTGATAATATTCCTATGAGAGGATAATTAGTACAATAGAAAACCATCCTTTAAATAAATGTTTAATATGTATGCGAATATTTCTAAAATGCTTTTGAAAAATTGGCATATTTATTTCTCTGGGTAACAATTAACATCTTAAGAGTACTTAAGATACCTTCTGCTCAGAAAGTATCCGGATTTTGTTGTTTGTTAACTACTCCTTAAGTAATGGACCTTTTTCAAAATTTTTTTTTTGTTATGTTGGTACACCCTTTCTTGACATATGGTACAAATTTGAGGGTCAATTAGGTTGTTCACAGCAGCTGTTAATGAGCAAACTACCTGAAGTGCATTTAGCGATTTTTACTATGAAAAATTCCTGTTGTACGCGATTTTTTGACCAAATACGGCACCACTATCATCGCTCACCATATTCACCAGATCTAGATCCGTGTGACTTTTTCCTGTTCCCGAAACTCAAACTACCCCTTCGTGGTAAGCGTTTTGAGTCGATTGAATCGGTAAAAGAGAATTCGCTGAAGGAACTAAAAGCCTGCACGGGCCTACGAAAAGTGTATGGAAGATTGGGTTAAGCGTTGGCATATGTGTTTCGCTTCAAAAGAAGCATATTTTGAAGGAGATATAATAAATTTGGAATAAAATTAAAATTTGTGTGTTTTATTTACAAAATCCGAGTACTTTTTGAGCAGAAGGTACTCTACAGTATCTGTATATTGTATTTCGTGAACTCTCGATGTTTCCATATGAGAGTTCAGCACACAAAATACGCTTAAAGGCTGAGTTAAATATCATAAACGTTATGAAAGTAAAAAATGTGAACAGCAGAATCCAAAAAAGTAATTAATTATAACATAGTACGGACAAAGCAAAACAGTATAAAAACAACACGACTTCAATCCGACCACAATTCTTCAAAGAACCAAAAATCAATTGGTTCTTACTAATAATAATGACACCAAACCTTATGTGACAGTGGTAGGTTATTTGATCTGTTTGGATAATTATTTTTAGCAAATAGGAAGGCAAAATAAATAATACAATTACCATGGACTTAGGAATTAGTTGCAGTACAGTGGTTCGATAGATATCTACATGCATATGAAAAATTTAAAATGCGATCACCTGCAGTTCAAAATATTACATCTTAATTTATATTTAACAATAGAATAGTATAATCGAGTTACAGGGAATTACGGAAACAGCAAAGATATACCACAGTTGGATTTACAAAGATAACTATTATACACATTTTGTCAAAATTTAACGCATATCGTACGATTAGTTTTTGTTTGGCGTCTATCCAAAAAGTCGAAAAATTTTCGTGTGGCGATTTTTATAATGGATCAAAAATTAGAACAATGTGCGTTCATCAAATTTTGTGTTGTAAATGGATTTAAGTGTGCCAAAACTGTTAAAAAATGGCCTTTGGTGATTTGTGTGTGTCGCAACCACAAGTACACGAATGGTTTAAAAGGTTTAAAGACGGTCGTACAAGCGTGGACCATGATGAGATCCCTGGCCGCCCAACAACTTCTGTTATTGAAGAAAACATTGAATCGGCGAAGCAGATCGTGTTGAAAAATCGTTGTGAACCGATTAGAGAGATTGCAGTGTTGTTGGGCATCTCATATGGATCGGCCGAACAAATTTTAACTGATGTTTTGGGTTTGAAACGCGTCGCTTCTCGGCTGGTGTCAAAAAAGCTGAATTTCATTCACATCATTATGATGTGGCCAAAGAGATGATTTTCAACGCAGATAGTGACCCCACATTCATCGAACGCATCATAACTGGTGATGAGACATGGGTGTATGAATTTGACATGCCCACCAAACAACAATCGACCGAATAGTGCTTCGAAGGTGAGCCGAAACCGAAAAGAGAACGCCAAAGTCGGTCCAAAATCAAGGTTATGCTGACAGTTTTCTTCGATATTCGTGGTGTGGTGCATTATGAATTCCTTCCGGACGGTCAAACGGTCAATAAGAAGTATTATTTGGCTGTTATGTGTCGTTTGCAAGAGGCCATTCGCCTCTGGTCCCGTGTGTCTTTTTCCTCTACCCCTGACTTAAATTGCCATTGCGAGGAACGCATTTTGAGACCATAGAGGCCATAAAAGAGAATTCGCTGCGTGGAATAAAGGTCATACCTTCGGCGGCCTATAAAACTTCTATGGAAAATTGGATCAAGCATTGGCATGCATGTATTGCCGCAGAAGGAGAGTACTTTGAAGGCGATAATAAGGAAACCATAAAAAATTAAAATTTTGCATTTTTTTAAATTCTCGTTTTTTTTTGATCATAAGGTATTCTTCCATGAAGTTTTCACTTTAATTTTTATTTTTTCACCTAACTTTTCTTTAATAATTAATAAATATTTCTCACTTAATTACTCTATTATCCTTAATGCGTATATAAATCATTATTGTTAATGCTGCAAATAGCAACTATGCATATAATTTGGGCGGCTTAATTTTTATTAAGAACAAAGGCCCCTTCTCTTAATCATGTACTTAGTGGTCGACTACGTTAATACACGATTGATGACATTGATTTGCCAAATCTGAACAGGCTTCTGTAAAAAACAGCATCTTAACTTTTAAGTTAAATGATATCGTTACTTAAGACTATAGCTACTGTTTGATGTAAAAATTTTTTTGAAATTATAATAAAGTATATATAAAAGTGTATATAGTCTTCTTTTTATTAACATTAAAAAAAGTTGTATTCAATAAGTATTTAACAAAAAAAACGTGACAATGCTATCTCAATTATAAAGTGAACACCGAGAGTTATCATTTAGGTATGATGACTTGGCTTTTGTTGCACAGTCATATAAAATAGATTTCCTAAATGAAATAAAATTATTCTAGCTTATGAAATTTGCGCATCGACAAAAAAACCGCGCTCATTGCCGCGAAACTACGCTACTCATTATGTTGAGGACCTGATTTGGTCTGAATAAAGTGCAACGAGATTGTATTTGTTACTTTGTATAGTTAATAATTAAATTTTTATTTTTTATAAGAGGTTTTTGCAATACAAACAAAGTAGTCCCTTTTTTCAATATAATGCTGACGTTATAAAAAGTTAAATAAATGTACAAAAATTTTCTTAGATAACTTCAATATTTTAGATTTCAGATTTAAAAATGAAGAGCTGAAGTCGGAATCACAAAAATAATAAAGAAACTCAGAATCATTAATTAGTAATTTAATAAGGGAAATATTAACAAATATAAATAGTGCCAAGGAGGAGGTTAAATAGATAATATTAGAAATATTGACGGCAAAGTTAGATGTGTTATGCTAAGAGAATTGAGAAATTTTTCATTTTCGAATAAATATCAATTACAACCCTTGTTTTTGGCAAAAACTTTTTGTCACTACTAAAAACAACTGAAGCAATATTATTCACATTCATAATGTACTACATTAGGAATGTTAATAGCCACAAAATTAATAATTAAACCATAAAAGATCAAATTTAAAACAACTAAATGTAAACGTATGTCGACCAAATAACCATACACATAAACATAATAAAATAATTGTTTTGGGTATTTAATTACTAAAGCTCCACTAAAAATATTGGTTTTTTTATAATATTTAATTGTTCAGAATAAACTATAAATGGCTTGTTTTCAGTGTTCGTTTTTATACTTATAAAAGTAATAAAATATATGTATTTCCATAAACGATTATGTGTTTCTAAAGCATTGTAACAAAAGGTAACACATGCTTGCACAATTTAAAAATAAAACAGATATTTATATGTATATGTTCGAATCTTTTATACAATTTTAATATTCTTGCGTATCTTTAACTTTACATTTAAGTAATTAAACCATACACACACATACGGCTTCAAAGTGCCATATTTACTTAACCATTTGTCATTTTGTATATAACATAACATTTTCAATTTGCTTTCGTTATTGGCATAACTTTGAAAAAAATTTTACCCAATTAAAGTGTCATAAAATTGATTAGGTATGTTTTGAACGCTTACCTAGAACACATAGGAGTATTTTTCTTTAATACCTAATATTGAACATTATATCATTATACAAATTACATTGATTTTTCACAAATTTTACTTTTTATTGTTATAGGATATGAAATCAGAATTAAAAACGTAACACTTAAAATTTGCTTTGGTAAAACACATATGTTTGTCTTCTTTATTTTCTACGCAGACGCTGATACCATCAAGAGGACAAAAGTTTTGTATTTTAAGAGATGTGTAACTCAGAAGCTTTCGATATTTTGAAAGCAATCATGGCAATCATTATTTATGTATATATACATAATTCAATATGCTATTATAGATAGATATTTTAATGTTAAAATAAAATATAATATAAAATGTATCTTTATTTTAAGATAACGTATTGTGTATATGTATGTAAACCGTGAAAATTGGCTAGAGTCATTTCAGGGCAATTATAGTGTTAATAATATAAGTGGTATAAAACTAATCGTTACAAGAACAAAATCAAATTTCTGTTTTAGAAATATAATATATAGAGACCCCCGTTTTTATGTTAGTTTTATTTATATTAATATCTCATATTTTGATAAAAATGTATCTATGTATAAAAGATATGGAAGTTATACCTCAGCGTCGCTGAAACCTAAAAAAATAATGACACTTGTTTGATCGGTTGATTGGAATTGAACTCTTTATTAATTATTTATTACAATTATTGATTGATTATTGATACAAATTTTTAATTTAATATAACATAATTCATTGACCTGTATTACAATTACAAGATAGGTTTACTTGAGCAATTTATAATAAACTTATTTCACAAAATTAAATAACACAATTATTATGAATATAACAGCGCATAATAATATTTATTGGCCTTCATTATTATTACAGAACCAAGAAGTGTAAAGTAGGTTTGCTTAATAAGCAATTCAGAATATCTTATTTCACAGCATCCATTTTATGTGCTAACATGGATTGCAGAATGTTTTCATAACTTTATTTTTGGCGTTTTGTTTCTCATTACTGTCATTCTTCTATACATCTACATCCCAAAAGCTTCAATCTTCTATTGTTATAATTTTATGATAACTAACGTTTTAGCTGCATAGGAACTTGTAGCAATTAGGAACTTTTAAAATAATTCTATCTTTACATAGTTTTACAAATTTTATAGTTACAGATTTCCTTGAAATTTCTTTAAAACTATCGGCTGTGTTTGTGATGTGGGTGTCTAATAACTCGACTCTGTTAACTGCATTATAGCCTGCAATCGACGAAACATTTAGTTAGTTATAAATTAACCGGCTAATTCCTTTTGTGAGATTTCAAAAATGTAACGTCGTATGTAAGTTAATCATTTTCACATCAGTAGCGTATTTGTACCGGGTTTTTCTCACCCAATAAAAACACACATTCCTGAAATCCGAACACAAGCCGCATAATGTATTTGGCCTGTACATTGAACAATATTAACGAGAAAATGCAGCTTTCCCTAATATCGATTTTCGCTGTACTTTCTTGGCATGTTATTTTTTTTTTTGTTAATATTGCTTTATTGTTATCAAAAACGCATTTGTAAAGCAATATGATTTAGTTGAATTTGTACATTATTTGTTTTTTATTTTAAATTGAGAGCAAGTTAATACGAAGGCTCTCAATCAGCTAACAATTATACCCGAATCCAAAAGCAAAAAAATAAAAAATATCTTCAATATAATAGTCTACCCTTACTAAAACTAATAATACATTTACACTGATCCCAAATGACTGATTTGGATCAAAAATTGCAAATAATTAGTTTCTGCATAAAAAATCTCATATGCGCAAATGACTGATTTTGTAGAAGTTCCAATAAGTTTCAAATGAGTTCCAAATACGTTCCAGATGCAAATGAATACATTGAACATACCCGAAATAAAAGTTTTTATGGGATTTTGACAAAGCTGTTTTTGACATATTTACAAACAAAAATGTAAACAAATATTTGGTGGTTGCATTTATTTCAGCACAAAATTCATTTATAATCAGGTTCGTATAATGTTGTTTCAATTTGGAATTCTCAATTATATGAGAATCGTTGCAACGATTAGGGCAACTAATGTTAATATACATAAATCGATATCTTTAATATAGAGGATGTTATTGAGTGAATGCATGGTTTCAATTTATAAATTTGAAATCACTACCTATAGTCTACAGCTGCCAGAAGTACTATAGAATATAAACCTTTGTAGTTGACTTCTGACTTTCGAAGACGCATTTTAATGTGATAACTATCTGAAACAAAAGAATTTACACACTTACTTGCATATTAGATATTGGCTGACTTATAGCACTGATACATTATGGGAATCCTAATATATTAAGACCACTGATGCAATCACAAATTGTTTCTTCATTTAAAGGGTACTGCTTTAATCATGGCTGCATTATTTTCCACTTTTCAGTGCAAAACGTTTCAGATAACTTTGACACTTCGAAAAGATTGCTCACAGTTCTGCTCTCTGCGGATGAGCCTAGTGCGTACACTGCAATCGCATCTCTCTTTTCTATTGAAATTATTCTGCAAAAATCAGAATTTTCTTTTTTATATTTTTGACCAAATCGCACAACTCTTTAAAAGTGTCCATTGTCATTATAAGATTTGCCTTGAAAAGCAATGCTATATATTTGATATTGATGTTATATATTTTACCTTCATTCAACATCATAAACCATTGCATTCTTGTTTTATTGCTCTTTTGCTGAAGACATTTCGCTTTATGTATATTACTTATTAGCCCATTAAGTACCAGGCAAGTTCAAACTTGGAATTTTATGGTGAAATTTTAAGAAAAGTCTTATTTTACATTAAAAATATTATCTGCAATATTAAATTTTTTTTATTAAAAAGTAGTTTTCTGGAAAAGTGGTCAACCACGATATACTTTTTGCATATTTTTATCTATATATTCTCTACATATGTGTTTTGTTCGCAAATATGGTATTTAGTTACTTTTATGGTGAAGTAAGTATCATTGCAAGTTGTATAAAGTACACGATGATATAAAATTTAATGTTTTATGCTTTTCAAATATTTATTAATCAAAAAATATATTTGAAGTATACGATATGTATTGTATTATGTAAAAAGAAATAAGCTTAATTGCGTCGTTGTCTACGATCAATGTATTATTATTTATTTTAATGGAAAATTTTAAATAATTATAGTTGTTGACAACTTGGGGCTGTTTTTTCTCTCTGCTATAGTGTTGCACATTTACTATGGGTTCAACGGAATCATACAGCATGTTGCAATGGATACTCACAATGCCTGAATAATTCCTTTACAACAAATGCACCGATTCCCAATTGTCATTGACAGAAGCTGGAAGATATACTAACTATCCAAAGAAAGGGTTCATAGCATATACCCGAAACGTATTGGTTTTACAAGTTCCAATGTGAATAGTTGCGACTCAGGCATTTCTACAAGACCACCATAATCTTGTGCATTTAATTCGTATACAACTTCAATAGTACCTAAATACCATCTCACAATTAGACACGCGGGATTCAAAAAAGGGAACAAAATTTTAAAGTCGCATGTAATGTTTGTTGATATTTATCATGTCAATCATTTCATTGTCCGATGCACCAGCAACACTGTCAGGAGACAAACATTATTATTCAATAGGTAGCGGAGTGTCACTTGGCACTAATGAGTCTTCTTCGCTCTAATTGTGAATAATATGCAATAGTTCCTTATTTCTTAGATATCTTAGGCACGACATCATAATCATATTTTCAGTAAAAATTGACGACTAAACTTTTAGCATGAACAAATGTAAGTCCTATATAAAACAATCAAATTCAGACTAACTCAACCAGCAATCAAATTTCAAAATAGACTTATTACTATTATGCATAGTAAAAAACACAAGTTTAAGCAAATTAGAAGACTATGATATTTATTAAAGAGATTACTCTCATTTTATTTCGTTTCCTAACGACAAACATTTATATTAAGTTGATTCATCATTATAGTATTATGGGACCCAGCGTGTGGTTCACCATACGCCTTTTTTCGCCGGCGTCTGATGGCACATAACTGTTACTAAGGCGCCGGCAAAAATTACGAAAATTATATTTGAACTTTTGTAAACACATGCTGTAATAAATATATTAGTTTCTTTTTCTGTTTATTTTAATTTTCATTTTTTCAGATACTTTTTATTCCTGACCAGGTAAACTCATGGACAGATGAAAACTATTCCAAATGTGTATTTTTATATTATTAAGATATCAAACTAAGTAACAAAAATAAAAAACATTGAATTAGTTACTGTTATGTATTTTTAAATAATTTTTAAATTTAGCCGTGTGGTGTACCACACGGAGATACGAAACGGGTTAAGATAAGTGTGGTGGTGTTTGACTATAGCATAATCAGTAAATATCGTCAGTGCACTCCGAAGTATGTAAAGAGATAGCGTCACTTTGCGCGTAACATAAATTCTTATACAAAATTGTAATATTGCGCTTTGTTTTGTATTTGGTTAAATTCAATGTGATACGGCATTTACACTGGCCGAAAATGGCTCATTTTGGTCAAAAATCGAAAATGAGAAGCGAATGGCTCATTCTTGCATATAAACTTTCAAGCACAAATGAGCCACTCCATCACATTCTGTATAAATGCTTCCCAACGACGTTCGCATGCGTTCCAAATATGTTTCAAATGCAAAGGAATACATTGAATATACCCTAAATAAAAGCTCTTCATGGCATTTTGACAGTTTGAGAAAGCTGTATTTGACATATTTACAAAAATCTAAACAAATGTTTGGTGGTTGCATTTTCTTGAAAATGATGCGCCTCTTTTTAGAACCTCTACTTCCCAAAAAGTAATTAATCGAAGTTAAAAATATTGTTTTCAGATTATATTGTAAGGTTTTAAAGGAATATTTAACCTTCATGCAACATTTCTTTGGCACAGACCCAAAATCAAATCAACAGGCAAGTTGAAAAATAAGCTGAAATGAGCACAAATGAAGTACAACGAATGTAAACACTTTCAAATGGTTCATTCAAAACGAGTCATTTTCGGCCAGTGTAAACGCCATATAAGAAAATGGGGTTGAGAGAGAACACGAACATTGCTCAAGCTCAGGATATTATAACCCAAAAATCTTAATCTAGCACTTGCAAGTTTTGGACAAGAAAAGGGGAAGTGCTTTGTCCAAGTCATTGATATGATTAACATGTTAGATAGGTGATAATATACGTGTGGTACGTGGCTGTGTTGTGCCCTTTGATAGCTCCGACCAGTACTCTTAATTGCGCAGATTAAAAAATTATAAAACGTTTCTGGAATGAGGATTCAATTACTCGCCAGTTTAGTAAAATGTGTTGGCATTCTACATCATGTCTGCTACTAAAGTAGATCGGTCTTACTTTAATCCACTATTGCCATGATCATGTGAACCTAACCCAACAAAAATTAATGGCATGTAAAAGTGATTCATCTCAATGTGAGTATATAAACATACCTCATTGCGCTGAAAATCTAAAATTATTTTGTTAGCTATTATTTTAGGTTTTATAAAGTTTTTACCGTTTTCTACTGATTTTATTAAGGCCGCTAATTATGATTGTATACCACGTAATCTGAGGTGGTATCAAATAATGTATTTTCTTACTTCGTTACACTGACTATTAGGCACATAAACCAATAATCAGGTATTTATGACGAAAGGCTTGCAGGCACATAAACCGCTAGCCAAGTAAGTAAATAATTTTTATTTATTGCTACAGTGGTTAAAAGGCACATCTACCAATAACCAAATTTTGTTTTTGAAGGAAAGACGATTGTTTTCGCTCTCAAAATTTATTATCAATATTGTTACCTTATATAGTATAAAATTACTTACTAAGCATAATAATATTTACAATTATTGATAACTAAAATAATAATTTAAATTTCACATATTGCTGCATAAGCATAAATACAATATGTGAAGCTATTGAACTTATAAACGTAAACAATGTATTTAATATTTACAATATTTATTTGCTGCATAAGTGTAACTACAAGCGAGCTAAAATATGTTAGGTTTGTTAAACTTAACATTCTGCCCGGCTTGAATTACGTTATTCAAGAATGAATCTATGAGCAATGATTGATTTGATTTGCAATGCGTTATGTGTTTTTTTTTAAAAATCAACAGACAAAATTTTAAAATAATTACAACATTTTGTGGATATATAAATACACATATAATTTTTAAACAATACATAGTTATACAATATTATATAAACTTAAAAATATAAAATTTAGAGTTTATAGCATCATGAGAGTTTGAGAAGCTATGTAATTGTTTCAGGCTCCAAAGTAAATCTTGTTCGTGGCATCGCGTTTGGTGTGAGAGTTTGTGTTGGCTGATTGACTTCTGGACGCTTTACCTGCTTTATTTTCCATATCATCCATATGATGGCTCCAACGACAAGAATTAGGGTTGTGGAATTAATTGCGTAGTGGTGCAAGCTGTCCGTCTGTAGTTTGTGTGGTAATTCAGCGAATTTTTCATCTTTCAGAGTATTGTGAAGTAGCTTTAACTGTTCAAGTTCATTGCTGAGATTCAATGAACTTCCTTTAAAATTTGACCATAATTCTGAGTTATTAATGACAGGTATCTCACCAAATGCAATGTAAGATTCATACATGGTATCGGTAAGCGTTTGATGTGTCTGAATTGTAGACGTTTGGTGTTTGAGTACACAGTCGTCTTGTAATTTCAGAAGTGTTGCACCTTGTAGTTCTAAATGAGTCGTGATGCCCTTACAGACGGCCGTAACTGTTGTATTGTTTTTTGACCCGAATATCCATTGGTTCGCATGATACAGGGGACTCCAAATAATGTTCGATTTTGTTTCCTGCACATTACACGTATTGTCAGATATGTTTTTTAATAGGTTAAATTCGCAAGCGTAAGCCTGTGAGCCGATGTTATATTTTGATTGTTTATCCGAACAGAGTAGTTTGTTTTCTGGTTGCTTGAAAGTCATACACTCCTTATACTGTTCACGACTTAAGGCAAAATATTGGTCTGCGGCGTGGCAGCTAAAAATGAAGCTTCTGGAACTATTGTCATCATTGTATTGTTGACTGTTGCAGGAATTGGGACGAGATTGAATAAATCGAAATTCTCATGATCGGTTAATGGCAGTTGTAAGACAACTATCAAATGATCTTGTGTGATTCACTTTTGTGAAGACATCAACGTGTATAAATGAATAACGTCCTCTTGATTAAATGGAAGACGAAGTGAAGTTGTTGTGGAGACATCAAAAGAGAATTAATTCTGCCATGCTGAGTATCAGTTAAGACATCAAATATCGCAGCTTCAATTTTTATTAATGCGTGTGCCATCCATGTATGTAAGTTGGGTTACCAGTGATGTATAGATCTCTAGGTGGTTAATACGTTTAGTATTATGATTAGTGTAATCTACTATTTTGTTTGTCTCATCTTGTAGTTGATTCATTTTAACTGCAATGGCTTCTGTAGTTTTGCTGAATATATTTAGCGTTGAGTCCATGACTGTGGTCTGATTTTTGATCATTTTTGATAGTACATCTCCATTATTGCTGATTTGAGTTAGAGTTTTAGAAATTGTTTCAGCATATTCTGAATCTAAAACACCAAATAATTGTTAGCAATATTTCCAACTATATTGATGGCTCCTCTGGCTGATCGGTGTCTCGTCATAACCTTCGTTTCAGTTCGTAATTCTATGTTAGTATTATTGAATTGGCGGACGAGCTCATAACAGCTTTCTTGTTGTTGTAACAATGGGCACAATTGCTGAAGTGCTGCTGTGCCATTTTGAAACCTTTCGATCTCCTTTCGAATAGGCACGAACTCAAAGTAAGTGATAATTTTCCATTTTCCAATGATTTGATTTACGGTGCCAATTCCTTCAAAATATATTCCGCGTTTGTTTGGAAATGAAATTTCTTCAATGGGTTTCGAAAGTATTAATGGCATCATCAATATTTTCACAAGTATGGTCATCATTAAAGATGTGCCATCATATATCTTTCGACGCTTTGGCAACGCTTCACCAGGTTCATTCGTTCGTCTTGTTTGTGTGACAGTAGAATTTTGTTTTGTTGGATTTTGATTAATGCTGCCTTCAGTGGGTAGGGGGGCCAATGATCGTAATGGTCGTTTAAAAATCCCATTGGCTGTTTTTATGTCAGCTATACGGACCAAGCCATCTTCTCCTTCATACACCTGTTGCACCCTGCCAAGAGGCCATTTGTACATGGGTAGATTATCATCTTTAATAATGACTAAATCACCTTGGCATAGATTTGCCTTTTGTTGTTTCCATTTGTGCCTTGATTGGAGTTCATTGAGATATTCCTTTGACCATCTTCTCCAGAATTCTTGTTTGAGTTCAGAAACTAGACGCCATCGTGATAATAAACTCATTCGGCTCTCCTTTTGATAGGGATCCACATTAGTGGTAGGTGGTTCGCCTATGAGAAAATGTCCTGGTGTAAGCGCTGTTAGATCATTTGGATCATTTGGAAGTCAATGAAGCGTTCAAAATTCCTTTAATCATTAAATGTTTAGCTGACCTGACGGCAGCTTCCCAGAGTCCTCCAAAATGAGGAGCTGTTGGTGTAATGAATTTGAAGTCAATTCCCTTGTTACTACTGGTCTTAATGATCTTTTCTTTACCATTTTCTGAATAAATGGTTGAGTGGAGCTCTTGTAGTTGGTTTCTCGCCCCAACAAAGTTAGTCGCATTGTCACTATAAATTGTTTGGCATCTTCCTCTTCTGCTGATAAAACGTTAAATAGCGGCTATGAATGCCTCTGTTGTCAGGTCACTCACCACTTCTAGGTGAACAGCCTTAGTCGCGAAACAGCAAAATACTGCTAAATATGCCTTTGTTGGCCTTTTTCCTCTAATTTTATAATGAATCCATATCGGACCACAGTAATCAACTCCTGTGGTAAAAAATGGTTTAGTCAGAGTAACTCGATCAGTCGGTAAGTTGCCCATGAGTTGGTCCATCAGTTTTGGTTTTGCCTTTGAACAGATGACACAGCTGTGAACAATGTTTCGCGCCATAATCTTTCCTTTAATCGGCCAGAAGTTTTGTCTCATTATGCTTAGCAATAATTGTGGAGCACAATGGGAATTTTCTTCATGTTTCATTTTGAACATCAATTTCACTATTGAGTGATTGTAAGGAATTACCATTGGGTGTTTAGCATCATATGGCAATGTTGATGCTTCAAGCCTTCCTCCAACACGAAGTACACCTTGTTCGTCAATGAACGGTGCTAAAGTATTTAGTTGACTCGAACTGTTGATTGCTTTACATTGTTTTAAGTCAGAGATTTCCTTTGCAAATTCTGAGCCCTGAATAGTTTTAATTATGAAGACTAATGCATCTCGTAATTCCTTTGGAGAAAGTGTTTTTGTTGGTGATTGTGTGCGATGAAATACACGGCGAACATAAGCAATTGTTCTTTGGAGGTATCTGAATGAGTTTCGATGATCAATTTGATTTATCATGTGATCAGAACCAGTCGTTTGAATGATAATGTTAACTGTATGTCCTTGTCGTCTTTCGATATCAGTTGAGATGTTAAATGCCTTTGGGTTTGGCTGTTGCCAAAATTCGTTGCTTCCATGAAGAAAGAGTGGACCAAAAAACCATATATGTGAATAATTGAACATTTTAACCTTTATTCCTCTGGAAATGATGTCAGCAGGATTATCCTTTGATGCCACATGATGCCATTGATCAGCATGTGACATCTCTTGAATTTTGCTAATACGATTTGCTACGAATGTGTGCAATGAGGCAGATGAAGATATTATCCATGACAAAACAATTTTGGAATCGGACCAAAAGTAGGTTGGCACGTTTTGATACTTTAAATCTTGTTTAACTCTTTCTGCTAATTCGACTCCCAGCAATGCTGCGCAGAGTTCTAGTCGTGGAAGTGTCTGTTTCTTTAATGGTGCTATTCTAGATTTGGCGCACAATAGTCTCGATGTTATTGTCTTATCATTATATATTGCTCGCACGTATATAGCTGCTCCATATGCCTTCTCTGATGCATCCGTAAACACGTGTAATTGAATCGAACAGGGAACCGTCGAATTAAAAATATGTCTGGGTACTTTCACAGTATTTAATGTTTGTAAGTCATTTCTAAAACGCTTCCATTCTAGCTGAGCCTGAGTTAACAGTTCCGCATCCCAGGAATAGTTTTGTTGCCACAATTCCTGCATGAATATTTTAGCTGTTACAGTAATGGGGCCAAAAATTCCCAAAGGATCAAAAATTCGAGCTAAGTCCGATGCCACAATCCGCTTCGTGATAGGTTGCTCTGATGACATCTCTGCATTACCGCAAAATTCGTCTGATTTCGGGAGCCAAATAATGCCTAATGGTTTTGTTGGCTTTATGGCTGAGTCATCTAAATCAAGGTTGATTTCTTGGTCTTCTATCGGAATGTTTTGTAGGAGTCGTGTATTATTTGAGCACCATTTTCTCAGCTTAAATCCTGATTTACTGAGCAGTTCCGTAAGTTGTTGTTGAGTGTCTAAGGCGGTAATGATGCTGTTAGTTCCGCTTAAACAGTCATCTACATAAAAATCATTAAGTAATGCAGGTGCTCCAAGCGGATAGTTGGTCATATTATGTTTCGCAAGGTGTTGAAGACATTTTGTTGCAAGATAAGGGGCTGACTTCGTTCCATATGTAACCGTATGTATACTATCATCAGCACTTTTTCTCCAGATTATCGCTGCTGTGCTGTATCTTCATCATGTACTTGAATTTGCCGGTACATTTTCTCAATATCAGCCGTAAATACAAACCGGTGTATTCTAAAACGCAACAGTATTGAAAAAAGATCACTTTGCACTGTTGGACCTTTGTGCAAAATATCGTTTAGTGCTAAACCGCTTGATGTTTTTGCTGATGCATCAAAGACAACTCTCAATTTGGTTGTAGTGCTGTCAGGTTTCAAGACACAATGATGAGGAATGAAATATTGTGCTTCTTTGACATCTTTCGGGCAAACTTTTTCCATGTGACCTAATGACTCGTAGTCATCCATGAACTTTATGTACTCCTTGTATAAATTTGGGTCCCTTTGTAACTTCCTTTCCAGAGAACAAAATCGATTGAATGCTATCTCACGCGATCTACCAAGTGTTGTGGGATCATCGCGGAAAGGTAAGCGTACAATGAAACGACCATCGTGACCTGTCTTTACATGATTTGTAAAGTGATTTTCACACCATTTCTCAGATAAAGTCAAAACCCTTTCTGCAGTCTCAAGGTTATCTAACTTCCAAAATCGTTCTATCATTTCTGACATTTCACCAACTTCTCCTGTAGTAATAGCGCATGTTGGTTTAATATCTGTTGTAGTTTTAGTCTTACCAACCACCAACCAACCTAGAACCGAATTTTGTAACAGTGGCGAATTTTTTCCTATTATCAATTGTTCTGGTTGAAGTAGAGTATGATAGAATTCAGCACCAATTAGCATGTCAATTCTTCCAGATCTGTTAAAGCTGGGGTCTGCTAATTCTACATTCTGTGGGATCTGCCAATCCGAGATATCTAGGTCTCGTGACGGTTGTGCTGATATTATTTGTGGCAATACAAATGCCTCTAGTCTCGTCCTGAAGCTTCCATTAGTAGCCTGCAGTTCAACATTTACGCGAGATTTTGAGTTCCCGAATTGACGGCCAATACCTTCGATCGATAGATTTGAATTTGTGGTAATTAAAGATAACTTGTTGATTACTCTTTGGGTTACTAGGTTCACTTGAGAACCTGAGTCGAGTATGGCACGAACATCACACGTTCGTCCATTGTTTGCAATAATGCGCACCTTTGCTGTGGCTAGCAGAACGTAATTACGAGTACCCTTTGCATTAGTTGTTGCTGTTATGGATGGCGATTCATTAGCGTTGATCAATGTTGTGGTTGACTTTGTGTTTGTTGCTGGTGCCCTTGAAGTTTTAGGTGACTGTTGCTCTAAATGAAGCAAAGTGTTATGCTTCTTGGCACATTTTTTACATGATCCAGCTTCACAAACCTTTGCTTTATGATCGGATTTGAAACAATTCACATATAGTTTTTGTCGTTGAATCCAATTTAATCGTTCAGGAGGAGTCATTTCAATGAATTTTTTGCAATAGTAGATCGGATGTTTATCTGTATTACAAACTTTACATAGATCTGAACAAACCATAGTTACGGCTATCCTTTTGTTGGGTTTATATACTGCATTGTCTCGTAGACCTATAGCCTCAAATGACTGAAATTTCAATTCTAAAAATTCTAAGAATTGTTTTATTGTGGGCATCTCCCTTGGGTTAGTAAGAGTTTGTTCAAAACTGCAATGTGTATTTTTATCCAACTTTTTTAGTAGTATGTGTACTAAAATTGGATCCCAAGTTGATGTTTCAATATTTAAATTATGAAGTTCACATAGACTTTCCTTTGTTGTGTCATTCATATTTTGGATGGCTTGGACTGTTGGATGGTCATATAAAGAGTTTTGAGCTGTCAAACGTTGCAAAACTGCTGATACTAGAACTCTTTTATTCTCATATCTACTTTGTAGTAATTGCCATGCCGTCTCATAATTTGCATCTGATATTTGCAAATGCTTGATGAGTGCTTCAGCTTCGCCTTGAATATTGGTTTTCAAATACTAGAGTTTCTATGAGTCTGATATTCTTTGATTGTGTATCAGTTGTGCAAACAGATCACTGAATTGTCGCCAACTCAAATAATCTCCACTGAACTTTGGAAGAGATATTGTTGGCAAAGTAGCCGATGGTTGATAAGTTGACCTAATTGATGTCTCAATCTTGGTCGACTTACTAGTCCATTCCACCATTGTATCTTGCACCAACTGTTCCAGTGCTAGATAATAATTGCAATCAGGAGGGTTGTCTTGCCGTTCCTGAATAGTAAAATTTAAACCTTCAGCCTGATCCCATAACTTGGTAAGCGTAGCTAATTTTACTGCAAAATATTGTGGTACCTGTTGCTGGTTATCTTGTCTCACATTGTGGATGAGACGATTGATTGATTTACATACTGCATTTCGTCTGTTGACTAATGCCTGAATAATTTCATTCTCTTGACCACCAGTAGGTAATACTATTTCAGGAGCTTCAATATCATTATTTATCTGAAGGTCCAACCCCTTTATTGTTGATGGTTGAGCCTTAATGGGTAATGCTTCCAGCTCTTGAGTTATTGTGGTGATATATTTGTTACCCAAATTTATGATTACCATGCCGTAATCTTGTGTGAAATATTCCGATGTTCTTGCTAGTACATCGGCTTGTTGTAGTTGCTCATCATTAGTCAGCTAATAACTGTTCTAAAGTTGTTTTACGATCTTCGAGATATTGACGTGTTTTCCTGCTGGGTGAGTCCTTCTTGAAGTTGCGAATGATTCTGTCGATCTCTGAACCAATTGAATCCTGCTGGTCAGTTAAAGTGGATATTGATTTTGGATCCATGGTTATTGTATTTCCGTTGAAAAAAGTTGTTTTCAATGAAGGTTTTTGTAAACGCTGCTGGCTCACACTGAGTTGCTCTTGCCAATCACGTCGGGGTCACCAATGTAATACCACGTAATCTGAGGTGGTATCAAATAATGTATTTTCTTACTTCGTTACACTGACTATTAGGCACATAAACCAATAATCAGGTATTTATGACGAAAGGCTTGCAGGCACATAAACCGCTAGCCAAGTAAGTAAATAATTTTTATTTATTGCTACAGTGGTTAAAAGGCACATCTACCAATAACCAAATTTTGTTTTTGAAGGAAAGACGATTGTTTTCGCTCTCAAAATTTATTATCAATATTGTTACCTTATATATGTAGTATAAAATTACTTACTAAGCATAATAATATTTACAATTATTGATAACTAAAATAATAATTTAAATTTCACATATTGCTGCATAAGCATAAATACAATATGTGAAGCTATTGAACTTATAAACGTAAACAATGTATTTAATATTTACAATATTTATTTGCTGCATAAGTGTAACTACAAGCGAGCTAAAATATGTTAGGTTTGTTAAACTTAACAATGATAATTTACCATACAAACAGGTTTCATATTAATGATCTCATTATAAATCAAACATTTAAGGCAAAAAATGTTGAATGCAGTCTATTTCAACAAGAGATATTAGCAAAATTGTATTTATTTATTATATGTTTCATATGTATAATGAACACAAACAAAAGTTGAGCTGTAAAGAAACGTACTGAAAAATTAATATCTACATATATCTAATGTAGATGTAATAGATATACAAAATATATATACATAAATTGTATATTTGATTTTTTATGTGATATACCATACAATGGCGTAACTACAGGGAACCAACTGGAAGCAATGCTTTCAGGCCCCCGGATGTAGGGTGTCCCATTAAAATTGTATGTATTTATTATATTTATTTTTAACAAATACTAAAAAATGTGCAAAAACGTCTTTTATTGCAGTAAATAAATTTCGGTTTTTGAATAAAGTTGAATGCGAAATTTCAAGAAAATCTATAAAATTTCTTTGTGTTGACATGCACTGAATGCACGTTTGTTTACATTTTGTCAAAACAACATATAGTGGCTATTAACTTATTTCATCCAAAACCAATTGTACGCTACTTGGTGCGAACCCAGATCCTTAATCTGTATGAGCTCGGTAGGATATTTTGTGTGTGCAGTAGCTTGAGCACTTAGAACCCAAACTTGTTGTATTTTTTATATTAATTAGTTTGAGCACTTCAAACCCAAACTAATCGATAAGATAACAGTTACGATTGATTTGTATTGTATTTTTGAACTTTAGTAAAATTATTTACCCTGTTTATAAACAATATTAATATAAACAATTTCGTTTATAAACAATAAAATTGCTCACGGTGTGTTGACATAATTATAATCCAAAATATGACACACTTTCTCCAGTGCACTGACCAACATGAAAAGCTGATAATACAGAATTGCACTTTTCGTTGGTCAATGACTGGTCGCAGTATTGGTCCAGAAAAGTAAATACACGTAAGTTGTATTGGGATTTGTATTGTCTTTGTTTGGAATTTGAAAACACATTAATTGTTTTTAGTATATGAGTACTTCATTTTATTTTATTTATTGTTTTTCTTTTTACAATATTTAGATCTTTACCAGATCACGTTCTACACTAGACTAGTCTCTAAAATTTATCCTAAGTTTTACAATAGATATAAAAATATATATAAATATATATATAAAAATATATTTTTAATTCTAATTGGCTATTTCTATGTACTTCTAAACTCTTTATTTTTATATATTTCCTATTTATTAATGACACATTACTTAAGACAAGAAATGCATAGTAAGTACTTACTGTGCATTTGTTTGTCATGTGTCTCATATTCACATGTGTTCCGATTTATGTGGTCTCAATATGTTTGATACCACATGAGCTCTTACCCGAATTTAAAGTGGCAAATTATTAGTGGCAGAAGTATGCAATGGTTAGCTCATCGGAACATAAGTGTTTAAAAGAATATGAATGCAATAGTCATCAAAGGCGGCCTTAACATTGAGTAAGGTCAACTATTGATATCCCATTACAAAGTAAATAACATAATTATTAAGTTATATTATAAATATAAACATAAACAATAAACCTAAACATTCTTCCCGCCGTTTAGTGTCAACTCAACTTGTCCTAGGTTGTGGTCGCCGTGAAATCTTCTTGATGTAATTTTTTATTCAGCATATCATATCCTCTTGTTGTATTAACGCTTATTGTATGTTTCTGACATGTTTTATGTTGGATTTTCCAAGTAACGATTATTATTATTGTTATTGAAATTAACAACGCCAAGTAGCTTATGGTATGATGGTGAATGCTGTTCAAACGCACTTTAGAGGGAATATACGTCAAGTGTGCAATATTTCCTACTATATTAATTGCAGCTCGTTTGTTTCGGTTCTTATCTAATAATGTTTGGTCTTGCAGTAACTCATCTCATACATGTTTAAAATGAATGTAGAGATAAGTGCATGCTATATGTGTTTGCCATTCTGTACACAAACGTATAACGATTTCAGTCTCATTGTAGATTTCGCCTTTGTACAACTTTTTGAAAGATGTTCATCATAATCAGGAGGTTGGTCACCGGATGGAAACAGAGACGCTAGTCTTGTCAAAGGGTGTCGTAGAATTTCTGACGCCATTTTAACATCAACTACGCGAACAAGACCGTCGTCCCCTTTATATGCCTTTGAAATACGTCCAAACGGCCATTTCAATGTAGGAACATTGTCTTCCTTGATAATTACAAGCGTACCACCACCACACATAGAGACGCGATAGTAAAAAATACTTTCCCGAGTTAAACGACCCAAATTTTCTGAAAAATATGAAATTAGTTAAAATATATTTAGCTACAAATTTTATTGACATTACCTGCGATCCTCTGGTTTAACGAGCGGGCATTGATACTCAACTTGTAAAGCCTGAAGAGAAAAATGTGGAAATGCAACTTAAAACATTTAAAGAAAAATAATGAATTTTTTTTTATTTACTTATTATAAATTTGAAATATACTGAAAATTTACAATATAATAAATAACAAATTTATTTAACAAACATAGATCTAATAAATAAACATGCGACAAATAAACGCTCACTGTTTACGTTTTTTGTTACAACAAATAAAACACATCAGTTGTAGTTATTTTGTATATTATTTTAATTGGAAAGTTACTGCAGTAATTAGAATTTATTAATTATCCACATGGAGAGAAATATTCAATATAATTCTTTCATAAATATATCATAATATAAGCATAATCACAACCGAAAATAAATTACACACTGGAACCGGCTTTATGAAAACACTGGAATTATACCTCATTCATTCACTATTCACTTCTGCCTCACTTAAAAAAATATTTTTTAAAAATAGATAAATACTTCTTAAAAATATTTATCACTTATTTTATGTTTTTTCAAAACAATTATTACGTTTTTAATTTTTATATTTTCAATGGAAACACGAAATACACGAAAAATGCAAGAAATACGCGAAAAACACAAATATCACAAAAAAGTTTACAGCAGAAAGATCGACGGCAAATCTATTAGAACGCTACACCAAAAAGTTCCGGCACATTCGGTTAAAAAGAACACGAATTTCATACGATAGAGGACTTGTGATTTTACTTACGAAGTGACAATTTCACTGGCTAATTCAGCCTACTAGTAAATTCTACCAAACCTGGCTCATTCAGCCAATATTTATATAAAATTTTTCACCAGGCTCATTCGGCCAATGTTCTGTTTGTTCGCTTGGCTTATTAAGTCAATTTATTGTTTATAAACCTGGCCAATTCATCATTTATTAAATTTTTCTTTCCATTGAGTATCCGTGAAGGAGTCCCAGGACAACACACGTTCCTGCTAGGAGTCTTCTCGAGGCATTCAGCAAAACCGACCAGGGATTTTGATTTTCATTGAAAATAATGTGAAATTAATAGTGTATATATTTTTTTTAATCAACATTCATTTTTCCTTACAGAACGTTTTAATTTTCTTGTGCTGGAAAAATTTTTATTTAAAATCAAATTTGAATTATCCGTCAAAACATTTCATATTTCTTCTGCTGAAAAAATTTTATTTAAAAAAAATTTCTATTATCGGCGATATTACGATTGAGGAGGAACAGTTTGAAGGTGTGGCATTTTTTAGTGAACATAAAACTTTCGGTTTTAAAAAACTCCAGTTAAAGATATGGCAGGAATGAATAACAATGTAGACAAGCCAGAACCCCCGGATATAACCACTCCTCAATAAAATTTGGTATCTCCGGCTGAAATTAAAACGTTTGAAGTTAAAAAAATCAATCAGCTCTTGCAAATCAATTACTCTAAGCTGCAATTCCAAGAAGTAAAATTACATTGCTCAGAACAGCTGTATACAACAATAAAACGAAAAAGGTGTCACCACCGTCCCCAATTAGCTGCTCCCGCGGTCTGCAGTTTCCAGCGATGAAAATATGGAGTTGGCAATCTCCGCTGAGAAGCCCATCGCATTGAACTGTGGGTCCATTAACTCTTACAAAGAAGATTTCCCATCTTATGAACGGAAAATTAAGTCGTTGACTCTGAAGAAAAAAGTCTCCAAAATGGCACCTCGGGCGGCGGAGTCAAAAGTTGTCAATGTCCCTTCCACCCATGGTGAGAAAACTGTGATAAATACGACAATCCTTCCGGAATGCTCTCAGCTAACAGCTTGTCAAGAAGACAAGGTCAGTAACAAGCTTCCAAGCGCTAGTGCCACTGCCAGCACAAGCAATGACAATCAAGAGCAACCAACACGAATTGATACTACCTCCGACTAAAAATTAGGCAAAGCTGTCCCCATAGTGCTCGATCGGACAAATACCTGGAGCTCGTTAGTAAAGCTATTTCACTCAATAAACCTGAAGTTTAGTGAGGCTAAGAAGGTGCGCCTGGGCATTCAGATAACTCCAGCTTCTATTGATGACCACCGTAATCTAACTAGGTTCTTAAATGTAATCATGGAGCCATTCCATACTCACTTCCTGAAGAGAAAAACCTTAATATTGTCATAAGAGGTCTGGAAGTGTAAAGCGCGGACGACATCCAAGAGGACCTAGAAGGATTTAGCATTCTTGAATATCATTTCCTCAAAACTCGACATGCAGCTGACAAATTAATAAGAATCCGTCTTCCTGCTGATCAGAAGGACATTTATAATGTCTCCAGTTTCTGCCTTCTGAAGGTGATAATGGAAGCCCAGCATCCGGAAAAAGGTCCTTCCTACTGCCACAACTATCAAAAGTTTGGGCATGTTGCAACCAATTATGGGGCCGCACCCAAGTGTGTTAAGTGCGAAGGTTCGCACCACCTCCAACAATGTGCAAAACCACGTGAAGCTGCTCCGAAATGCACGAATTGTGGTAGTGGCCACACGGTCAACTATCCTAAAATCCTTACACTGATTCCAACTACCTGCAAGCTCTACTGTTAACCCATCAAGACCTTATGCTGACGCAGTGATGTCAGAAGGCACACCCCAACAATTCTCCACCAATCCTTTGCCGGCCTCCCATCTTGAGAAACTGATGAAGAACTTTCAAGCACAACTCAACACAGTGATGAAGAACATAATGCAGACCATGCTGCAAAGCTACCTACCTACTCCCTGGGAAATGAGTGCATCACTAAGTAGATTTAAAGTTATGAATTGGAAATTAACGTTTATTATCAACGAGAAATACGAAGTCATCCATTTCCTATATGATATGGATGTAGACATCAAGTTGATACAGGAAACTTTTCTGAACCCATCTCGGCAATTGAAAATTCCCAACTATGACAACTATAGATCAGACAGAGTGTCCAGAAGAGGTGGAGGTATGGCTGTAATTATCAAGAAATCTATCAAACGTCACACTAAATCTAACAACCTGCTAGCACTTGAAGCAACTACAGTGGTGGTGGTTAGTCTGATGGGTAACATAAACTTTACCTCAGTCTATAGACCACCGAATATATAATCCTACATAAGAGACCTTGGCTGGTGACTTAAATGCATCACAGAAATTGGAGTGACAGTGGCACAAATAGTGCAGGTAGGATGATCGCTCGATTTGCCATTGATCACTTACTGCACGTGTAGCTGCCTAATGGACCAACGCACTATGGAAGAAGAGTCGGTCACATTATAGACCTTGGTAGGTCTAATAACCCTGACTTTACTGTGCTTACTGAAGTCTTAGACAAGGTGAACTCGGATCATAAGCCTGTACTATTCATTTTAGAAAACTGTTTTTTTTTCTTGTATTTAAACATACATTTATTTATTGCATCTTCACTTAGAATGAGACTAACAATAAGTTGTAAAATCTTATAACTAATTACATATTATAACAAATTTTTATTTTAACTATACATTGTATAAAATAAAATAAAATAAAATAAGTAAACCTTATATCACGAACCTCACATAGATCAATGCGTTAAATTTCTTTAGAATGAATGTTAGGTGGTTTATTAAGAAAGTGGTTCAACTTTATCAGATTACTAAAAAGAAAGGTGCGGTTATTATTTAAAGCTGTTGAATATTAATTAACGGCTGGACGGTCAGCTCTTTTAAGGCGGGAAGCAATGGATTGAAGTACGAGATTTCTTGCTAACGGATTAACATGCACTATCATCCTTTTATTGTATTTTTTTCTTGTATTGTCAAATTCAGCTTTAACTAAGAGAATTTGTAGATCTCGGTATATACTTTCATTCCTAATATACCATGGGGTACCAGTGATTATTCTTAATATTTTTGACTGAGCTCTTTGTACAATTTCAATATTTGAAGCACTAGCATTACCAAATAGCTGAATAAGTCCATATTGGTTTTATAATGCTGTTATACAAGAATACTAAATACTCTAGACACAGGGAAGATCTGTTATTAATGTATCAATCCAACTCAGAGGCTTGGAGCCTTATCTGAATTTTATTAGCTTCAATATGTTTACGCCAAGTTAGTCGTCTGTCTAGGTGAATACCTAAGTACGTTATGTTATCTGCTTGTGGAATGGGAATGTTATTTTGTAATATTGTAGGAGAGGTACATCGATTGAAGGTAAGAGTGACGTGTCTACATTTTAGTTCATTAATTTTAATTCGCCATTTTGACAGCACTTTGCACTTTTGTGATCAGCATTGGCGCGCAAAAAAATCACTCCGTAACTTTCAGTGTTTTCTACGCGAAAAACTTAAAAAGTGATATTAAACTCATCACAAATAATTGAGACAGTGACTCTTAAATAATATTAATAAAAAAATAATAGTGCCCGATAAAATAAAATATTATTATATTTATTTATTTTTGCGAAAAAAGTAAATTTTGATTTTGTTTTCGAATTTGTTTACTTTTTTCCAAATTCACACACACTTGAAAACAGCTGATAGAGACAGCAAACAAAGCTTAAAAGCTCAAAAACAAATTTACAAAAAAGTGTTGCAAACGGGTAGAATAGCTAAACAAATTACAAATCGCAAATTTGAAAAATTGTGTAATTGTGTAATTAAATAACAAACTTATGCTAAATAAATAAAATAAATAAATACGCGAAAGGACGCCTCAAAACAAAAAAAAAAAATTTATTGTTTGATAAATTCTTAAGAAAAATTGAAATTTATATTTTATTATATTATAAATTTATATTATACTTATATTAATAATATATATTTATATTTTTTCTTTTTAAATACATACTATTTTTCTCGTGCCATTTAAAACAGAACTCTAAAGGTTTATAATTAAATAATTAAAAAGTAAAAGCTTCTTTTTCACAACAAATTACTCAGAGACAGTTGGCTGCTCAGCTAACTTCCACGATACCTACCACGATATGCCAATTAATAGATCACCGCCTTCGCATAGCGGAGGCACAAACCACTCACCCATATGCTACTCAACAGCAGATGGTAGTTCTGAGAAGCCAACTACGAACCAAACAACAATGCTAAACAACCAAACCCAAAGGCAACGCTCATACTCGGTAAGTGAAAATTCTTGCAAACAATCAAGCTACCAACCGCAAAGTCCAGCAACATCTTCGAAAAATAACACAGCATCAGCGCAACATGTTAACATATTGCCAAATATATTGCAAAAGAATAGTAACATAGCAAAAAATCCTGATTCACCCAAAGTCCGTGGCATGGATAAATATATTCAAATCATAAAAAGAAAACGTAGCCCGAAACAAGAAAATGCTAACAATGCAATCTCGACAAAAACTCGAAAAATAGAAAATATTTCGACAGCGAATCGTTTTGCCGTTCTAGCCGAAGACGATAAAAATACCAGACCCGCCCCTACCCAGAAACCGCCACCCATATTTCTGCGTGAAAAAAATTCAAACGCTCTTATATACTCCCTAACACAAATTATTGGCAAAGATTCATTCCATGTTGTGCCTCTTCGTAAAGGAAATGTCGATGAAACAAAAATCTCGATCAACGAAGAAAAACATTACAGAGCAGTTGTAAACAACTTCGAAAAAAATGGAAAAAATTTTTACACCTATCAATTAAAAAGTGCCAAAGGTTTAACAGTAGTTATAAGAGGAATAGAACCAGATTTGAATACAGCAGAAATTAAAGAAGCACTTGAAGAAAAAGGATTTAAATCAAAATCTATATACAACATTTAAAACCGCGATAAAGTTTCGCACCACTTTATAAAATAGAGCTTGAACCTGAAGGAAAGAAACTCAAATCGAACGAGGCTCATCCAATTTATTCCCTACAATTCCTACTACACAGAAAAATATCAGTAGAAGAACCGCACAAGCGTAAAAACCCGGTGCAGTGTACTAATTGTCAGGAATATGGACATTCGAAGTCCTATTGCACACTTCGTAGTGTTTGTGTTGCATGTGGCGACTTTCACCGCACTAAGGATTGCACATCAAATAAGAAGGACCCAACAACAAAAAAATGCGGAAATTGTGGAGGCAACCACACCGCTAATTATAAAGGATGTGTAGTATACACTACCGAAAAACAAAGAATGTTTCCAGCATTGCGTCCCCGCTCTCAGTCAGTAATCCCACCACACCCTACTCAAATGCGATCTCAGCCAAATGCTCCATCTGACTCCAACAATACGTGTACACAAATATCATATGCAAACGCTGTTAGAGGATTCACTGGCCCAAGCAACGTCCAAAATGAAAACTCTACTAAACCATCTTCAAATATTGAAAACATGATCCAACTGTTTATGGAAAATATGACACAATTTATGAACACCTTGCAAAATATGATGCAGGGAATGATTCAAAATCAAAATATCTTACTTTCAATCCTATCCAAACCATGAATGCAATCAAAATTTGCTTCTGGAATGCTAACGGCTTAAGCCAACATAAAAACGAACTTGTATTGTTTTTACAATCACATCAAATTGACGTCATGCTGATCTCAGAAACCCATTTTAACGAGAAAAGCTACTTTAAGATACCTGGTTACATACTCTACGATTCGAAACACCCCAGTGGACGAGCAAGAAGCGGATCTGCTATCCTCATAAAAAACCACATTAAACACTTCCCAACTCAAACCCTTGAAGCAGAATATATGCAGGCGACAAGCATATGTCTAGAAGAATACATAAAAGGTCTGACTATAACCTCAATCTATTGTCTACCAAGGTATAAAATAACGGAACTTCAATTCGAAGAATATTTTACAAAGCTTGGACCCAAGTTCATAGCGGCCGGCGACTTCAATGCCAAACACACATTCTGGGGCTCAAGACTTATATCACCAAAAGAAAAATCCCTGATGAACGTGATATCAAAACTCGACCTTAACATATCCTCCACTGGCACACCAACATACTGGCCTTCAGATCGGAAAAAAACTCCAGACGTCATTGATTTTGCGGTAACAAAGAATTTAAAAAGAGATCAAATTGCTACCGAGGCATCCTTAGAACTCTCCTCTGATCACACGCCGACTTTTATTCTGATTAGAAACACAACAATAGTCAATCCAAAATCTGATGAAAAGCTCACAAACCAGCACACAAATTGGCTAAAATTTAAAAAATATGTTAGCTCACATATTAACACCGACATTTCCCTAAAATCAAATAT
>NC_051846.1:106946876-106995156 GCF_002237135.1 Teleopsis dalmanni | reverse complement strand
TTGAGCATTAAAAGTTTGTGCAGCCTTGGCTTCTTGTGGATAAACACGATTAGTCATCGCTTCTAATTTGACAGGCACGAGTGCTAAGCCTGGCACTTGCAGTCCAAACAAATTATATATGGACTATAAACTAAATAAAAATTAGATTATTCCATAGACCACTGATGAAGAGTACTTGGCAATACTCGAAACAGCGTTATATGGTCAGCCAAACTTCAATAAAATTAAAATAAATATTTGTGTTTGTCCTTTATTTCTTTCTTTGCTATTCAAAACCCCTCTAAATTTTAATAAAGCTTCTTTGTCACTATAAAAAGAAAGTCTAGCTTTACAGCAACACGAATACTTTATTCATTTTTAATTTAAGTGCAATTAATTTATATGATTTTTAACAAAATTGACTGTTGAAGCATGGACAAGATCGAAACCACTTTTCTTTTGTATTATTGTAATTTTGAAGGAAGAATTGTTCGCGATTTAAGTGTTCATACTTAAAATAATAAATTCCATTGTTTGGTGTGGCTGTCATTCGTTGCTGTTCACAGTAATAATTATTTACTTGCAAATCATATATATTTTCAATTTTATGTGTTTTCTAAGCCATTAAGTACCTATTTATAATATTTATTAATTTATTCATATTACATTTTTAAGAAATATTTTAAAAAATTTAAAGATTCATTAAAGAAGATGCATTGTGCGTAAATTTGAAGTTGTTGCAACATGTGTGCAATATGCTTATTTCGGTAAAATGTATGATTGATTCTTTTGTTTATGTTGTCATTGCCATTACTTCACACCTACATGTCATATGTTTGGCGTTGTAATCAATTTGATTTGCCTAAATGCAAATACATAAGTGTGTCTTCTTTCCAAATTAATGAGAACGACAAAAACAAAAGAGAAGGAAATGATCGACTACAAAGGTAAGAAATCAGTAGCGAAATGTCCGTTAAAGTGAGTTATCACGAATATGAAAAATGTGAAAAGTATTACGTTATTAATAAAAAAAAAATAATTGGATTTATTTAATTGACAATAACATTACTAGTGTAAAATATAAATTTTAGTAAAATCATTTTTAAATACGAAACGATTTTAATTGTATAAATAATAAATCAAAAAATTGTGACGCGAATGCATACGTAGAGGCCATCTTGAATTTTCTTAGTTTTAGTATTTTTATTAATTTTAGTGAATAAAAATAAATTTAATTGATTTTTGTTATATGAATATGTGATTATGTTAAGCAAATTAACGCATTAATATTTTTAAATATTAAATTTGATATTTTTTAAAAATCTCTAATTGATGAACAAAAAAATATATTCTGCCCACTATTCACAAAATTAATTCTGTAGCAGAGGAGCAGCAGAGTTTTTATATATGATTTATGCTCGATGTTGTAACAACACACAAAGTAAGTTAAAAATAATTGAACTAGTATTTATTTTAAATTGAATTTAAAAATGGTGAAAATATTTGCATGGAATTGCTTGCAAATTTATATTTATAGCGAAATAATTCATTCAGTCAATAAAATATTATAAGAATTGTTTGATTATATTTTTTTTTATTGTAGCAATTTCCTTTAGTTATGTTTACGGCAATTAGCAACAATTTAATTAAATAAAGAACTTTGAAAACCCTTTAAAAATGATTAATTATAACTGAAGCTTCGAACTGAAAATGTCTCGTTCCATACATATTAAATTAAGAAATAATACAACAATTTTGATCCGGTTTTCTTTCAGATAAATATAACATAGATCTGAACTGTCTTTTGCTAATATATTGGCATCACTATTGCAAATATATTATTTTCATAATTAACAATTTTCACTAATGTATATAAATATAAACATTTATTAAAAAAATGAAAATGAAAATTAATAGCAAATTAAAAGCAATGGTAAGAATGTAGGAAATTTTAAAATAAAACACTGAAAGTAACGCTTTATAACGACCGAAGAACGAAAATGGTGTAACGAATTTCTTGGATGTTGTCAAACCCAGCAATAGATAGATAGATAGATTTGAAACGGATTGGGAACTTGTCACCACGTTACTGCATCCTTTGATGATTATTGTGACACACCCAATTTAGTTCTATAGACGAGTAGCAGTTAAAAACGCCATTATGTTCTTTTGAGAGATGTTGCCTAATTCGAATCGAATAAAGTGAAGAAGAACAGGATTTCAAAACTCTTCTTTTCATGCTAAGTAGCACGATGCCACCAAACTGTCACAAAACTTGAAACTGTTTATTAATATATATAACTAAAAGAACCTACATAACAATAAATTGAAGATCTTTGAACAAAATAGGAGGCATAATAAAAATCATCAGTATTCGAAAATAGAATTCTTATTTGAATTCAGATTTCAATTTTCTTTAAACTAAATCTTAACATCCTAAAATTTTAATAGCATGTAATAGAGGTATTAGCTGTAGCATGCATTTTGATAGCTCTTCGCCACCAGCTTTAAACAGCTCAGCCGGTAAACCATCGGCGCCTGCAGCTTTGTTGTTTTTGAGCCGCGTTATAGCTGTTTTAACTTCATTATGATCGGGAGGCGGGACGATTATTTCATCGTCAACGATTAAAAAATTCGGGCTCATCTTCGCTTTCAGTCACATTGCTACTACCGCCATTTAGTAGTTTCGAGAAGTGATCCCTCCAAATATTAAGCATGCTTTGGACATCTATCACCAGATTACCGTTTTCATCTTTGCAGGAATTAGCTCCGGGTTTATAACCATTTGTCAGGCTTTTAATTTTTTGATAGAATTTTCGAGCCATATTCCTGTCGCCCAGCTTCTCAAGCTCTTCGTACTCACGTCTTTCTGTTTCCTTCTTTTTTCGCCTGAAAAGACGTTTCTCTTCCCTTCTCTTTTGCCGATATCGCTCTTTAACAGCGCGCGTCGCAACTGACCGCAGGGTGGCTTGATATGCTGCGTCTTTCTCTGCGGTAGCATTGCGACAGTCTTGGTCGTACCAGCTGTTTCTTTGTATACGGTGATAGCCGATCACCTCTTCTGCAGCGGTACGCATAGAGTTAGAGATGTGGTTCCATTGCGCGCATATATCGGCTTCTTCAGATGAGTTTTCCAGATATTGGGAGAGTCGAGTAGCGAAGTCATTAGCTGTCTGTTGTGATTGCAGCTTTTCGACGTCTAGCTTTCGCTGTGCTTGTTCACGTACCTTTTTCATCGCACATAAACGTGTGCGGATCTTGGCTGCAACAAGGTAATGATCCGAGTCGATGTTGGCTCCACGGATAGTACGTACATCCAAGACACTGGAAGCATGCCTTCCGTCTATCACAACGTGATCAATTTGAGATCTTGTGTTTTGATCAGGTGACAGCCATGTTGCCTTATGTATGTTGAGATGCTGGAATCTGGTACTACTAACCACCATGTTTCTAGCCGCGGCGAAATCAATCAGCCTTCTTCCATTATCAGAAGTTTTCGTGTGAAGGCTGAACTTTCCGACAGTAGCACCAAAGATACCTTCTTTACCCACCTTTGCGTTGAAGTCTCCAACAACTATTTTGATGTCATGATGGGGACAGCGTTCATATGCTTGTTCAAGTTGTTCATAGAAAATTTCCTTGGTGTCGTCATCTTTATCTTCCGTCGGGGCGTGCGCACATATTAGAGTGATAAAGAAAAATTTTGCCTTAATCCGAATTTTTGCGAGCCTTTCGTTTATTGGTGTAAACGTTGAGACCAAATTTCTCAGCTTTTGGCCTACCGCAAATCCGACTCCAAACTCGTGCTTTGTTGCATGGCAGCTGTAGTAGATGTCACAATGATCTCGTTTAGAGCATCCTTGTCCCGTCCATCGCATTTCCTGGAGAGCGGTAATGTCAGCCTTATATTCCTTGAGGACATTAACCAGCTGTATAGATGCACCTTCTCTGTAAAGAGTTCGGACATTCCAGGTGCATATTTTTAAATCGTGTTCCTTAATACGTTTGCGTTTGTCGTCATCAGTAGATCGTTTCCTTATCCGAGGCTGCCTCTTCGTTTGCATTGAAAGGATTTTTTTTAAATGGTGGGTTCCAAGCCCGACGCAAAACCTCATATATCCCTGAGGTGGATTTCGCTGCACACATTAGTTCACTACGCACGGATGATTGTAGCTATCCAGAGGGGCCACGTGGAGGCTGTGTGTCAACTTGGAGAGAACAGTGACAAGGATCGCGCTGGCATTTACCATGTTAAATGCAATCAGACACTTTACCTTGTATGTTCAATCCCATCAAAATGCATGCTACAGCTAATTCGCAACATTTGGTCGGATGAATGCATGCCCAACGATTGGAATTTAAGTGTGCTTTGCCCAATCCACAAAAAAGGTGATCCTGCAAACTGCGCCAACTACCGCGGGATCAGTCTTTTAAATATCGCATATAAGGTTCTATCAAACGTACTATGTGAAAGATTGAAGCCAATCGTCAACCAACTGATTGCACCTTATCAGTGTGGCTTCAGACCTGGCAAATCCACTCTAGACCAGATACTCACAGTGCGTCAAATCCTGGAGAAGACTCAAGAAAAACAAATCGAAACACACCACCTATTTGTCGACTTCAAAGCTGCTTTTGACACTACGACTAGAAGCACACTCTATGCCGCTATGTCTGAATTTGGTATCCCAGCAAAACTTATACGGCTATGTAAAATGACGTTGAGCAACACCACCAGCTCCGTTAGAATTGGAAAGAACCTCTCCGAGCCGTTTGATACCAAACGAGGTTTCAGACAGGGTGACTCCTTGTCGTGTGACTACTTTAACCTAATGTTGGAAACGATAATTCGAGCAGCAGATTTAAACCGTACTGGTGCAATATTCTGCAAAAGTGTGATGCTGCTTGCGTATGCCGACGATATTGATATCATTGGTCTGAACATCCGCGTCGTCAGTGCGGCATTTTCTAACTTAGAAAAACAGGCAAAGCAAATGGGTCTTGTGGTAAATGAGGACAAAACAAAGTACTTTCTGTCAACAAACAAATCCCCAGAGCGTCTTGGGACCTACGTCACTGTTGACAATTATAAGTTCGAAGTTGTGAAAGACTTTGTTTATTTAGGAACCAGCTTAAACACCATAAATGACGTCAGCCTAGAGATTCAACGAAGAATTACTTTTGCCAACAAATGTTAATTCGGGCTAAGTAAGCAATTGAGAAATAAAGCCCTCTCTCGACAAACAAAAATCACGCTCTACAAGTCCCTTACCATGCCTGTCCTTCTGTATGGTGCAGAAGCTTGGACAATTACCAACAGTGATGAGAGGGCGTTAGGAGCATTCGAGAGAAAAATTCTTCGGAAGATCTATGGTCCCTTACGCGTTGGCGACGAGTATCGAATAAGATGGAACGATGAGCTGTATGAGCTATACCGCGACATTGACATAGTTAAACGCATAAAAATTCAGCGGCTACGCTGGCTTGGTCATGTCGTGCGAATGGAAAAAAGTGGTCCGGCTAGAAAGGTATTTGATTCAGTACCCGCAGGTGGAAAACGCGGAAGAGGACGTCCGCATCTTCGGTGGAAGGACCAGGTGACCAACGATTTGGGGGCGCTCGGTACTACCAACTGGCGTCAGAAGGCAACTAATCGGGCTGACTGGCGGAGGCTACTCGACGCGGCCAAGGACGACACACGGCTGTAATGGCCAACTAAGTAAGTAAGTAAGTATTAATGCAATCGCAGTTTGAAGTGCAGGATGACAAAATTTTCTCCTGTATATCTCTTGTACAACTACATCACTTTGGTTGTAATGTTTGCCGATAGCTGTCATTCGGAAACAATAATCGCTCATTCGTTCATTTTTATCTCGTACTGTGTTACCCAATTCATGATGAATTTTCGCTCCATCGTAAACAAAACATCTGCATTGTATTCTACTAAACATTTTATTATCGTTGTTCGGGTAAGATCTACATTATACTTTACTGTCATTATATACTTTACTATATTCTACTATCTTTAACTTAACATTGTAATTAAAAATATTATTATCGTTGTTCGACCTAACTGAACAATGAAATTTTCTCATTGTATTCTATTATCACTACAGACCCTATTACCTATACTTTACAATCTCTAACTAAACATTATAACTAAAAATATTATTACAGCTGTTCGGACTAACCAAACAACGAATTGTTTTATCAGAATTCAACACTTCGAGTCCTCTCTATAAATATATGTTAAGCAAATATGTTAGATGTAAGCTAGTCTTAAGAATCACGTTCAATAAGGAGGTTATAAAAATTGAAGTTTTGTGTCTTCACTTATTTGACTAGCGCAGTGAACGGTTGTTTGTCTTAAGACAAAAGTGAACCATTTAAAAAAAAAAGAAAAAAACACGCTCATAAACCGCAGCAAGTATTTTTTTATTTAAAAAGTAAATATTAATAAGAAAAACGATAATAAACTGCATCGATTATTTTTATTTAAAAAGCGAATTCAAACAAAAAAAAGCTTATGAACTATAAGGACTAATTGTTTATAAATAGTGTATTCTAAAAAAAAAAGAAATAAAAAAAATAGGGCGAAACAACGTTTATAAACTTTGACACATATAAAAACTTAATAAATTGTGAATGCAAAAAGCAAGAACTTTTGACCTAGATTGACCAATAATGAATAACGAGAAGAAACAAATGGACTCCGGGAAATGGAGGATGTCGTAAGGAGGCAAAAAGCTCAAACTTTTCTCTATGAACAAATAAGACAACAAGACATACAGCACAATATTTAACAACACCAAGGGGTTTTACCACGAAAGGACATTTTGACAAAATTTCAACACATCAAATGCCTCGATATAGATCATGATGCCACAGCCTTTATAGCATCTGTAGAGGCCGTCATGGAACTATGTCCATCAGATTATCATCAAGTAATGAAAATAGCAATCACCATCATCATCAATAAAAATATAACAGAGGACGCTGGCAACTACATCCGAAGACTAGGACCAACTACAACCTGGGATCAAGTTAAAATAAAGCTAATGGATAATTACAGACCGAGGTCAACGTATGGTGATATCTATAATTAATGCCGTATGAACCAAGTAAAGTAGATAGAGACTTAGTAAATATTTTAATAGAAAAAATCGATATACCCTTAAGAACATAACACACCAAAATAATCAAAACTCAAATTACACAGACATACCTCAACAGCCACAACATCAAACACCGTTTATACCCAACAACTAATATAATTATAACAATAATTCTAAGCGAAACAATCAAAATATTCATACACAAAACACTAGATGCAATCAAGATGGAACAGGACCCCAACCTATGGATGTTGGCAATGTACAGGAGGACTTAAATTTTTCCCAAATGCCTCAATTTGTAAATTACCCATAATAACTGTAATAAATACCTAGCAGATACTGGTTTTGACATTAGTATAGTAAAATATTCTAGATAAACATTTTATTAATTTTAAATAAACAACGAATAAAATATTTTAAATTGTCGTTGACTTCGGAAAATTAAAATTATATTGCAACGACCCCTGTACAACTCAGCCTTATCAGCGACTAAAACAAGTCGTTACAATTGGCGCCCGAGCAGGAACTTGGTTGGTCAATCAAGAAAGCCAAGAATGAAAGGGAAAATTGAAGAACTTGATAACAGAGAATATAACGAATATTGCAAGAAGAACAATGTCTGTGGGATACCAGAGAATGATATACGTTCTATAAATCCTCCAGTGTACTCATACCTTCATATAGTGGAACAAGTGCAGAAATGGTCCTGCAGATATGACAGTGGCAAGGATCTATTGGGTTTAAAACATGCAGAAAAATTAGCGGACATGTATAGCATTGCTGTAAACTCAATTCCCCGCACGATGCCCTTAACCACCGAATATAAGACGCTGACATTGTATCCTAACAACAATTGTTGTTGGAAGCTCTGGACAAGTTTTAAAGTTGATCTTTTAAAGTTCTTTATCTCATCTAGATACACCGATAAACTAGAGAACAAGGTAGGATTACGACTTCAAAAACTAAAAGAAAGTTTTATGGATTATTTAATTGACATCAAAACTCTAATGCGAAGAGCCTGTATTATTCAAGAGTCGCAACTAGAGCGAATTTATCGCAATATGAGTGCTGATTACAAAAGGTATGTCAGACGAGGAGATTACGAAACTTTGGATGAATTAATATTTTTTTTTATTTAATTTTTTATTTAATTTCAATGACAATGTACTTAATTTTTGTTCAATTTTTCATTCTACTATAATTACATAATCGTTAATACTCGGTCGTTACATTATTTGTAAGGATTATTCTATTCTATTTTTTTTTCTAATTCTTTCAGTATAGAACCAAAATTATTTTCACACGCTCAAAAAAAATTATAGCATGACTCTACAGGTACACAATTATTAGTGATCATTAACTTTTAAATAGAACTAAAAAAGAAAAATTTCTGATTAAAACAAATAAAAAAATTATGTATATTGTATTATGCCAGGATGTAATATTTAAATTGTACCATTTAAATGTGCTGCAATGTAATATTATGGTGGCAGGATTGCCATCTAATGCCAGGATATTGGCAGGATATTATTCTCGAAAATGGTCATTTTATTTAAGCCCAATTTAAATTCGACCTAACAGTAGTTCAGTATTAATTTGAGCTCTTCAGCCGCCTTTTAGTATTACTAAGCTCTTCAGCCGCCTTTTAGTCATTACCAGCAAGAATGCCGCATATAACTTGAGATTCAATGAAAGAAGTCTAAATGAATCTAAAGAGAATTTAAAATGAATCTAATTTTATTTCGAAAATGTTACACTATTTATACAAAAATAATCTTATGTACTAAACTTATTTAATTCCTATATGTTCATGAGTAACCAATCAATGCATTGGTTACTCCCAATTTCAATAAAGTATATGATTTTTATATATAAGATATATTTATAATATCTATCTCACTATTCTAATATGTATTATACATTTCTTATCTTGAATATATGCATTTTATTTATACATATTGTGATAAACATTATTCATTAAATATTATATTTCTCTTAACGAATTTGTGCTACTACAGTACAATGACCACACATGATTAAACGTTTGGCTCGCGCATTATGTTACAAGTGCACAATCATAACGGCGTGAGTCAAACAAAATTCAAAAGTCTAATATGATCAAAGTCGAAACGACAAATGTGCATTCAATAAATTATGTCACAATTGTTTTGTTACTTTATGCAATGACTTGCCATATTAAACAATGATGTAGGTCATGGGCACTACAATATATTTATCCCGTATTTCATATATTAGTATGTCGTTCACAAAAAAAATCTGGGTGATGATCACCATGACCGTTAACGATGCATTGCCTTCGTAATAGCATATCACTTAACAAAAAAAAAGTACATGTTATTTTGCCTTGGGTAACGTTTCGTGTAAATTACAGCTTCTTTAGCCCCGTTGGACTTTCGCTTTTCATTTATATACATATATACATATCTCCAACCTCGTTGCGAATGTCAAGAAAAACTGCCACCTCAACGCCTACCAATACCGCTCATTTTTATAAAATAAAAAAAACATGATCTGTTGCCAATCACTTTAGCTTGCCAGTTTTTATCTATCTCCTTTTTGGATACTACTGGATGCTCCGCTTATCAGGATAATGTTTCTTTTGGCACTTCACGAATTTACAAAAAACTCTGCAGCTTACTTTTAGTTTGGGTTTGGGCGTACCATTAATTCTTCATTTAAACACTTTGGTAGCCACGATTAGTTTTCTTTTTCACTGCATATACCTATAACCAGCAAACATAAATTCAATAGTTTTGTTGCTATATCGTTCTAGCCCAAGATAACTTATCCACCGCCCAATGTCTTTCTTATGGCGTCAGTTAATAACTATTTCAAACAAAATAAAATGTTTAGGATCAATTACACAAGGTTTTGAAAACACTTTATTAAACACATTTGTTAATTTCGTAACGTTTAGTATTTTTATTTAAATTATTTAAATAATATTTTTAATTAAATTAAATATTTTTTATTTAAATTCAATTCACTGTATATACTTTAAAATCAAAATCTCATTCAAATCACATTCGTCTCGTTCTCAAGAACACTTCTTCCAAAAAGAGACCTCTTTACTCTCCGCTTCGAAATTTTTATCCCCGCTAATACGTGTACCTGCCTTTTTTTAAATTTTTGTTCAGTTACCAATTTTAGCAGACTAGCAAAAATCTTTTCCCTACTGCCGCTACTCACAGTTGGTTTGATTTTTTTACATTCCGAAAAAACAAATAAAAACATTCCTAATTTTATTCTTTTTCCTTTATTGGCAACATTAAAACTTGCAAGTTCGGAATGTGGACGAGCTTTTACCGCGATCTTGCAAATCAAAACAAACAACGTTAAAATAAGAAAAAGCTTTTACTTATTTTTTTGCATGCGCGTGCAAAATAATTATAATTAATAATTAAAAAAAATGTGTAAAAAAACTTTCCCCAAATTGCGTGACATGTATCCCAGCAGTAGCGGTAGTGTTAATGCAGCAAATGATATGCCACATCACAAACGCTGCTTAACTCGTAGCCGCTTAACTACTGTAAATCGCAAATTTTTTAATTTTGAAACTGCATTACTTATTAAACCTAGCATTAAAAATAAAAACAAATCTATAAAAAGCCAAAATTCTTTTCGTGAAACTGCATTACTTATTAAACCTAGCATTAAAAATAAAAACAAATCTATAAAAAGCCAAAATTCTTTTCGTGATTATAATAATTTAACTACACAGATACTCTATTGGTGAGAACAGCATGAGACAACCCAGGTAAAATCTCTGTTCTTATATAGAACAGTCAGACAGATTGGTATAATACAATTGCTTGCAGAAAAGCTAAAGAATACATGCTGTGTCGATCAAAAGTCAGAACCAAGGAGCTACTTACGCTGAACAGAAGTGGTATCCGACTTGTCACAGGGTTTCTCACTGGGAATTGAGTTAAAAAGCATCTTTCGAATCTAGGTATTACTGGACACGATATCTGCAGACTTTGTTTCGATGAAGGGGAAACAGCAGAACACACTGTGATAATCTCGCCAGACTCAGACTTCGGTACTTATCCATTGCTTATCAACTTATAACGCAATTAGGCAACATCTCTCCAAAGGACAAACGGCGTTCTTAACTGCTACTCGTCTATGGAACTGAAGTGAGTATGTCACAATAATCCTCAAAGGATGCAGTGACGTGGTGACAAGTTCCCAACCCACCTTAAAATCTGATCTAATCTAATACACAGGAAGTTTTTGTAAAAGGTACAATTTAACGAGAACAACTATCGCAGTCTCATCTAGAAAAAGTTGGTTCTCATCATCTGAATACAAAAGTAAACAGATTATCGAAATAATGTTGTCTTATAACTCAGGAATCATCCAGGTCACAAAATCGGCGATGGCAGATGAAAGGCCGAAGTAAACTACAACAGAACTGCGATCAGAATACCACAGACCAAGACAAATTCAAAAATACAAAATATTTAAAAGTCCAAAGAAACGAAACAGAAATCATGCTAACAGGTAGCGCGTCCTGACAGCCGTTTGAGTATAAATAAACGCTTTTATTTCACATAAAGTCACTTGTTTGGAAAATCTCAAAAGTACTTTGCGAAACAAGTCAGTAGAACTATAGGCAAGATAGTTACATAGTACATCTTAACTAGTAGTCAAGGTAGTTATATACGTCTTAACTAGTAGTTTGATATTTAAGAATTCAACATAAAAATTCTAATTTTCAGCTAACGACATTTCCTTCTACCACAAGAACTAGCAAGAGGAGTGTCATTTGATCGAAAAACACAATAAAACGCCTGGATCAATTATCAAAACCCCAAAAATTCTCCTGGAAAACAAACACATTTAATTATAATATATTGTAATTATATAAAACTTTCTTTTTGTTTGAATTATATTTTTAAATAAACAACGAATAAAATATTAATTATTAATTGAAAGTGGATTTGAAAGTAAATTTATAAAGATAAATAAATTGATTTTAGCTCTAAAATATGTACATATCGCCCGTCGCTCTTATTTTAAAATAAGACAAGTCGTAACATAGTAGATGTACTGGAAAGTGTATCTAGAATGACAATTTAAAGCTTAATTAGTAAAGTATTTCATTTACATTGAAAGGATTTTTGTGCAAATCATTATAAATTGATTTAAAATTTATTTATTTATTATTTTATTTATTTAAATTTAATATTAAAAATAATTATAAATTTATAATTTTTTAGTACAGTTTATTGAAAAAATATTTTTTATTATAGTGTATTAATATTGTATAATAATATTGAAATATATTGAAAAATATTTGTATTAAAAGAAAATTTTAATTATTGTATCTTGTGTATCAGGGTTTATTAAATAAATAATATTTATTTAAATATTTTTCTCGATTTATTAAGAGTTAAAAATTTATAAAAGTTGATGTAATAATACATGGGATTAATCCACTGAGTGCAATCAATAAGCTACAGTGGCGTAACAAAAGTCCATTAAATATGTTTGCACAAACATTCGATACCAATGATGATATCAATAAAATTTTCAATATCAAAACCATATTGAATTGCGTTGTATCCATTGAATTACCGAAAACTTCAACTCAAATTCCACAATGCAAGTCTTACCAAACGTATGGTCATACAAGAAACTATTGTGGGAAGAAACCGAGATGCGTTAAATGTGCAGGTAAGCACAAGACAGAAGAATGTTTAATGCCAACGGTCTTTTAAAACATCAACATGAGCTGGAAGCATTATTAATAACAAAAAATGTGGATATTTGTTTAATTGCCGAAACACATTTTAACAATCAGTCTTATATTAAATTTCGAGACTTCTATGTCTACCATACATTACACCCTAGCAACTGTTCGCGCGGTGAATCAGCCATAATTCTTCGAAAATCTCTTAAGCACTATGAAGAAGAACAAATTGCCACTGATGAATTCCAAGCAACAACTGTAACATTTGAAACATTGCTTAACAGCCGTTTACAGTCCAATTAGACATTCGATAAAGTGTAGTCAATACGTAATACTTTTTCTAAAAAAAACCATCGTTTTATTATGGGTGGTGATTTTAACGCCAAAAATATAAATTGGGGTTCTCGTCTAACGACTATTAAAGAAAGAGAATTGATGAAAGCCATTCAAATCACAGGATGCAACCATTTATCAACTGGAAGTCCGACTTATTGGCCAACTGATCAAGAAAAAGTGCCAGACTTGCTAGATTTCTATATATATAAAAACATATCCCGCAATAGCCTTGAAGAAGAAAGTGGTCTGGAACTCAACTCGGACCATTCGCCAGTTTACTTAACACTATTTGAATCTGTCATCTTAAGGCAGCAACCATCTTTTCTAACCAACAAATTAACCGATAGCAGTTATTTTCGTAAGTCCCTAGATGAAAACATGGATTTATCTTCTGAAATTTTGTCTAATCAACAGCTTGACGATGAAGTCCACAAACTAACGCAGACTCTTCAGAATGCAGCATGGAATAGTACTCCATTCTCCAATTCTAAATCTCATCTCCAAACCTATCCCGCTAATATTTGGTTTTTAATATCAAAAAAACGCAAGCTTAGACAAAAATGGCAAATAACAAGGTATCCACCCTACAAAACAGAGCTAAATAGATTAACTAAATATCTGAGTACTCAAATTAAGCTATATAAAAACGAGTCTCTAAAAGTATATCTCAGCAATCTTACTTATGATAAAAACACCAATTATTCCCTGTGGAAATGCACGAAAAACATAAAAAAGCCGGTCATACAAAATTCGCTCATTCGAACTAATGATGGCAACTGTGCCAAAGATGATTGCGAAAAATCTAATGCATTTCGCGAATACTTCGCTAACGTTTTCACAATAGAAGATAGCGATTGCAGTGATATTGATTCTATATATCCTCCATTCTCACCAATATGTAATGAAATTCCACACGTTTCTGAGTTAGAACTTATAGAAATTATTAATTCTGAACTTAAATTAAAGAAATCGCCTGGATTTGATATGATTACCGCTGAAATATTGCGTCAGACATCTGTCACATGTGTCTATAAGCTAACGCAAATACTTAACGCTGCACTTCAATTAAAACATGTGCCAATTATGTGGAAAATGTCGAAAGTAATTATGATCCTAAAGCCGGGAAAACCTGCGCACGAGGTCTCATCATATAGGCCTATATCACTATTGTCAATCATGTCCAAGATACTCGAGATAGCAATTTTAAAAAGAATATGCCCTGTCATATCAGATAACAATGTTATTCCAATTCATCAATTTGGCTTTAGAAAGAATCATTTTACAATTGACCAGATTCACAGAATAACAAATATTATCGAAAAATCCTTTGAAAATAAAACGGTGTGCTCTGCTGTCTTTCTCGACGTATCACAGGCCTTTGACAAAGTGTGGCACAGAGGTCTACTACATAAAATAAGACGCAATACTCAATGGAGTATGCAATACTTTTAGAATCATATCTTTCTGAGAGATACTTCAGAATTAAATGCGAAAACATATATTCGGATATATGTCCAAAAAAGCGGGCGTTCCACAGGGTAGCATCCTTGGCTCGCTTTTATATCTCTTATATACACATGATATTTCGAGTTTAAATAACACAACAATTGCAACTTTTGCAGACGATAGGGCTCTATTGTCAGTGGAAGATACCGAAAGCATTGCAACAAGGAACCTTCAAGCCGCTCTCAACAACGTGCTAGAGTGGGCTAAAAAATGGAAAATAAAATTAAATACCTTGAAAACTGTACATGTTGTGTTCACATATAAGCAAATTAGAAATATACCTCTGTATATGGATGGCCAACAAATTCCACACGCAAATACAGCTAAATACTTGGGCATGACACTTGGTGCGAGACTTCGGTGGTGTGATCACGTCAAAAAAAAACGTCAAGATCTAAATCTTAAGTTCAACTCAATTAACTGGCTACTTGGACGACATTCCGTTATGTCAATCGAAAACATGCTAATAATATACAAGCAGGTTCTACGTCCAATTTGGGCCTACGGATCTCAATTCTGGGGTTGCACATCTGAGTCAAATAGACAGACAATACAACGATATCAAAATAACATTCTAAGAGAAATTACCAATGCTCCATGGTATGTCCGTAACAGCGACCTTCATGTTCCGACAGTTGCTGAAATAATCAAGCATCACAGAAGCTTCATCACTCCTTCAAACAGAAGACAAAGTTCGACGGCTTAAGAGAACCAAACCGTCTGATTTAATCAATTAAATTAAATGTTAATCATTATACTATAATATTATAGATAAGGATTAATATCGACAATTTCAAGTCCCCGATATAAAAACATTGCTAATTAGTTTTTTATTTGTAACTAGGCGCAATTGAATATATATTAAAAAAAAAAAAACTAACTGCCTTGGTTGTTCAATGAGCATTTATTTATATTTATACATTCGCCGTTGGTATTTTTGATACTTGTTGTACTTTCTTGCTGTTTTTCTCCTGCGTGTAACTTCTATGCTTTGTGTTTTCGTGTGTTTTTGAATTCGCCGTGCTTTGCACTTTGTTTAACAAAAGCTTTTATGCTTTAACGTTTCTTGTGTTGTTTATTTGTTTTGATTTAAAACGTGGTTGCTTTTATATCGGTAGTTTTTTTTAATATTTATGTTTATTTATTAAAATAAAATAAATATTAAAATATTAAAAAAATATATAAATATAAGCAATAAATAACTAAGAAACGTGTATTATTTATTTATTTAAATATATTTTATGTTCCTTGTGCAAATATTTTTATGTATTTTACCTTGATTCATTGCGGGGGTGCATTTTTGGTAAGTTGTTTTAATTTAATATATTAAATAAACATGAATCAACTTTTTTTTCAGATAAACACTCCACATTGGTTACATGTATGTTGGAAATTGGTAAAAATTTCGATCCTTATAATGTCACGGGATACCAGGATTGTATGAACCCATCAAAAGAAAAACTTAGAATCATCACAGGAATCCTAACAGGGCACTGTAGACTAAAACACCACCTTACAAAACTGGGTATACTTACGGATGCAAACTGTAGATTCTGTGAAGAGAATGAGGACTCGGCCACCCATGTGCTGTTAGAATGCCCTGCGCTAATGAACATGCGAAATAGGCTCCTAGGAATGTATATTCTTATGGAAAAGGCAATAAAACTCTGTAAAGTAGGTTCTATACTCCTTTTTATTGACGCAACTGGGCTGAAAGACCTACTCTAAGCCCAGAAGGGGGCACAATAGTCCCGACGATCGCAGTGCTACATCCTCTAACAATAATAATAAATGTCAAAGAAAGATTAATGTTAAACTTGCCGAATGTGCCGTCTGCGTCTCCATCAACTTTGAATTGATTTTGTTAGCTTGGAACATTATCGCAATTATTTTTTTTTGAATACACTCCATTTTTATTTAAAAAAATATAATATCTACATGTGGTGCAATTAGAGTGAATCTTTATATTTTATACAGTTACGTGCACTGCACTGTTTTGTTTAGTTTCGTTTACTTACTTTTTTTAAATAAAAAATAGTAAAAAAAGAAATCTATTGTATTTTTGTAAGTGAGTTTTTTCCATTTCTTAATCGTATTCGAATAGAAAATTTATCCAGAAATAAGAATTTTTTAGAAATTAGAATTACCTTAAAAACAAAGTGGTTCTAATTTTTCAGCGTCGACTATATTAATCAAAAAATGGAATTCTTTGAAATATATCAATTACAATTAGATAATTCATTAACACAAGAAATACCAGAATTGGAAAATATTCATTTAGAAAAATTTAAAAACATAAAAATAATAAAAGTATTATATTTTAAAAAAAAGCATCCTATAGAATTAGTATTACATTTGATATAATAATAAGAGACCAAATAAAAATTGCAAATAATATTTAAGACAATGAGGTCGACGAAATCAAACTAAACCAAATTAAAAGGAAGTGTGAAATTGTATAATTTTGTTTTTCTTACTTCTCGCATACTAACAAGATCCAGGAGTATCTCGAATCAAGAGGTTACATTCTCTTATCTTATCCCTATACTAAATATTTTATTATCTTTGTTCGATCTTATCAAACAAGGAAACATCTACATTGTATTCTACTAAATATTTTATTATCGTTCTTCGACCTAATCAAACAACGAAACATCTGCATTGTACAAGGTGAGATGAAAAAACTGCAACAAAGTAAAACGCCATAATTTTTTCATTTTTTTTAAATTTTATTGAATGAAAGCAAAAAATGTCGGAAATAACATCAAATTTGAGAATCGGTTTAGATTTGTTCGAATTGGCCACCTTTGGCACGAACTATGGCCTTCAAACGGCCAATCCGAAAGTGGCTCTGCGGTATTTTGTCCCATTCTCGGCGAAGCGCTTGCTTGAGATGATCGACACTTTGGTATTTTTTAGTTCCAACCTTGCTTTCCAAAATACCCCAGGCACAATAGTCCAACGGATTGGCATCCGGAGATTTTGGTGGCCATTGTGCGGTGGAAATGAAGCGAGGAACCTCATTTCTTAACCATTCTTGGATGGCGCGTGCTGAGTGCGATGGTGCTGAGTCCTGTTGGAATGTCCAAGGTCTGCGGCCGAAATGTTTGCGTGCCCAGGGCTTCAGAACTCCCTCCAAAATATTTTCGCGATAGATTTGCGCATTTAATTTGACACCACGGTCGATGAATACGAGCGGCGAGCGACCATCGGCTGTTATGGCGGCCCACACCATCACCATGGCCGGCTTTTGAGTTGTGATGGCCAACCGAAGTTGCAAATTTTCAGCTGACCTCTCTGGCAAGTAAACACGATCATTTTGTTTGTTTACAAACTGCTGGATAACGAATGGTTTCTCATCGGAGAAAACCAAATTCGGCAGTTCACCACTTTCGGCCAAGCGAAACAACTCTTTAGCTTTTTCGAGTCTAACTTTTTTTTGCGCATCAGTAAGATCTTGCACTTTTTGGAACTTGAATGGCTTTAGTCCAAGCTCATTTTTCAATATTTGCCGAATGGCATATTGCGATATGTTCAGCTCACGAGCCATTTTTCGTCCACTGCGACGCGGATTTCGTTCAATTCGCTTTTTCACTTTTCGAACCATTTCTGCCGATGTTGCTGTTTTTTTTCGTCCACTTCCTTGACGTCGGGCTACGCTACCAGTATCATGGTAACGAGCGATGGTACGAGACACAAAACATTTATTCACTTCTAAATGCTGGAGGGCTCTAACGATAGCCACTTGTGGTTTTCCAGCCAAATGCAAAGCAATCACACTATCACGCTTGAATTCCATCACAAATAACTTTTTTTTTGAAAAATTCCCACCAAAATGCTTTTGTGCGCTTGTAAACAATATAATGAGCTGTCACTAGAATAAATCTGACAGCTGTGGGACGAGCGGTTTAGAAATGACAGCAGTCTGAAGTTGGTTGCAGTTTTTTCATCTCACCTTGTATTCTACTAAACATTTTATTATCGTTGTTCGGCCTAATCAAACAACGAAAGATCTACATTATACTTTACTGTCATTATATAATTTACTATATACTACTATCTTTAACTTAACATTGTAATTAAAAATATTATTATCGTTGTTCGACCTAACTGAACAATGAAATTTTTACATTGTATTCTATTATCACTACATACCCTATTATACTTTACAATCTCTAACTAAACATTATAACTAAAAATATTATTACAGCTGTTCGGACTAACCAAACAACGAATTGTTTTATCAGAATTCAACACTTCGAGTCCTCTCTATAAATATATGTTAAGCAAATATGTTAGATGTAAGCTAGTCTTAAGATTTACGTTCAGTAAGGAGGTCACAAAAACTGAAGTTTTGTGACTTCACTTATTTAACTCACGCAGACCATTAATGTCCATTGCGATACCAGATCATAGTGTCAATTTTTTAGCGATAGTGTACATCGCTTAGGACGTGCGTGTTATTAACGAATTTTATTAGGACTTCAACAGAAATTTCAGGTATGTGTTCCAGTCCTGTAAAATTGGTAGCTTCTAAGTATTTTTGTCAAGTTCTCGAGAAATCGGGTAGTTACACTGCAGATGCTATATTTGCATCTGGCTCGTTACAGTTCCTACAAGCATCGCTGCAAAATATGCGACTAGACAGTGATTCGCCAAAACACCAATTAATGTTATACAGCTTCTTCGACTAGACGTTTAATATCCTCGGTATACTTTTCCTCGTATATGCGTCTTCACATGATCCTAGCTATTCTACAGGTGGTTAAGTTTCACCATCTTTCCTTTACTCTCCTTGTTGGGTTGATATTCAATTTAATACAATTACTTATTGTTTGCTAAAACTCAATTTATTAAAGTTTCTTATTGTTTGCTAATACTCAATTTAAAACTCAATACTTACAAAAACAAACAAATTTAAAAACAAGGCTGATTAAATCTTTTGTAATGTTTAAAAATAATAAAATCAGTTCATGGCTAACTCTTACCGAATGTAGTCTTGTTGTTTTTTTTGCTTTCTCGTGACGTTAAATTATTCAGATCAAAGAAAAGACTTTGATCGTACATTTTTGGCGATCAATTTGAAGGGTAGTCAAATCGTTTGATTACTGTACAGTGCTAAAATCACCACCGTTCTTGTGAAAAAACTTTGTGACAGATTATTTGCATATATTTTAATATACATACCATACAGTGGCTCTAAGCTTATTTCATCCAACACCAATTTTCATCAATTGAAAATATTTAAATGTCATTTTTAAAGAAAAATATTAAGTATTTACTTCAAGAACTTCAAAAACACCGAAAATATTGTTTTAATAAATAATGAACATAAACTAAAGAAATACTCCTATTTTAATGTTCAGCTTATTATATCCACAAAAAGAAATTTCATTTGGTTCCAAAGTCAATACTTACCATGATACCGTTTCGCTTTTATCACTTCGTTAATTCTCTTCGGCATTTAACTTGCAAGTTCTTGGGTTGTTTTTGGATTGAAGCAATTTTCATCCGCTCTTGTGAACTAGCCTCTTCTTTGTTGGAAATAGTATATTGACAAATGTTTTGTTCCAATATTATCCATAAATTTTTAATGACATTTAAGTCTGGGCTCTGCGCCAACGGTGTCATCAGATGCGGGCAGTTCCAAATCAATCACGACTGTACAAACCCGGCCTTATGTTTTGGGTCGTTGTTTTAGTAGAAGCGAAATGTTTCAGGAATTCCAAGTTTCACGGCACTCTGAAGTAAATTTATTTTTAAAACGTTGAGGTACATTTTTTTGTCCATGTTACCATCAATAAACTCCGTACCTTCCCGACTATATCAGGAGCATTTATTTTGCAATTCTCTTGACTTTTCCAACAATATATCGCTCGTCAGCTGAGTTGAAATTTTTATTCGGTGCACATCTTCCCATATTTTGAGTCCTATTCTCAAAAACAAAGCGGTTAATGATGTTCTGCACAGTAGAGCGGCTTAAATTAACGGATTTCGCAATTTTTCGCTAAAGTTGACCGTCCTTAAAACGGGTTAGCACCATTACTCTGTGCTCAATTGTAGTTCGTCGTCCCATTTTTTAAAAAACTACTTATTTATCGTTGCATGTCCAAAATCACACAAAAAATTTTATATTTGGTTGCAAATACTTCAAAAATGTTACGAAAAAAAATCACGTTGCACAGCGCGACGTATTGGCGAACGTAAGCTGTGAACTTTAATTCTGTTACGGGATCGGGATTTTCCTCTTTTAGCGAAACAAAAACAAATTTTATGTACTTTGTTTCATTTATTATGTTCAATAAGCATGCCTTTCATCACTTACATTAAAAATTTAAGTGTTTTCTAAATTATTGTTAAGATACAACGTTTTAAAAATTTAAAACATTGTTGGATGAAATAAACTGAGAGCGAATATATATACAACGAAGATAAAGAAAAGAAACTGAGAGTTACTCGAAAAATTGTGCATACATTTTTCTGGATTATTCAAATAATATTCAAAATCTTGTGTAATGAGGTGAAAATATTACGCAGTACAAAAACAAAAAGCATTAATGCTACATAATGGCGCGTAAATATTTTCCCCAACCGGTCTACTTATTTAGTCTCTACTCACCACGATATTTGCTAATGTAAGAGCATTTTCTGAGAAATTTCGTTGTCTGTTTTAGTTTTTTGACATTAAAAATATGTTATGAGAAAATGCGTCAAAGTTGCAATTAAGTACACAAATACGACATTAGTGAAAGAACAATAAGGCAGAATTTGTTTTCCATTACAAAAACATTAAAAAAGGTAATTATTTCAGTAAAATATAGGCATTATTTATTATTATTATTATTATTATTATTATTATTATTATTATTATTATTATTATTGCTAGGGGATGTAGCACTGCGACCGTCGGGTCTATTGTGCCCCCTTCTGGGCTTAAAGTAGGTCTTTAAGCCCAGTTGCGTCAATAAAAAGGAGTATAGAACCTACTTTACAGAGTTTTATTGCCTCTTCCATAAGAATATACATTCCTAGGAGCCTATTTCGCATGTTCATTAGCGCAGGGCATTCTAACAGCACATGGGTGGCCGAGTCCTCATTCTCTTCACAGAATCTACAGTTTGCATCCGTAAGTATACCCAGTTTTGTAAGGAGGTGTTTTAGTCTACAGTGAACTGTTAGGATTTCTGTGATGATTCTAAGTTTTTCTTTTGATAGGTTCATACAATCCTAGTATCTCTTATTGTTATAGGTACCAATAAGTGTTTTGGATTGTTTTAATCCTGGTATATTATCCCAGTAATCCTTTTTATTCTGGTTCTCCTCTATTTTTATGAGAGAAAGGAGCGTGCTATTTCCTAGTCCACAAAAAGGTTCCGGTCTTATCATCGGTGTGGCTGCTCCTTTCCTGGCTAGTTTATCCGCGTGTTCGTTTCCGCGTACTCCAGTATGTCCTGGTACCCAAATAATCGACACTTGATTTGTTTCGCCAAGTAGATTTAGCTTATCAAGGCAGTCTAACGCCAGTCTTGAGGTCACCTGATGCAAGTTCAGTGCCTTGATCGCCGCTTGGATGTCTGTCAGTATTGCAATGTTTTTTCCCTGGCAATTCCGTTCAATATTGATGAGTACGCATTTTAAAATAGCGTAAATTTCCGCTTGGAAGATGCAAGTATTTTTTCCCAGCGCTTCCCAGTGCTTCTTGTCTGGTCCGACTATGCCCGCTCCGACACCTTCGTTCGTAAGCGAAGGTGTCCATGAGATTGTACTATTCGTTAGCTGGTAGGTTTGATTAATGCCGTCCCAGTTTCTTTTGTTGCTTAATTCAGTTCTAAAAAGCTTAGTAAAGCTGAACTTAGAATTCATTGTGTCCCATGGCATTGAAATTTTCGGACACTGCTTAGCAAGATTTTCGAACTTCTTTCTGTTAAGCCAGCTATCCGTTATATATCCTTTCTTCATTCGAAGAAATGCCCTTTCCGCTTGGGATCTGATGTATATCGGCAAGGGTGTGAGTTCTAGAAGGACCTCCATGGACAGGTCATAAGAGCTCTAGTGGCTTTCTTCGTGACCTCCTCAATGTGATGTTTCCAGTTGAGTTTTTGGTCGAGATATATGCCTAAAAACGTAACCGTTTTCTTTAATTCTATCCCAATTCCATCGAGTCTGATAGGCTTCAGATGTTGAGACTTTGTATTTTTTTGTAAAGGTTACAACTGTAGTTTTACCTGGGGTTATATTCAGTCCTATCTTGTTGCACCAGTTTTTTGTGATTTCTAATCCATGTTGGATTCTGTCGCATAGAGTATTTTCAAATTTTCTTCTGCTTGTTATGACTATGTCATCTGCATAACCTTGTACTGCTAGTCCGTTGTCTAGTTCGTGAAGTAGTTCATCCACCTGTATGCTTCACAAGAGTGGTGAGGGTACCCCACCTTGTGGACATCCTCGTGTGGTATTCATCCTTATCAGGCCCGTACTAGTGCGTATTTCTACCTTCCTAGTTCGAAGCATGTTGCTCATCCACCGTGCCAGAGTAGAGTTTATACCTCTGTTTATTAGTGATCTCTTTATAGCGTCGTGTGAAGTATTGTCAAAGGCAATTTCTATATCTAGAAATGCGCATACTGCTGTTTCCTTTTTCTCAATACTATCCCCTATTATATTTGCCAGCTCAAACAAAGCGATTTCAGTTGATCTCCCCGCCCTGTACGCGTGTTGGCATGGATGTAAAGGGGGTAGTTACAAGTGCTGCCGTTCTGATAAAGTTGTCCATAACTTTTTCTAATGTTTTTAGCATGAATGATGTGAAGCAAATGGGTCTGAAGGATTTTGGATGGAGTTGATCCTTCTTGTTTGTTTTTGGTATGAAAACTACCTTTGCCTTTTTCCAACCGTTTGGTATATACCCAAACGCAATGCTACCCCTAGTTATCTTCATCAGCGGGATTAGCAGGTATTTTATTCCCTGTTGAATAAGTGCTGAAAGTATACCATCTATGCCAGGTGATTAAAATGGTTTAAATATTTTCACCGTCTATTTGATCCTAGCTGTCGTACATAGGTATTTCCTTGCCAATAGCTGAGGCTTCTTTATCTGCTGTTTGGCAAACTTCCTGATTGGTATTCTCAGTTTCTTGTTTCTGAATATTGGAAGATCCTGGGAAGTGAGTCTCGAGAAGTAATTGGATCCTTCCCTCCTCACCTACCGTGTACGTATTGTCATCTCTTTTAAGATTGGTTGAGGAGAGTGTTTTCTCTCTGGCTAATACTTTGCAGAGTCTTGCTGCCTCTGTCGTGTGTTCTATGTTGGTACAGAACTTGCTAAAGCTTTCTCTTTTTACTCTCCTAATTTCTTCATTATAGATAGTGAGATTGCTTCTATATTCGGTCCAGCATCCAGTGCGCTTGGATCGGTTGAATAGCCTTCGAACTGATGTTCTCAATATCGTTAGTTTCTTGTTCCACCATGGTACGTCCTTGGTTGATTTTATTGAGCTTAGCGGGCAGCTACTTTTGTATGCATCAATAATGGCATTGCTGAGGTGTTCAACTGTGGATTCCAGTTGGGTTAAATGCTAAATATTTCTCCCTATATCTGACTGGTTTATGTTAATTCCGAGGTTATTCTGGTATTCTGTTTTCCGAGGGTTCCTAGCTATTCTATTGTTAGGGGGTGCTCCTTCAATGTCAAATCTTATAATTCTATGGTCTGACATCGATGGTTCATTAGAAACAATCCAATTCTTAACTAGTTCGCTACTTAGAGTATTTCCTAGAATTATATCTAGAACCTCTTCGCGTATCCTATTTACAAAGGTTGGTGTGTTCCCAATGTTTATAATTTCTAATTTATTTTTTATTATAAATTCTAGAAGGTACTCACCCCGTTTGTTGGTATCTGTTATGTGCGTTAGCGTCGCATCCGAGTATAAGCGGTAGCTTCTTATTCATGCAGTATTCCACCAGTCTGCATATGCCCTCAGGAGGTACCTGAGTTTCGTCAACGATGCTTCTGGGATTCCCGTTGATGGGAACCTGGACTGCTACGAAATCCCTGGAAAGGAATTCTGAAAGACAAAGAAAGTTAATATTTTTATTCAATAACATACGAGTTCTGGGGTTATCACATCTGATATCCCATATTACCTGTGTGTATTTAGTGGCTAGGCCACAAATCCGGTTTTTGCAAATCCAAGGCTCTTGGACCAGTATTACATTCCAGTTGTTCTTGAGTGTTGCTCTCGCGATAACCGCCGAGGCCGAGATTTCCGCCAAGTTTAGCATGGTCATGTCGAGGTCATCAATGTCCACATTTTCAAGAGGTAGAATGCTGATTTCCTCAACATGCTCGCTCCTTGTAACCTCTGCTTCAATGCTTCTTACCACCACTTCCGGTATTTCTACTCCCGGAATTGGTGATATAGCTTCTAACGATCGGTCGTCGATCCTAATCGTTAGCAGCTTCCCATTCTTCATCTCCTAGCTTTTGAATATTCTCCACAGATGTGTGTGGAGCCCTTCATTCTGTGTTACTATCAGCTTTAGCAGTTTTTCGTTTTCGACGCCTTCTGCCCTGGGGAGGTATGTTGTCATAAGGTGAACACCGGGTATGTTTTCCCCGGTGCACATGGTCAACTGAGCACCTTCCCAGTTTTTAAGCCGTGGTATTACTTCACGGACACAGTCAGCTGTTTCTTTGTTCGAACAGTCAACCAGTATAAAACCTGGTCGAAAGTGTATGCCTTCAAGCTTGAGTTTGTTCTTCCAGCCATTGTACATTTCCTCCATCAAGAGGTCTTCCACTTTTCCTTGCTCTTTCCGGGTGAGAATAGATTATAGAGAAGGAAGAATTGCTAATCTTATACTCTTGGCAATGTTTGCGTAGCTGACTCTAGCACCTACTGTCCTTCTGGGCACAAAGGAGGGTACAGTAGTTTTTGCTGAACTAGGTTTAAGTTGTGCCGTAGTGTCAGCCCTGCTTTTCTTGGCAGTATTTCCTTCCTTTGGACTTATCTCAGCTGTGAGTCTTTTCCTCGGTTCTGAGATGTTCTTTGGTCGGTTTAAGGCTTTCGCCTTTGCCTCTTCGGGCGTTAAGCCCTCTTTGAGAAACCGCGGGTACCATTTAGTACCTGCGCCACTCAAACCTGTCGATTTTCTGGCATCACCGAAAGAAAGTGTTAGTACAGATGATCGTCTAGTACTGGTCGAAGGTTGTGGGATGGTCTCTTTAGAGCCCACAGCCTTGTGACTTTCATTTTGTTTTTTACTTGTTGAAGTTGCAGTTGTTGCTAAAGGCGTTGGACCAAGTTTTGTTTCCTTGGATCCTTTGCCTTCCTTACGTTCTTGTAATCTCCGAGTAGGAGTTAAAGCCTGGCGTTCAGTATTTTGGATATGAGACTCTGCCCGATTCGCCAGGTGAGTTGCAGTATGAGATCCTGCTAATTTGTTTAATTTGTTTAAGTTTTCCATAAACATCCCACGAGTGTAGGGGAAAGGTATGTCCGCCGTGTCATAGCCCCTTCTAACACGGTAAGCCCACAGTTGCTCACTGAGGTGGGCAGGTATCAGTGAGATGCACGCTAAAATACAATCTGTTAACCCCGACTGCAAACATCAATCCGATGGACACGTGTTATCCCGGATTGGGGTGATTTATAGTTACTCTGAGATTTTCACACTTACACTTACTTAATTTCACTTACTTCACACTCACTTTTACACTTACATAGATTATTACTACATTCACATCATATATCAAGAATTACGCACATCATTACAACATACATGCACATGAACTACAGGACAACACGACTACTAGTAGTTCTTTGTTGTACTTACAAGCCAGACCGACATCGGATTTCCCGTCCGCTGAGTGGTCAGCGGGCAGGAAACACGTAGTCAGCAAGCCTGTAGCTAAGCCCCTATACCACGTCAAGGTGCCTACCACGTAGGAGTATAAGAATTCTTACTTAATAAAAATTTATTGACAGACGATACGGAAATCCGTACTTAGGACGTGTGCGAGTTAGGCTAAGTTGATGCTAAACCAAATGGGAGATTTTTTGCACTGCTCATATTTAGCCATTTATCAACACATCAGTGTTATATTTTATATAACCAACTGAGTAATATATTTATATATATAAATAAAACGATATGTCTTTTACTTATGACAGCCTGACTTCGACTGACTCTTTATTTATTCAATATATAATATATATTACAACTAATAACTACAGAGTTGTAATTATACTACTTAATTATACAACATCTTCCTTTTTATAACTTAGACTAATAATCTTAACCTAGGTCCATGGACTTATTTAGAAATTATTAACTTAAATTATACAATCCAAAATCTTACATTCTAAATTTTTAAAATGATATTATTATTAAAACATAAATGTATATTCTTAGTATATAGGAAATTTCGAACTATTCGCAAAATATAAATTACAATAAATTTTATGTGGTTTTATAAGTTAACCTTTCAGGAGGAATTATTTTTCTTCCACTTTTTGATCTCTGAATATTTTCATTTGTTTTGAAATCACCTAAATCGTTATTTTGTTTTACAACTTCTTCAGTTTCTGTTTCTATGACTTGTTCTTTTTCTTTTGTACAAATTTCTTGAGATGTTTCAGTTATTTCAATATTTGGTATTTTTAAAATATGTTGCCTATTTCCTCTATACTCTACTCCACTTAAATCTTCAACTAAAAATGATCTAGGCTGTTTACAACTTTCTACTATTCTTCCTGGAATCCATACTGACCTAGGATTTTTTTTAAAATATACTTTTTCTCCTACCTCTATAGGCTTTAGAGTTTTTGAGGCTCTAATATTATTTTGTGACGAATTTTGATTTGTTTTTGAATAAGCATTATCTTCTTTTACTTTGTTGGGCAATTTAGACTTTAAATTATAGACAATGATGGTAATTTCGTTCAGAGTTTTCTAGCCATTAAAAGTTCAGCTGGACTAGTAAAATTAGTTTTAGGGGACGCACGATACTGAAGCAAAGCTGTATAGTAATCCGCTCCCGTTTCTAGACATTTATTAAGTAACTTTTTAATAGTTTGTACTGATCTTTCAGCAAGACCATTTGACCTTGGTGAATATGGACTCGACGTGATATGATCAATACCCCAGTCAACACAAAAATTTTTGAAATCGAGAGAATTAAATGGCGGGCCATTGTCTGATATTAAGTATATTGGTATTCCATGACGTGAAAATATGCTCTTCAATTTTGTTACAACTGCTAAATTTGAAGAACCCGAGTTTAACCATTCAATCTCAATATATATGGAAAAATAATCTACTACTAGCAAGTAAGTTCTTTTGTTAAATTCGCAAAGGTCTATACCTACTTTGAACCAAGGAATTGAAACTACTTCATGACTTAGCAAGTCTTCTTTGGGATTAGAGTTCCTGAATTTTATACAAATTTCACAACTAGATACTAAATTATAAATATCATTAGCCTTCTTTTAAACATTTTAAAAGTTTTTGATATGTCTCATCGTTTTTTACGAACTGTTTTAAAACTTCAATATCATCTCTCGGTAAAGCAATTTGAGAAGCTATTGAATGACAATGAAGGTCTATATCTTTATCAATATCTGTAAATGATTCAGACTTTAAAGGTGCTCGAGATAATGCATCAGCGACATATAAATGTTTTCCTGGTTTATTAATTACTGTTAAATCATATGCTAGTAATCTAAGCATAAATCTTTGCAGTCTTGAAGGTATTTGATGTAGAGGTTTATTAAAGAGAGATACTAATGGTTTATGGTCGGTTTCTACAATAATATTGTGACCGTACACACATTGATGAAATCGAGTGCAACCAAAAAGAATAGCAAATAATTCCTTTTCTATTTGCGCATAATTTATCTGGCACTCCGTTAAAGACGTAGATGCATAAGCAATTGGATTTCTTTCATGCATAATTACAGTCCCCATAGCTACCTTTGATGCGTCTGCTGACAGAGTCAACTGTTTAGTAAGATCAAAATATGTTAAAACTGGAGCTTTTGTGATTTCTTTTTTTAAATTATTAAATGCTTCCTCTTGAGCGTTACCCCAGTCCCAAATAACATCTTTTTTTAATAAATTTCTAAGATGAAAGTTTTTTGTTGACAAATTCTGAATAAATGAACCTAAATAATTAATCATACCTAGAAATCGTTGGAGATCTTCGCTATTAGCGGGTGTAGGAAATTCCGTAATTGCTCTTATTTTATCAGTGTCTGGTTTAATACCATCTTCATTGAAAATATGTCCAATGAATTTTATATTAGTTTAAAAAAGTTTTGATTTACTTTTGTTGAAACGAAGACCTACTTCTGTTGCTCTCTTCAAGACCTTATACAAAATATCAAAAAAAAGTGGTGTGGAGGCAATTTTCCGAGATAAAATGGCTATGACAAGTATTAAAGTTCGAGACACAAAAGTAATATTTGAAAAGAAAAATAAAGTGAGTGTAATTGCAGAATTGGAAACATCAGAAATGGCAAAAGATGTCTTAAAGAATGGTAAAAAACTGCATGGCACTCCGATTTATATTGAAAAGGACTTGAGCGTGACTAAACAGGAAAATAAATCAGCTTTATTACAGCTGAAAAGAGATCTGGAAGCCATCAGAAAGACTCACAAAATTTATGTTAAAAATGACAGTATAAATATATCAGGAAAATGGATGCACTTTGATAAAAACAAGAAACTAAAGTGCAAAGATGGTGACGCTGTTGAGCAATTAAAGCAATTGTATGGTGAGATTGAAGTGGAAGAAGTGCTCGAGAAAAACAAGCTTTTTAAAAAAATAAATCAGCCAAAAAACTGTTAGTAAAAAAGGAAATCGTTAAAGATGCCAAACAAAAAATTGAAAAAAATGCAAATGCCGCCAGGTCAGACACTAAATTAGCATATAAATTTAAAATATTATCGTATAATGTAGCTGGTTTAGCAAATAAGTATAAGTTTATAGAATTTATGAAGTATGTTAAAAAATTCGATATATTTGTATTATTTGAAACATTTTTAGTAAGTAAGACAGATTATATTGAAAACACATTTATAGAATACAATCTTCATTGGGTGCCTGCAACAAGAACAACAAATAGAGGTCGAGCCAGTGGAGGAAAATTGTATGGTGTACGAAAGCAATTGCAATTTTGCGGTACTGTGGTGTTCAAGCACATTATGAACTCAACAATAATCGAGATAACCACTACTAATCAAAAGTTATGTTTAATCCCAGTTTACCTAAATTGCAATAACTGGCTAAATGATCTCAATAACTTATGTGAAATATTAGTGGAAGCTCAGAACGAAAATGTCATGATAATAGGTGACTTCAATGCACGAATAGGCAAAGAACAATGTCTGGAATTCAGCCCAAATATGAAGTGGACTGAATTATTGGGCCACAGAGTAGCAATGGATACAATTGTAGATAGAAATGGCAAACAGTTACTAGAAATTTGCAATTCATTTGGTGTCACCGTGTTATATGGCCGCACTAAAGGCGACACAGAGGGTACATTTACGTTTATCAGAGGTGTAGCAAGGTCAACGATAGATTATTGTTTTGTGAAAGGAGTATGGTTAATAATAACTGAAGAGTTTCAAATACGTGACATGATATACTCGGATCATCAGCCACTGGAAATTATGGTAAATCTAGATGCCTCTAATTTAAATGAAAATAAAATGCAGTTGCTACCGAAACTGATATGGAAAGATAAATATAAAGATCTGTACCAAGAAAAGCTTGAAGAATCGCTTAATGCATGCGAAGGTAGTACATTTGCGTCGAAGGAAGGAGATGACATTCTTCAATATTGTGTAAAACAAGCAGCAAAATCGTTTCAGGGTAATTCGGTGGGTATAAATAGGAAACAAAAATGGTATGATTTTGAATGTGAAACTGCAAGAAAGAAATCATTTAAATGGCTCAAAACAGTTAAAAAAGGTGGTGATATAGCTGATTTAGAGAAATACAAAAATGTAAACAGAGAATACAAAAAGCTGTGTGATGAGAAAAGGAAGTCATATTTCAATGAAATGGCAATGTCGATATCCCAAGCAGCTGATAGTAAATCATTTTGGAGTGGAGTTAAAAAAATAAATCGTGCAGATTACATAAAAGGAATTAAAGTGGACGCCGAAGCTTTGGCGGCACATTTTAAAAACCAGTTAAATAGCAATATAGTAAGCAAGTCTTTCAGTTATGCCCTGCCGTATGTAATAAATGAAGCGTTAGATGCTCCAATAAAGATTGAAGAGGTCTATGCAGTGCTCCAGAATTTAAAAAATAACAAAGCCGCAGGTGAAAACAGAATTCCAGCTGAGTTTTTAAAATATGCCACGCCACAATTTATAGAGCATATGGCTGAATCATACAATTATATATTTGAAAATGCAGCCCCACCTGATAGTTACAAAAAAGCCATAACATTTCCCCTATTTAAAAAAGGTGACCCAAATAATGTAGCAAATTATAGAGGAATAGCATTTCTTAATACATCAGCTAAAGTCTTTACAACACTCCTGTATAACAGAATTAAAAATTGGGTTGATCAAAATAACATATTAAGCGAATTTCAAGCTGGATTTCGAAAAGGTTACTCCACGGTAGATAATATTTTCGTCATCACTAGTGTAGCGCAAGAGTTTATTGCAAAAAGCAAGAAGTTATATGTTTTTTACGTAGATCTTAAAGCTGCTTTCGATACAATACAAAGAAACGTACTATTTTACAAACTAAGCCAGCTGGGTCTTTCAACAAAAATTTTGAAAATACTGCAAAGTCTATACTGCAACAATGAGTCAACAGTATGGGACGGAAGAAGTACATCGAGATGGTTCCAAACGTGTACCGGAGTGAGACAAGGTTGTGTCTTAAGCCCTATATTGTTTGCACTGTTCGTTGATGACTTAAGTAACTTTCTTTCTGGTGGTGTTACGATTGCCAATATGTGCCTAAAAGTACTATTATATGCTGACGATATTGTGTTGTTTGCAGATTCTCCAATAATGTTACAAAATATGATAGATGAATTAAATAGATATTGCAACTTATGGGGACTATCTATAAATACAGACAAATCAAAAGTGATGGTATTTAGGAAACATGCTAGAAGATTGAGAAATGATGAAAAATGGTACCTTAACGATGATCAATTAGAAGTGGTTAATAATTATAAATATTTAGGAATAAATATGAAATATAACGCAAAATTCGATAACCACTTGAACGAGAAGTTAAAGGAAGCTAAATTGGCTATTAATTGTACCTAGATAAATGTCTTAGGAAATCCAAAAGTGTCACTGCTCGTAAAATACAAAGTTTTTGAAGCCACAGTTAAGTCAGTTCTAAATAATGCAGCGCAAATCTGGGGTGTTGATAAATATGACGCAGTAGAAAAATTGCAGACATTTTATATAAAGAGAACGTTTCGTTTGCCGAAAAATACCCCAAATTATATGGTGCATTTAGAAACTGGTCTACCGACGCTATATACCCAAACATTAAAATTGCATTTTGATTACATAAATCGTGTTAGGAATTTGCCAGACAATAGGATTCAAAAAACATTAGCGCAGTACCTAATAAATGAAAAAACATTATTTTTTGAAAAGTGGTCAAATCTGCCATCCGAGTTAAATATAACTAATGATTTGAGTATTAATGAAAACTGGAAAATGTGGCAAAAAAATATAATAACGAAACTAAGTATTGAAGAACGTAGAAATTTTGTAGAAACGGCAAGAAACAGTATATCGAGAGATGCATATAGTAAGTTGAATTATGATCTAGGTGTCAATAATTGCTTTCACGAGTAATATGACCTAGAAACAATAAGGACAATCTTCAAAACCCGCGGCGAGCTCCTACGATTGTGCTACGTACCGCATGAAAGTCTAGACACGCTGTGCACGATATGCAACCTTAAATTGAAAGGCGATGTTATACACTTAGTAGGTGAATGCCCAATTTTTAAAGAACATAGGTTGCTGTACTTCGGTAAACCCGCGCTCGATGTCAATGAAACCATACGGTTACTGAATGGCCCCAACTGGAGATTGTTAACGGCGTTTATTAAAACTACATTTAAATATAGGCAAAATATTATTAATGAAGACTTTTAAATTAACTTATATAAAATCTATTATTTTTGTTAAAGTAATTTAATTTAATTTTTATGTTGTATTGAGCTCATAAGCAAGAATACCTATTTAATATTTATAAAAATTGGATTAATTAGTTATTAGTTAATTAGCTATTAGATTAATCTAAATTTCCGGCAGACGGCTAAAATGCCATAGCTATAAGCTTTATGTATATTTATTATAATTATATGTATTATAATTATTATATAACTTCGATGTAATATAATAACTTTAAAATGAAGTAAAAATAAAGCTACTACTACTACTACAAAATATCATTATGCGCTTTTATTGATTTCGCATAAATAAGGAAATCATCTAAATAAATTATAACTCTAATATCATTAAAAAGACGAACCATTTCTCCATGGAATATTTCTGGTGCTGCGTTGATACCAAATGGTAGAAGTAAAAATCTAAATCGACCAAAAGGAGTGTTGAAAGTACACAACTTTGAAGAATTTTCATCCAAGGGCACCATCCAGAATCCTGAACTTGCGTGCAGAGAACTGAAAACTTTTGAACCAGCCATCTTCGACCTACACTCATCTAAATTAGGAAATGAAAATCTTGGCCTCACAATAGCTTTATTTAAATTACGAGGATCTAAGCATAAACGGATATTGCCATTTTGCTTAGTAACTAACACTATTGAACTGACCCACTCAGTTGGTTCAGAACTTCAGTAATAACTTCTAATTCCATCATTCTTTGTAACTCTTTTTTAAGTGGTTCAAGTAGACTAAAGGGCACTCTACGTTGTACATCAACAACTGGTGTACTATTGTCTCTGATTTCCAATTTACACTTATTTTTGAGCTGACCAAGACCATTGAACACGTCTGAATATTTACCAAAAATGTCTAATTCGTTACAATTGTTTATTTCTACTTTATTATTACAACTTACTGCGTTTACTATTTTAATTAGATTTAACTCAACTGCTAAGTCCAGACCCAGAACATTATTACACTGCATATCGACCACATGAAAAATAGCCTTTTGTCTAATATTGTTAAATAACAAATCCACATGAACCTTTCCTATTATAGGTAATTTTTCACCACTAAAAGTTCTTATATTATTAAAAAATTTTTCTAATTTAATATTATTAAGTGTATTAAAAGTAAATACCGACAATAAGTTTGTTTCCGCTCCAGAATCTACCTGGCAGTTCACTTTTACACCTTCTATACTGACATCAACATTCCATAATTTATTTTGTGCAAAAAACTTGTTTAAGTTTTTGCTCATTGTTCCAACAAATAAATCGTCATCAAATAATTTTGTTTCTTCAGACACGTTTTTTATATATCGGCTTTTACGGTACTGTTGTTGTTGTTGCTGCTGCTGCTGCTGCACTGATGAACGACTAAAGCACATTTTTGCATAATGATTTGGCTTTTTACATATATGGCAAATCACTCCATCGGCCGGACATTTGAATTTATGTAATTGGCCACACTTTTTACACTCTTTTTTACTATGTTTTTGTTGTACCGAAACGGGTCTTGCAATCCGTTGTTTTTTTAGTTTTTTAGCCCAGCAATCACGTTTTCTTTGACTGTTGTTGCATTTTCTCGTGAAATTTCAATGTTTTTTGCTATTTCCAAAGCTTTACCCCATTTAATATCACCTTCACTTAAAAGACGTTCTTTGATATGTTTAAAGTTGAGGGAATAGCCACAAATAAATATATCTCTAACCAAATCTTCACGCAGATCTTTAAACTCACATGTAGTACTCAAGTTTTGTAGCGCTGTTGCGTATTCGCTTATAGTTTCTTCTGAGTTCTGTTGGCGCGTAAAGAATTTGTACCGTTCCATAGCCACGTTAGCTTTTGGAATAAAGTATTCACTGAACTTTTTTAACACATTTTCTAATTTTACTTCTTCTATATCCATGTTAAATAAATTAAAAATGTCAATACAATCTGCCCCCAAGTGGTGCAGTAAAAGTGCAACTTTGCGACGTTCTTGTTGTTCTTCTAAATTCGTTGCAAGCATAAAAATATGGAACTGCTGGAAAAATTTGACTATTTCCACTCATTTTATTATGTTTAATTTCCTTTTCTATTTCTTTTTCATCACCTGACACCATGTTATATTTTATATAACCAACTGAGTAATATATTTATATATATATACGTAAAACGATATGTCTTTTACTTTTGACAGCCTGACTTCGACTGACTCTTTATTTATTCAATATATAATATGTATTACAACTAATAATCACAGAGTTGTAATTATACTACTTAATTATACAACAATCAGTACATTATCGGCACAATTTTAAATTTCCGTCATTTAGAACGCAACTTAGGACGTGTGCGAGTTAGGATAAGTGGCGTTTTAAATGAGGGAAATTCTAAGTTATGCCGATAATGTAGTGATGTGTCGATACATGTTGATAAATGGCTAGATGTGTGCAGTGCAAAAAATCTTCCATTTGGTTTAGCATCAACTTAGGTCGTGTGCGAGTTAGGCTAAGTTGCGTTCTAAATGAGGGAAATTCTAAGTTGTGCCGATAATGTAGTGATGTGTCGATACGTGTTGATAAATGGCTTAATGTGTGCAATGCAAAAAATCCTAAAAAATCTCCCATTTGGTTTAGCATCAACTTAGCCTAATACTATGTTCAGACAGCCAAATTTCCTTAGTTTCGGAAAAATGAAACTAAGTTAGTTTCGAAAGTGTTCATACTGCCCAAATTAAGGAAATCATATGTTTTTTGTTTACATATGGAATTACATGCTCAAAACACTATTTGTATTTGAAATATTTAAATATTTGATATTGAAATTAAAAAATTTGATTTTTGAAATAAAACAGAAATAAATAAAATATATAATATACAAAAAATAAATAATAATATGGAATTCTTATTAAAATATATTTTTCAAAATATTTGCCATCGTCAAACTACTGCAAATATAATAAGTAGCGCCTTAGACAATGATTTACAATTGGTGAAGCAAAACATTGTTACTTTACATCAACAAATGGAGGACTGTTATAAAGCTTTACTACTTGGAACAACGTCATCTGTACCAAGACCATTTTGGAAATTTGTAAATATATCATCGTACATTGAAATGATGTTATTTAATTTTTTTTTTTAGAACCGGCAATCAGCATTTTGGAACATGTGCTGTCACACGGAAGATGTTTTTAAAACACATTTTCGTATAACTCGAAAAAGTTTTTCAGTTCTGTGTGAGTTGTTAAAATCTTTTCAAAAAAAGGACACTAATTGGCGTAAAGCGGTTCCTCTTGACAAAAGAGTCGCAATTGCTTTATGTGCGTTAGGATCTTCAGGGGAATACAGGGTAGTGTGTGAATTATTTGCCGTTGGCAAATCTACAGTATGCACTATTGTATTGGAATTTTGCAGTATTGTATGGGAAGTGATGTCACCTACATATTTAAAAAGATTTCCATTAACACAAGAAACCGTGGCAGAATGCGTAAAAGGTTTTGAACTTCTCGGATTTCCACAATGTTTAGGAGCCCTTGGTATGTACTTATAAATTTAAATGTAAAAGTGTTTAATAATAATTTTATTTAGATGGATGTCATATTAAAATACGTCCAAACTCAGAGGATGCAGTTGATTATTACAACTATAAAGGATGGCACTCAATAGTTTTATTAGCTTTAGTGGATTTCAGGTATGTGGATTATTATTTTTCACTCTATTTTAAACTAATACCATTTAATAGGTACCGTTTCATGTACGTTAATGTGGGAACTCCTGGACGTTGTAATGATTCGTATATATTTGAAACATCCAACTTGAAAAAGATGTTAAATACGTGCAACTTATTAAGGAAAAATAAGAAAAATATATGCAACTTGGATGTGCCAGTATATATAATAGCAGATTCGGCATTTAGGCTAACCCAAACTTTAATGAAACCATATCCATTTAATGTTGATATGCCGCTTGTAAAAAAAAATTATAACTACAAACTTTCGAAATGTAGAAGGGTTGTTGAAAATGCATTTGGACACTTAAAAGCACGATTTCGACGAATAGGAAAGGGTTTAGACAATAGAATTAATAATGCAAATATTATTGTGAGTGCTTGTTGTGTGCTGCACAATTTTTTAAATGAAAACAACGACCACATTAATGCACAATGGTTAAAAGAGCTGAAAAATATTGATAAAAACCAACATCCTGACCAACACCCCATTATTTTTGATATGGAACCTATTGCAGAAGAAATAAGACAAGCTGTTGCAACTTACTTGAGTATGTATATATTTATTTATTAACTAAAAAATTATTTAACATATATTAACTTAATTTTTAATTATTTACGTCTTATTAAAGTAATGATTAGATTACTTATTAACTAAAAAATTATTTAACATATTTGAACTTAATTTTTAGTTATTTACATTTTATTAAAATAAAAATTAGTTACTTTTTTGAACTTTTATTATTTACATTTACTTATTTTTGTTTTTTTAAAAAATCTAGAAAAACATCTTTCAGTTCTTTAGAATCTTGAACAAATTCATGAAGTTCTTCAGTTTTTTTTTTTGATTCTTGAAGCAACTCTCTTTCAGTTTGCTTTATTGATTCTAAAGAACTTGATAATTTTTCATATGAATTTTTCAAGGTATTTAATACCTCTTCCTGAAAATAATTCAATCGTTTTCTTCTTTTAGGCTGTGGTGATGATATTGCAGTCGATGATGAGGTGGTAGGCACTTCTGATAATATTGGTGGCAATAATGTTGACATAGGGGATGATGACATCGCCATTTCCTCCTCCAGATATTCCTCATGAAAGTCTGCATCTAAAATATTGGAAAAACCGTTAAACATTAAAGATAAACATAATAAAAATAACAAATAAATAACAGATTGCATGAATAATTTATTTTTTAATATTTATTTACCATCAATACTTTCTATTTGAAGTTGTTTGATGTTTTCACTTTTGAAGCCACCTATTATTTTTTTCACCCGTTCATAATAGACCCATCTAGAGGGTGAACCACCAGAAGGGCCAATTTTGCAATTTTCCTTTCTTTAAATTAAAAATTAAATATTATTATTATCTTCATTACGTTAATTCCAAATACCTGAATTTTGAGGTCATGTTATTTATTTTCGTTTGCACTTCTTTGGGGTTGTGCATAAACCCGAGTTGATTTAATGCATCGCTGATTTCTTTATGCACATGTCCGTTCTTGCGTGCACCACGAAAGCCTTCCATATTGCACTCCCAAACCTCCAAAAGTGCATTTTCTGCTGCTTGGGTCCAACCGTACCTTTTTTTATAACTCTTCTTCTCCATCGCCAATTCTTAACTGTTTAAATTTTATTCAAAATATTTTCCCGGTTTTGTTAAAGTCAGCTGTTTTTAAAAATACATGTCACTTTTTCGTTATCTCAATGTTATCTTTTGCTTAAAAGTTGTTATTAACATAGTTGCATTTGAAAATTCCCTTAGTTTCATGCTTCGTTTCAGCGAAATTAAGGCTATTTTCCTTAGTTTCGTTTTGACATTGAAACTAAGTTGTGTATGGAAAAAACAACTTAGTTTCGCTGAAACGAAGATGAAACTAAGATTTTTACGAAACTAAGGTGTGTCTGAACAGCATATAACTCGCACACGTCCTTAGTCTAACTCGCACACGTCCTTAGATGTTTAAATTTCAAACATCTTTATATTTTTTCAAAGGATTATCGAAGATAAATTATTAATTAAAAATAATACAATTTATTATTGTATATATATATATGTATATATAGATCGTGTGTGAGTTATACCATGTTTTTCATCACGAACTTTGCTGGCTGGAATCGACTTTGAGCTCAAAACCAGCAACCAAAGTCGATTTTGCCATATAAAAATAGGCACAACAAAACTCGAACTTTAGTCGAAAGTTGGCTTCATTTAATACCTTTTCCTGAATAGAGTGCTGAATTTAATGCGTTATCGATAAGTTTTGAGTATGAAAATGGCGAAAGGACATTTCGTTTTGTTTACACTTTTGTTTGTTTACATTTGTATTGACGTGTGCTTATAAGATATATGTAAGTAAATTTTTTGTTCAGCAAAATATTAAATCCTGTGTTACAGATTAGTAAAGGCTATGCATTTTTCTGTTGCCATATTTAACACTGCTCCCACAGGTCACTCGTTACGTCTCTTATCATTTCCACTAGTCATTGAGGAAGGTCTGGGAAAATTAATGCGTTGTCTCAACATCTGTTGCAATCTGTATGGCTTCAGATAATGTCGATATCCTGGCTGCTATAACCACATTTCTTATCTTCTCATTCAACCCATTTGTGAATGTACTGAGGCCTAATTGATCTGTCATTTTTAGTATGACATCTCTATTCTCATCTCCTTACTCTGAAATGTATATTTGATTAAGCATTGCTATTTGTTCTTCTATTTTTAAAGCATATTGAGCAATCATTTGTATGCCTTGACGCATTCTAGTAAGATTGTTTTGTATAATTAAGGGATTGGCTTTTGGTTTGTAAATTGTGTTTAGCTTCTTAATAAAATTTTTTATTGTGTCATCTTCTTCACTTGCAACCAATTTATTTTTAACTCGATCAGAAAGTTTAGTTGATCTTACAAAATTTAGTAGAATGGTTCTCTCTACTTCATCCTTCAACGAATCTGAGTAGAATTGCAAAGTACCGGTAAATTTAGATAGACTCTTTACATTTCCATTAAATTCAGGAATTATTTTTGAAGCTGTTAACATGTCAAAATTAGCCATTTTATCAAGTTTTGATATTGCACTGTCGCTAATCTGTTCTGATTTGTTTTTTTAAATATTTATTTATTTCATCTACTATTGTGTCAAACTTCGTTCTTACTAATTGTAAATATTTTATGTCAGTATTTCTTTCTATTTCTAACCAAATTTGTTTTATATAATTCTTAGTTATGCTAATATATCTATCAGTATAAGTTCTTTTCGGATTTTTCTTTAGATTAGATAATATATGTTTTAAATCTGTCAAATCCATTTAAAAATTTATCTAAATTTAAATATTTTTATTAATACATATAATAATATTATTGTTATTATGATTATTGCTATTAATATTATAGCAGTTATTTCTATGTTTTTTATTATTAAAATATCGCTTCTAGAATACATTATTTTTATATAAGTTTTTATTTATTAAAAAAAATTTTTCTTTTTTTTTTTACAATATCTATATAACACTATACATTAATATTTCTTAGTGCTTGCTTTTTTATATAATTTTTAAAATGAGAATGTATTTTATTCAGTAATAATATAATTAGTATAATAAATGTTAAATATATTATAGTGCTAGTGCTATCAGTGTTGATTGTTGTTGCTGCTGCATTATTATTGTTTATGACCTCCTCTTTGGTCTGTGTGCCACCCATTCTGAATTAACTCTTGCAGTTGTTGTTGCAAAATAGCTCTATTTTTGCCTTCTGCTAATTTTATTAATTTTTTTAGCTCTCCTTTTTCTCTTATAAACCTTCTCTTTTGGCCACCTCTTTTCTTTTGTGGTCTATTATGCTCTTCTACTGTTATTTCCTTGGTTCTTCCACCAGGATTTCTTCTACGATATTCTTCTAATGTTATGGGTTTTGGACCCGCTTCTGGATTGTTTAAAATTGCTTGTTGTAAAGTTTTCACAATTTTTGCAAATGTGTCATCAATTTCTTGTTGTGACATTTCCAGTTTTATTTATTTTTTTAAGAAAAATTTTTAAAATTAAATCATTTGCAAAATCAATAATGTACTGGTGTGTACTCAAATGTTTATTTAGTTTTTTTTTTGTGTGGAAACTTTTACCACAAACAAAACAATTATAACTTTCCATTCGTAGAATTAGAAGATGATTAGTTGATTAGATCCGTAGTGGGCAGGCTTCTTGTTATTTAATTGCTTTAGAGGATTTGAACTGCTTTAGAGGATTTGAACTGCTTTAGAGGATTTGAACTGCTTTTAGAAGTTTTGAACTGCTTTTAGAAGTTTTGAACTGCTTTTAGAAGTTTCGGTCCGTCAGGGGCAGGATCGCCATGTTATGATGTTAACCTGGTAGGTTCGCCATGTAATGATTATTGATCGCAATGTAATGATATGTGATGATTTAACAGGATCACCATATGTAAAGATGTTGTATTATTGCTATGTAATGCTATTCTACCATTGCCATATAATGGTTATTGCAGGATGTCAGAATCATCAATATATATATTAGCAGGTTTGCTGGATTAGGTCTTCTTGATTAATAATATTTAAATCCTGAAATAATTAAAGGATCTCCTATCGACCAATAAGAGTGGAAACGACCTATCAGATTATTGTTGAGTATTACTAAGCTCTTCAGCCGCTTAATGTTCTTTCAGCATCTAAATGCCGCATAGAACACGATTCAAATAAAAGACGTAGCCTTGTCTTAAGTTAAATTGAATCTATTTTATTATCAAAAATTATGGGTATTTATACTTATTCTAGCTTATTTACTAAACAATTATTATTTACTTTTCGATTGATTTGAGTAACCAATCAATGCATTGGTTACTCCCATAAATTACATTAATTGTTTTATTACATTAATTTTATAAACAAATACTCTTCTAACGCATTACAATAATACGTCATATATTGTTTTTAAAGAGTTAATGCACTTTCCAGAATTTAGGTCGGAATAGTGCAATGACCATACGTGCTTATCATGTCTTATGTTACAAATGCATATTTGTAACAGCATGAGTCAAACTATTTCTTTTAAGTAATATGATCAAAGTCAAAGCGTCAAACAGACAAAAGTGCATATTATAATTTATGACACATTTATTTTGTCTGAATGAACAGTGGCTTGTCACATATGATATTAACGTAGGTCATGGGCACTACAATATTATAAATAATATTCATAGTGATCAGACGTGTTTTTTTTTTGTGTGCGAATTTTTTCTTATTTATTTATTTATTTTCTTTCTACTCGCGCCTAAGCTTTTTATACTTAAGCCTTTTTTTTTTTGTTTGTTACACGTTTTATTATATATCTGCATTAAATCGGTAGTTGCATAATTAAAACGCAGTTAAACTTGTGTGTTTTACAAATATGGCCCCTGGGCCTCCCCTCATAGGGGGAAATAGGCTTGCACTCTTGGCAGATGGTCCCCAATCGAAGAAAAAACGATCGAATGTTAAAACAATTACAGACTTTCCCGGACTTCCAAAAATTCAACTGCCTTATCCAAAATATGTTGTTGTTGCCTCTGCCAACGATCTAAGATCTTTATCTGAGTTCTCTTGTTTTGCGGTGCAAAAAGCTCTATACGTTTTAAGTAAAAAAATTATATCGATTTCTGAACTAAGAGATGGTAACCTGTTGTTATTAGTCAAAGACATGTCTACTGCACAAAAGTTTATATCAGCTAAAGATTTATTAACTATTTGCCCAATTAAATGCTTTCTTCATAAGCAATTGAACACAACAAAAGGAACTGTATACGCACCGTATTTAAATAAAATGTCAGAAGAAGAAATAGTTAATGAGCTGAGTTCGCAGGGCGTAGTTGAATGCTACAAGTTCCCTAAAATGATCGAAGGTCAGTCCCATCCTAGCGGAGTTGTTTTACTATCTTTTAACACATTTACTTTGCCCGAAAAAATTGAAATCTCTTGGCGTTCCGTTGATGTGCGTGAGTATATACCAAACCCAATGCGTTGCAAATCGTGCCAGGTTCTTGGTCATACTGCCAAAAGATGCCGAAACGCTCCAGCTTGTGTAAATTGCGGTTTGCCCCCTCACGCCCCGTTTGACTGTTCCCGTACATTTTGTGTTAATTGTTCAGAACAGCACCCAGCCTCTTCTAAAGAGTGTACTAAATTTTTTCAGCAAAAAGAGATATTAAAAATTAAAACAAAAAATAAATGTACAATGCTGGAAGCAAAACAACTATATAAAGCACTACCTTCAGTCGATATCTCCAGCAACAGTTTCTCTTCTGTGGTTTCATCTGGCATTAATAAAACACCGCAATCTAATAATGTTTCAAAAAATACAATTACAACAACACTCTCTACAAGCTCTCCAGTTAAATCATCAACTTCGAAAGTGCAATCAAGAGACATAATAAATAACAATAACAAAAATATTAACTCTTTCTCTTCTTCGAGCTTACGTTCTACAAGCACACCATCTTACATCAATTCTTCCAGTACAAGCAGAATTAATACAAACAACGATGGAGAAAAAAAACAAAATTTGGAACCGGTCTCTCGTTCAACTATTGGTACTCATAAACCTGCAGTCTTAGAAGAAAGTAACTCTTTAATACACGATCTTAAATCAAATATTTCTACAACAAACACAATAATTGGAACTATCCCTAAATTTAGAAAAAAGCCCTCTACTAGTCAAGATTCTCTTACTAGAACAGATAGTGATGTAGTTTTAAGCGATGATGAAGTGCAAAAAAAACTCGACAAATATAACTTAAAATATAAAAATTAGAAACATAAAAAACAATGTTTATTCGCTATAGTTTATTTTTTTATTTTTTGCACAAATTTTATTTTATTTTATTTTTTCTTTTTAAAATAGATTATTTTCTTTTTATTTCACTTTTTTATGTCGTTAAAAATACTTCAGTGGAATATTAAAGGCTATATAAATAATTATCTTGAACTAAAACTTTTAATCAAAGATATAAACCCGGATATTATTGCTCTACAAGAAACTCATATAGCTTTCAACAGAAATAATATAATAACACCTAAAAATTTTGTGGGATAGTTTCACAACCTTCCCATAAATACTACAGCCAAACAAGGCATAGGAATTTTAATATAAAAACATATTCCACATAAACATATATACTACAACTCAAATATTTGTTCAATGGCCATTACAATTAATGCAGGTTTTGATTGTAACATTATTAATTTATATATTCCGCCTCAACAATTAATCTCAGCCTTTGATATTAGAAATTCTTTTAATAATATTAATACTCCTTTTATTGCTACAGGAGATTTTAATGCCTGGAGTCCTTTATGGGGTTCCAATGTATGCAACAGCAGGGGTAAAATTATTGAAGATGTAATTTTAAGCGAAAATCCCGTTATTTTAAACGATGGGTCTCCCACACATTTTTCTACTCGCAACACGTTTTTTCACATAGATCTTACAATGTGTTCAGCCGCCCTCACACCTAAATGTGCTTGGAACATACTTCAAAATCTGCACGGCCATTTCCCTATTGTAATTAGCTTACTATCAAATCTCCAATATGATAAATTTAAGCCAAGACTAAAGTTCAAAATCGATTTTGCGGATTGGGACAAATTCCAACAACTTTGTAAACAAAACAATAACAAATTCAATATAGTAGACGATAATAATAAAGAAGCAGCCAATTTGGCTAAAATTATTAGATCTGCAGCAAATATTGCGATCCCACAGACAAAGCCATCATATGTTAAATCCAAAATACCATGGTGGAATTCCAATTTACAACACTTAAGAAACGAAAAACAATTTTATTGGGAAAATTTTAAAAGATTTAGGTCCTATTCTAATTTAGTTTTGTATAAAAAGGCCAACGCACTATTTAGAAGGCAAGTCAAAGCCGCAAAATCTGAAAGCTTGGAAAAGTAGACATCCAAAATATACCCAAATTCAAGTACAAAAAAGATTTGGGCTGACATAAATAGGCTAACAGGCAGATACAATAACACTATAATAAGTTCCATTAACACCGGCTCAAATCTCCTGACGTTAAGTAAAGATATTGCAAATTTTTTTGGTATAACCTTGTCTAATTTCTCCAAAGATTGTCACTTTTCTCAACAATTTATAACTAATAAAAGTTTTTTCTTTCAGTATGATTATAGCCGTACATCATTATCTGCCGCGGCTAAGAAAATCGAGATTGATATTACAATAGTTGAATTTAGTAGCGTCATTTGCAAGGTTAAGGGAAAAACCCCGGGTTGCGATCGTATATCATACCCCATGTTACTTAATCTTCCAACAATCCTAATAAATAGATTAATCAAATTATACAATAACATTTTGATATTGGATAGAGACTTACGTAACAGTCGGATGTGTTTTGCACTCGCTCCTATTTAAGTGAAAAATAGTAAAAAGTATCAAACGTTCAGCGTCGGAAATTAAAAGAAAAAAACGAATAAGCGGAAGTGAAGGTTGGAACAATAAGTTGCGGTTCGAATTCAAATGCATAAAGTGATTAAATCAAATAATAGTTTTTTACAACTTAAAGCATCCAATTTGCGCGCGTTTTTGCTTTCTTTTTAATAAAATAAATAAGGCGCTCTTTTGTGGATCATATATTAATAGCCAAATAAGAGTAACTTTTTTTTTTTTTTTGTTTTATTTTTAAAAAAAACGTAATAAAAATCTGATAGAGACAGTCCTACAATTAATTATATAAATAAGACAAAAATAGCTAAGCAAATTGTTGACAGAGACAACTAATAAACATTTAATAGTAAAAAATTTGATATATATAGTTTATGTAATGCAAGTAAAATAACATAGAGTAAACAAAATAAATTTAAGTTAGTTGGTACACAAACCATATATTTTCGAACTAAGGGTTAATCGTAAATCTATCTGGCAAAATAAAAACATTGCATAGTTTTAAGGTAATTTTACAAATTATTTAAAAATAATAAAATTTTGTCAATTAACACAATCATGCATCGTACACCATCGAAGAACGTGAAGACAGCATATAATCCGTCGGCTAAAAGGATGTTAGCAGAAACCTCACCTGAAGATGGACCGAATTGCTCAAATTATACTCTTAAAGTAGGCGACCTAAGTGTAAACCAATTAAAAGACATAATTAAAGATGGTAACAAGGAAATTTTAGAAAAAATTTCCTACCTTTCCGAGGATGTTATGGCGCTAAGGCAAGAAAATGAAAGTCTAAAAAAAGAAGTGGAAAATCTCAAAGCATATAGGGCCTTAGATAGTAAAAGGATCTCTACACTTGAAACACAAGCAAAAAAGAAAAATCTAATATTCAAAGGTCTACTGGCGAACAAAGCAGTAGGTGAAGAAGTAGAAAAAATTTGCACTGATATTCTTCAAGTTTCGTCATCAACAAAAATAAAAGATGTTAAAAAAATGTCGGAAAAAGACGGTAAAATGACCATTCTAGTAGAGATGGATACTGAACAAAACGCAGTAGATATACTGAAAAAAGCTGGTAAGCTGGCAGGGACAGCAATATTTGTGGAACGGGACTTGACGTTCGAAAAACAGCAGAATAAAAGAATTATGCTGGAATTAAAGAAGCAAATACTGCAAGTAAGTACCAAACACCGCGTTGCCGTTAGAGACGATAAAATACGGATAGGAAATAAATGGTTTAGGTGGGACAGAAATAACAAGTTAATGAACGATAATGAAGATGCGGGTCCTGCTTTGCAAATTTTATATGGTACTAAGGTAAAAAATATATGTACGAATTATATTGAACTGCTCAATAAAATAAATCCAAAAAACTAGTAAATATTTCGGAAAGCTTTTGCACAGTAAAAAAATGCCAAACAACACAGCCAAATAAAATTAAAAAAGTTTCTAAAATTAAACATTCCGTAGATTTCAATAACGAGTCAGCATTACAGGGCAGCTTTAATCTGAACATATTATCATATAATGTAGCCGGTCTAAAAAATAAAACCTTACACAGCCAATTTTACGAATATATTTGTTCATTCGATATTATATTTTTATTTGAAACATTTTTAGAAGAAAAATTAGAAGAAGTAGTAAGAAAGTTACATAATTATATTATAGAATGGATACCTGCTAAAAGAACAAATATTTGCGGTAGAGCTAGTGGAGGTGAACTATATGCAATAAAGAAGCAAACACATTTTACAAATAAAGCTAACTTTATCGAGTCCGGTAGAAGAACACTTGTTAAATTAACCACGACTAACGGAAGCCTGCACATTGTGCCTGTATATATAAACTGCAATAACTGGGAAAGCGATTTTGAAAACTTTCATGATTTCCTCACAGATGCTGGACTAGAAAATATTATGATTGTTGGTGATCTTAACGCAAAAATTGGTGATAAGCAAGTTTACGAACATAATCCGTATACGCTGCAGATGCTAAGAGAAAGCAGAACTTCGAGGGACAGTATATGCGATAATAAGGGGAAAAAACTGTGTGAAATGTGTGAAAATTTCGGCCTATCTGTAGTAAATGGCAGAACAGATAGCGACAGCTTCGGTGAATTTACTTATGTAAGAAATAATGGTCGTTCTGTAATATATTACTGCATAATTAAAGGACTATGGTGGCAATTAGTCAAAAACTTTAAAGTTGTCGATTTAATTTACTCAGACCATATGCCAATAGAAGTAAATGTCTCGGGTCAGTTTTTCAGAAACCCAGAACAGGTGGAATTAAAATTACTCCCCAAGCTGTTATGGTCAGATCGAAATACACATAAGTTTGCGCTAAATTTAGAGCACAAGTTATTTTTAATGGAAGACAACCAACTAACAGCTGAAAATGGAATTGAATTGTTATCTCATTGCATTAAAAGAGCGGCACAACCCTTACAACCAAAACACTTACAAAGAAAATATAAGCAAGCATGGTATGATGCAGAATGCGAGTCAGCACGAAAGCGATCATTTTATTTACTTCACACTGCAAAACGGCATGAAGAAGTGGAACTCCGACAGTTATATGTATACACGTGCAAATAAAGAGTTTAAATTACTTTGTAAACGTAAAAAAAATTTATATTACTCGGAGTTAGCTAACTCCTTAAGATCAGTTAATGATAGCAAAACGTATTGGAATATGTTGCGAAAATTAAATGGACAAAAGTTCACCAAAAGTACAGAGTTAAATTCTACCCAGTTGTCATGTTACTTCTCAACGCTATTGAATGCTCAAGTTGGGTATGCATTTAGTTTCGCTATATCAAATATTAAAATAGATTTGTTGGATAATGTAATCACTACAGAAGAAATTAATAAAATTTTAAGGAACAGCAAGTCAAATAAAGCGCCGGGAGAAGACAGAATCCCCATAGAGTATTGTAAAGATATATATATATATTACTTATCATACTTGCGTCTAATTGGTTAACCCAAATTAGACGTATATACTATTCTTACAAACATAACTTATCAATAAATGGTGTACTATTAACAAATGCAATTGTTCCACATATGGTTTCACTTGAAACCGTCTATTCTATTGACACAGTTTTGACTTATGCATATTGCACATATGGTGCAATGTGCGGCTCAGTTATTTGTCATCAAAGAAATGACAAAATAAAGGCTCATATTACTTGACAATAGTTTGTCATAAATTTTATCAAAATAGAACTGTGTCAATGTTTACTTTAAAATAAGTGGAACAATTGAATGTTTTGTGATAT
>NC_051846.1:106930269-106946776 GCF_002237135.1 Teleopsis dalmanni | reverse complement strand
AAGAAAGAAGTTTTAGAAAAAATTACCTACCTTTCTGAGGATGTTATGGCGCTAAGGCAAGAAAACGAAAGTCTAAAAAAAGAAGTTGAAAATCTCAAAGCATATAGGGCCTTAGATAGTAAAAGGATTTCTACACTTGAAACACAAGCAAAAAAGAAAAATCTAATTTTCAAAAGTCTACTGGCGAACAAAGCAGTAGGTGAAGAAGTAGAAAAAATTTGCACTGATATTCTTCAAGTTTCGGCATCAACAAACAATAAAAGATATTAAAAAAATGTCGGAAAAAGACGGTAAAATGACCATTCTAGTAGAGATGGATACTGAACAAAACGCAGTAGATATACTGAAAACAGCTGGTAAGCTGGCAGGGACAGCAATATTTGTGGAACGGGACTTGACGTTCGAAAAACAGCAGAATAAAAGAATTATGCTGGAATTAAAAAAGCAAATACTGCAAGTAAGTACGAAACACCGCGTTGCCGTTAGAGACGATAAAATACGGATAGGAAATAAATGGTTTAGGTGGGACAGAAATAACAAGTTAATGAACGATAATGAAGATGCGGGTCCTGCTTTGCAAATTTTATATGGTACTAAGGTAAAAAATATATGTACGAATTATATTGAACTGCACAATAAAATAAATCCAAAAAACTAGTAAATATTTCGGAAAGCTTTTGCACAGTAAAAAAATGCCAAACAACACAGCCAAATAAAATTAAAAAAGTTTTTAAAATTAAACATACCGTAGATTTCAACGACGAGTCAGCATTACAGGGCAGCTTTAATCTGAACATATTATCATATAATGTAGCCGGTCTAAAAAATAAAACCTTACACAGCCAATTTTACGAATATATTTGTTCATTCGATATTATATTTTTATTTGAAACATTTTTAGAAGAAAAATTAGAAGAAGTAGTAAGAAAGTTACATAATTATATTATAGAATGGATACCTGCTAAAAGAACAAATATTTGCGGTAGAGCCAGTGGAGGTGAACTATATGCAATAAAGAAACAAACACATTTTACAAATAAAGCTAACTTTATCGAGTCCGGTAGAAGAACACTTGTTAAATTAACCACGACTAACGGTAGCCTGCACATTGTGCCAGTATATATAAACTGCAATAACTGGGAAAGCGATTTTGAGAACTTTCATGATTTCCTCACAGATGCTGGACTAGAAAATGTTATGATTGTTGGTGATCTTAATGCAAGAATTGGTGATAAGCAAGTTTACGAACATAATCCGTATACTCTGCAGATGCTAAGAGAAAGCAGAACTTCGAGGGACAGTATATGCGATAATAAGGGGAAAAAACTGTGTGAAATGTGTGAAAATTTCGGCCTATCTGTAGTAAATGGCAGAACAGATAGCGACAGCTTCGATGAATTTACTTATGTAAGAAATAATGGTCGTTCTGTAATAGATTACTGCTTAATTAAAGAACTATGGTGGCAATTAGTCAAAAACTTTAAAGTTGTCGATTTAATTTACTCAGACCATATGCCAATAGAAGTAAATGTCTCGGGTCAGTTTTTCAGAAACCCAGAACAGGTGGAATTAAAATTACTCCCCAAGCTGTTATGGTCAGATCGAAATACACATAAGTTTGCGTTAAATTTAGAGCACAAGTTATTTTTAATGGAAGACAACCAACTAACAGCTGAAAATGGAATTGAATTGTTATCTCATTGCATTAAAAGAGCGGCACAACCCATACAACCAAAACACTTACAAAGAAAATATAAGCAAGCATGGTATGATCCAGAATGCGAGTCAGCACGAAAGCGATCATTTTATTTACTTCACACTGCAAAGCGGCATGATGAAGTGGAAGTCCGACAGTTATATACACGTGCAAATAAAGAGTTTAAATTACTTTGTAAACGTAAAAAAAATTTATATTACTCGGAGTTAGCTAACTCCTTAAGATCAGTTAATGATAGCAAAACGTATTGGAATATGTTGCGAAAACTAAATGGACAAAAGTTCACCAAAAGTACAGAGTTAAATTCTACCCAGTTGTCATGTTACTTCTCAACGCTATTGAATGCTCAAGTTGGGTATGCATTTAGTTTCGCCTTATCAAATATTAAAATAGATTTGTTGGATAATGTAATCACTACAGAAGAAATTAATAAAATTTTAAGAAACAGCAAGTCAAATAAAGCGCCGGGAGAAGACAGAACCCCCATAGAGTATTATAAAAATGCACCGTCAAATTTTATCGCAAAGTTAGTAATGGTTTTTAACAAAATATTAGATGCCGGAACAACACCTAAAGACTTTAAAATTGCAATCATTTATCCGCTCTTTAAAAAAGGAAACCCGCAGATTGCGAATAATTATAGAGGCATTTCCTTTTTAAACTCCACTGTCAAATTATTCACAGGAATCCTTCTTGAAAGGCTAAAGGCTTGGGTAGCAGAATATAATTTACTCAGTGAATACCAGGCAGGATTTAGGAAAGGATACTCAACAATTGATAATATTTTTTGTCTTACAAGTATAGCTAAGCAGTATACGGAAAAAGGAAAAAAGCTATATGCATTTTTCGTCGACTTTAAACCAGCGTTTGATTCAGTAAACAGAAACGCTTTATTTTATAAACTCAGTAGTATTGGCATGTCCACCAAATTTATCAATGTTCTATCCAGTTTATATACCGAAAATCGTGCTGCTGTATGGGATGGGGATCACTTGTCAGAGTGGTTTGCTACTGATTCAGGAGTTAAACAAGGTTGCGTACTCAGTCCGTTTCTATTCTCAATTTATATAGACGATGTGGTTACACATCTATCTGGAGGCGCATTTATAAATGGTGTAAATATTAAAGCTCTTTTGTATGCAGATGACATCGTTCTCCTAGCAGAAAGTCCCAGTTGTTTACAAATTATGATAAATGAGCTACACAGTTACTGTAAGCTATGGGGATTAACAGTTAATATTGAAAAATCAAAAGCACTAGTATTTAAAAAGCATCACAGGCAGTATACAAATGAAGAAGTATGGACATTAGGCGGAGAAAATGTAGAAATAGTTAAGGAATACAAGTATCTTGGAACATGGATGTATTATAATGCTACATTTAATAGACATTTAACTGAAAAATTGAGAGAAGCTAAAAAAGCTATTAATAGCTCTTGGAAAAATATATTTGAAAATAAAGATATACCGTTCAAAACAAAATTTCAACTCTATGAATCTACTACTAGATCAATAATGTGCTATGCGGCTCAGGTATGGGGAGTGCTACAATATGAGGAAGTTGAAAAACTTTTACGATTTTTTGTAAAAAAAATATGGAGATTACCGCTTAACACACCCAACCGAATGATTTATTTGGAGACTGGCTTGTCACCTCTGTACTTGTACACTTTAGAAATCCACTTCAAGTATATGTTAAAAGTTTGCAACATGGAAAGCTCTCGGTTACCTAAAATATTAGCTATATCTCTAATGCAGGAGAAGAGTCACTGTTTTAAAACGTGGACTGAACTAGCATCGGTTCACCGTGAACCGCTGATAATCGATAACATACATTCGTGGAAGCAGTGGCAGCAAAATATATTAGTAAAAATCGGTATTGCGTTTAGAGAAAAGTTCGTAGCAGAAAGTCGACAAAGCTTAACTCGTGTTTTACACAGGCAACTTAATTTTGACTTAGGCAACAACAGTTACTTCGCAGATCGTTTTAGTGCTGAAGCAATTGGATATATTTTCAAAACTCGAGGAGAACTGTTAAAGCTCAACAGCGCTCCCTATATGAACTCGTCAGACCCGAGATGCACGCTGTGCAATACTGGAGAAAAGGAAGATGTAATACATTTTCTTAGTAAATGTCAAATTTTAATGGAGCTACGGGTAAATTATTTTGGAAAACAAACGTTAGATATTAACGAATTAATGAGGCTGCTAAATGGTGAAAACTGGCATATGTTATCGATCTATGTGAAAACGGCGTCTCGTTATAGAGAAAATATTATATTAGAGGCATTTTAACTCTCATAAGCTGAAGTTCGTAAACACAAATCCAAACCCCCGATTGACGGCGAATGCCATAATCGTATAAGGATAAATTAGATACTATGTAAATGAAGTTAGGTTTTTCTTATTATTTTTCTTATAATTATTTATAATATTTATGTTTTATATATTATAAATTATTGAAAATGTTAATTTTGTAAATGTAAATATAACCTATATTTAATAAAAAGAATACTACTACTACTACTACTACAATAACATTTTGGAGAAAGGTATTTATCCACAAAGTTGGTGTACTGCTGAAGTTGTTCCCATACCTAAATCTAAAACATCTAGCTCTGAAACTAGTAACTATCGCCCAATTTCACTTCTGCCGTGTATGGGATAAATTCTAGAAAAAATCATTGCTAATAGAATTTCGTGGTATTTAACTAAAAACAACCTAAATAGTCCTAATCAAGTCGCTTTTAGGAAGAATCAAAGCACAATTGATGTCCTTTTACATCTCCAGCACTATGCGTCTTCTGCTCTTTCTAGAAAAAATCATGTAACCATTTTAGCTACTGATTTTGAAAAAGCATTTGATCGCATCGGAGTACACGTTGTGCTTCAGCAGCTTGCTATTTGGAAAGTTGGTCAAAGGATCTTTAATTTTGTTAAAGCCTTTTTGACTAATCGCAAATTTTGTGTTAGGATTAATTCAACTCGCTCCGATATCTTTGCTCTGTATAATGGGATTCCACAACGATCTCCATTATCAGTAATTTTATTTATTATAGCTTTTGATCCATTAAGTAAAATAATATTAAAATACAATAGAGTTGAACATGCTATTTACGCTGATGATGCAATAATATTCTCCAAAGTTACGGATATATCTCAAGTAATCTTCACTGAGATATTAAATGACATAAAAGAATGGAGTAAGTTTTCCGGTGCTAATCTTGCCTTAAATAAATGTAAAATTTTGCACATTTGTAAAAAAAAGAATTGTAACCAACTAAACTTAAGCTACAATGCCGTAAATATCGAAGTTGTTAATTATTTAAAAATATTAGGTATAGTGTTTGGCAACAAACTTAACTTTAAGCAACAATGTTTAGAATTAAGAAAAAACCTAGTTGCTAGGTTAAACATTATTAAATACCTTTCATCTAAACATTTTTTTATTCATGTATCAACTTTGATTAATATCACTAAATCACTTATACTCTCTAAATTAGATTACGCTCTACCAATCTTTGGATGGTGTGCAAACAGCAATATTAGACAGTTGAATGCACCCTATCATGCTGCCGTTCGAAGGAGTATTGCTGCGTTCCCCACAACTCCAATCATAAACTTATTGACAGAAGCTGGGCTACCTACAATATCAAATCGAGTTAAGTCAACAACTTATAAACTTGTTCCTAAACTACTGTGCAGGAACAACGCTATTTTACATAAAGACGTTGTAAATGTATTCCATCAAAAGCGAGCAAATAGAGTTAAGTTGACAATTGTGCGGTGTATCGAATATGCTAAATTCATCGACCTCGACATTAAACCTCATCGTATGATACAAAATCATGTCCCCCTTGGTTTCTTAATCCAACATCTTTTGTAATCGACCTGCAAACCTATGGAAAAAGTAACACAACCACCAAAATGTATAGACAACTGTTTGCAGAATTTTCTGATTCGTATATAAAAAACAATTGGACTCTATTGTGGTGTGAACTGCAACTCAATTATTATTAATTATTTATTAATATTAAACTGCAACTCATTTATTATTAATTATTTATTAATATTAATTTTAACATTATTATTTATTATAGCATCCACTCAGTATGCTTGTCTAAGATTGAATGTCTACTTATGCTTCGCTTCATAAGCTTAGAGCTAAACTTAACATACAATAATAGCTTACGCTAGCACTTATTATGTACATTAAGACTGAAAAGTTTTCGGAAATTCTCATTTAAAATTCGCGCGCTGTATATTTTTCGATATTTTAAGTTTATGTAGTTTGGCAGCCCTGTCCTTAATTACTATGCCAAAAATGAGCGCGATCTGTCAGACAGTTCGTTTACGGCAGCTGTTGAAACCAGTTCACCTCAGTAGTGCGTTGCGAAATTTCTTCGACGGTCGTACGACCGTCCTGAAAGGCTTTGTACCACTCATAAACTTGAGTTTTCGATAAAACTGATTCCCCATAAGCCTTTTGTAGCATTCGCAACGATTCTGCACACGAAATTTCGTTCGAAACACAAAATTTGATGCAAACTCTTTGTTCAATATTTTTTTCCATTGTTTTTTTCGCAACGCCCTACTGAGGTGAACTGGTTTCAACAGCTGCCGTAAACGAACTGTCTGACAGATCGCGCTCATTTTTGGCATAGTAATTGTCCTTAATTGCTGCCAAACTACATAAACTTAAAATATCGAAAAATATACAGCGCGCGAATTTTAAATGAGAATTTCCGAAAACTTTTCGGTCTTAATGTATCTAAGGGAATGGTAAAGCATGCATACATAATATCTTATCGCACATAGCGTGGTTTTAAATAACATGAAAGCATTGCTGCTTCATGTGTGCTTAAGCAACAGGAATGTGCTGGCCAGGCATAATTCATGTAGCTGTGCATTACAAAGTAAATTATATAGTCTTTTTAGACTATTTAGCAACAAAGTATATTTATTGAAGTTGCTTTATTTATGTAAATGTATGCATACTACACAGACACAGACCGTTCAAAAACTGAAAATCATGTCACATTTGCTATAATACAACAAAATGGCTCCGTAATCACTACTGGATTAGTTGCACCCCATTATTCCATCTTTACTGCAGAGGCTCTGGCTATAAAACTTGCTACTGACTACGCAACATGCAACAAAGGCAAATTTCTGATATGTACCGATAGCAAATCTACAATTGAAGCTGTAAAAAATATCAATAATAACACCGACCTTATTTGTGCTATCAGAAACAACTGCATACGTTTTTTAAACAAAATTAAAATTATGTGGGTTCCTGGGCACGCAGGAATTAAAGGAAACGAACTAGCAGATCAAGCTGCCTCTGCCGCCATTCGCTCTCCCTTATTCTTATTTCAGACATCCGAAAGAAAAGACGTTTTAAATTTTATAAACAAACATATGGAAGACGAATGGGCTGTGGAATGGTCAGTGTACAACCATCGCTACAAGTCGATCAATACCAGTGGTTTAAAAGCTATATACCCACAATCATGCACTCGTCAACAATGTAAGATTTTTATCCGATTGCGTATGGGACATTCAAAGCTTTTTCATGAACATCTTTTGAGTGGCGATCAGCCATCAAACTGTCCATTTTGTAATAGCACACCATCCATAGATCATATACTTAACGATTGTCCTTTTAATTCTATTCGTAATAATATCTTTCCCAATATCTCACCAACTAGCGTTTTAGAAACAATTAATGTTAAAAATATACTTTTGATGTATAAATATATTAAAGCCTGTAATCTAGTAAATAAAATTTAATTTATAATATCCGAGCTGAAGGCCCTGGCAGCTAGCGCTCATTTTTCTGATCTTAATTATAAGATTTTATATTTTGTAATTAATTATAATAAATAAATAAATAAATAAATAAGTTATGTTAAATAAGTTATGTTAAATAAATTATGTTAAATAAGTTGTATTAAACATAAGTTATGTTAAATAAGCTATTTTATAAAAAAGTTATGTTAAATAAGATATGTTAAGTAGAATAAATCCATAATAACGGGACTAAAAATTTGTATATAATCAGAAGAAATATGAATAAAGATTATCAGTTGAAGTACGAAAATCGTGTTTGACTGATAGCAATATATTGCTCAACCAGCGAAAATTGCAAAATCAAGAATATCTTGCTCCTTCAGCAAGAATTCTTTTTTAGTCGGATATTCTGCTCATTTAAGCGGAAATCCGAATGCATCCAAAGTTAAATTACGAGCATTATACCTGTTATGCCTAATGTCCCTCGACAATAAATGCACACAGATTGAGTAGTTTAAAATTACTAACTTTTCTAGAAAGTTGTTTCTTTATTTATATAAAATTATCTTACAACTAACTTAACTAATTTTCTATCAAGGTTAAAATAATATGTTGTCAGTTATCGCTATTTTTAGTGGATTGTATTATTACATTTTATTGTTGTTTGCAGAAAGGTTCAACATGGGATACAAGGACGGATGTCCCGGCACTTGGGATTTTGTCCTTGTATTGTCTTATTTTCATAATTGTAATTAGATACGGTGCCTTGTATTTATAATCAATAGTACAATTTATCTATACAAAAAATATTTAATGAAATAATGGAATTTCCCTTTGGATACTTAAATGATCAACAATGTCCTTTTCAAACAACATCCGGTTGACGATAACATTAGGTTTAGATTATTTATCATTTAAAATAAGCAACATTAAAAGCCGTTTTTGTTGCTTTGTCTATTGGTTTGTAAGACAAACTTAAATTGATAAATATGTGGATCAAATCCACATAACACCTCCGTCCTTAAAGAAAAGCAGTGACAAAGTAATTGTCTTTACTTCCAGAAGCAGATCCTTAATCACAATTGTTCAGAAAAGTCAACATCAATTTGGTCACCAAAAGCTTTCACTCGATAACTTTTGTTTTGTAATATTTTTTACAATTCTAACATATAAATCAACATAAATACAATAAAGTTACAAAAGTATTGTTTTCTATAACATATATCTTAAGTTCTAAAAAATTATTGTATATTTTTTTATTTACCATTCATAACTACATTTATTTCCAGTTTTATTTGTTTTAACTGTTACTTCATTATTTGATTTTTTTGTTATATACTACAATATTATTCGGCAAACGTTTTAGCGATTCTTTCTTTATATTAAAACATTTATTACATATATTTATGCATAAACTCCCTTTTATACATTTTACAATAACTATTATTATACTTAGTGTCACATATAAATATTACTTAGTTTTAGCTTTGTTAAAAATTCAATTTCTTCAATTCCATTAATTTTTACATTTAAAAAACAATCATCATGATAATAATATAAATCTTTTAAAAAATAGTTTCGTTTTTATCCTCTGGTATAATTATTTTATAGTCTACAGTTTCAAAATTCAAATATCATTTTTCTTTAATTTTATTTCTGTTTACATTCATATTCATATTTTATTTCATTTATTACAGCATACAAATATATGTTACAATTTATTGTCATATATGCTTCAACATTATAATGTATATACTTAATTTGACAATTCTTCTCATAAGGTTATTAAGAATACAATTATCCATTTTTATAGTGGATTCGGTTACTAACTCATTAACTGTTATCAATAGTTTCAAATTCATTTCAATTATTGAACATGGCAAAATATTCATTATCCGTAAAAAAATAACTATTCTCTTTTTCTAATATTAATTGCTTATTTTCCTCAAATACTGCCACAATTAAGCTAATCAAGAAGATTAGTTTTCAACATATCTTTTAACCAAATTTTTTGAAAATTTTCTTGTTCTTTGATTTGTTCGTATAAAAACATTTGTTTCTGTAACCTTTATTATAGTATATGGACCAGTAAAAGTGTTTTCTAACTTTTTATTTTTTGTTAAATTTCTGACTAATATTTTTTGACCTACTTCATAATATGGTGTATCTGTTCCTTTCTTATCATATACTAATTTAGATTTTTCTTTTGAAGCAGTTGTACTCCTTTTTACTTCCATTTCATGTTCTCTATTATATGTTTAATATTATTCACGTATCCCCCTATAGTTACTAAATCTAAGGCGTCAATTCCACTTGGTCTATTTCCTTTCCTTCCAAAAACTATTTCATGTGGTGAAAAACCCGTAGAGGAATGTGTTGTTGTATTATAGCATAAACCTGCAAACTTCATAGCTTCATCCCAGTTTGATTTCACAAAATCAACTGTATTCAAATATTCCTTTAACCTTGCATGTACTCTTTCTATAGATCCATTTGCTTGTGGATGAGCCACACTAGTAGTAATATGTTTAATCTTGAAGATTTTAGCTAAATCTTTCATTAGCTCATTACAAAACTCTGTACCATTATCCGTTAATATTATTTTTGGAATACCAAAATATGTAATCCATTCGTTTACAAAAGCTTGAGCAACCGTTTCGGCACTTTTATCTTTAAGTGGTGTGAAACGCACATATTTTGAAAGACTGTCTTGTATACTTAATGCGTACAAATTTCCAGATTCGGATACTGGATAAGGACCAGTTAGATCCAAATTAATTTGTTCAAGTGCACAAGTAGCATTGGAAACCAGTTGCATAGGCATTCTAGTAGGATGTCTATCAATTTTACCTAATTGACACTTTTTACAAGCTCTTACATAATCTGCAACCATATCATTTAAATTTTTCCACGTATATTTCTCTATAATTTTCGTAATCGTTGCTTTTTGTCCCACATGACCACCTATAATGCTGTCATGATACTCCTTAATTATTTCTTTCATTTTCAGAAAATCTGTTATCTCGATAACTTTCCCTCTTTCCTGAACATTTTCCTCAATACTGTTTTTCGAGTTTACTTTAACCAATTTATTTCCATTATTTTCAAATTCAATTTCCTCTTGAGCACTTTCCTATTTTTTACCTTCTTGTTTGCTCTGTTCACTACAGCAACTACATTTCTTTTTCTTTTCTTTTCTTGTTACTGCTAAGACATTTCTACTCAAATGGATCTGCTACTATATTTTCAACTCCTTTCTTATATTCAATATCATAGATATACTCTTCTAATTTAAGTCTCCATCGTACCAATCTTGATCCAGGGTTCTTTACATTGAACAACCATTTCAATGGCTTATGATCTGTTCTTATCAAAAATTTCTTCCCATACAAATAAGGTCTAAATACCTTTACAGCCCAAACAATGGCTAAACATTCTTTTTCTGTAGTGCTATAATTTCTCTCAGCACTATTTAAACTCCTACTAATAAACTGAATCGGCATATCTTTGTTACCAGTTTCCTGCGATAGAACTGCTCCCAGACCTTCGTTCAAAGCATGTGTTGTAACTATAAATTTCTTTTCAAAATCTGGAAATTGCAAGGTCACTACACTAGCTAAACTATCCTTCAATTTTCCAAATGCTTTGTCCTGCTCCTCCCCCCAATAAAATTCAACTTCTTTCCTAAGAAGTTTATTAACAGGTGCTGCTATTTGGCTAAAACCTTTAATAAATCTTCTATAATAGTTGATCGCTCCCATGAACGACTTTGTTTCTTTAACACTCTTTGGAGGAGATAATTTCACTATTGCCGATATCTTATCTGGATTAGGTTTAACACCTCGTTCTCCAATAACATGACCCAAATATGCGACTTCTTTCCTTAGAAATTCACATTTGTCTGCCTGTAGTTTCAGGTTGGCTCTTCTTAATTGTTCCAAAACATCTCTTAATTTTTCATTATGGTCTTTTAAACTCTTGCCATATACCACAATATCATCCATGTATACAAAACATTTAATTCCTTTTAATCCCATCAGAATATCCATCATTCTCTGAAAAATGCTAGGTGCATTTTTTAATCCAAATGGCATCCTTTTAAATTCATAATGCCCATGTGGAGTAGTAAATGCTGTTTTCTCGATATCCTTTTCTGTCATTTTAATTTGATGGAATCCATTTGTTAGATCTAGAGTTGTAAAGTATTTGGATGTTCCTAGTTGATCTAAAATCTCATTAATATTTGGTATTGGATATGTATCCGCCACCGTCATTTCATTTAATTTTCTAAAATCAACTACCATTCGCCATTAGAACTACCATTCTAATCCATTCTTTTTATCTTTACTAACTTTAACGGATCGAAATACTTCCCTCCTTGGCGGGACAAATTCTTCAAATTTATTACATTGGAGACTATACACATTTTTATCAACATAAAACAGGTCCTGGTCATAATCTATCTTGCACTTAAAATGACCTAAAAAATCTACTCCGATTATGCCATCTATCCGTAAACCAAATCATTTGGTATCACGTGAAATTTCCATCTATAATTATCCGTTTTCCCTTTTTTATTCCTAATTCCTATTCTAATGGACGCACTTCCCATTGTTTTTTCTGCTTTTTTGGTATAGGTAAAAAATTAGTTCTATTTTATTACCATTATTCATCTCTTCTATATATATACACTTAGATTTAATTAAACTGACACTAGCTCCGGTATCTATGAGGAATTTATAGTAACAATTTTTAAGATTTATTATTATGTAAGGACTTTCTTTAGTGAAGTTAATTGAAAACGTTGCCTTTACTACGTTTTCTAATGACGAAAATTTTTTATTTCCTTCCAAAGAAATATTCTTCTGTGCTACATTTGAATAGCACTTATTTGCAAAATGTCCTGTTTTGCCGCATTTATAGCATTTCATAATTTTCCCATCATTACTATTGGTTTGTTCCTTGCTCATGGTACATTTTGAAGCGATGTGCCCTAATTTTCCGCAATTATAGCACTTTACCTGTATTACTTTAACACTAAAATTTTGTCTCGTGCTTTGCTTGTATCTTATTCTGGATTCTTCATCCTGTGCAAATCTCCCAGCTTCTGATAATGATTTTGGACGACAATTATTCACGTATTGGCCGATTTCTCCATCTAAGCCATTTATGAATGCATTTAAAACAATTTTCGTTTTAATATAATTATACACCGCTTCCCAAACACTGGCATCTTGCGATTCTATCTTCGCATCTGCTCCTAATGTCCTCGACATAGTTTCCATAAATAATTGGAACTGCCTAACTCCTGTCTGGTAGATATTAATTCTCTATATAGAGCTAATGTGCTGTCACTATCTTTATAATTTTGTTTGAGTTGAATCTTTAGTTCATCCCAGTTACCTATAACTTTGTTTTCTAATATCGGTCTTAGATTTCCTGATATCTGCGACTTAATATATTTAAATAAAAAATCTTTTTGATGCGGGCTTGCTGCGCCTATAGCATCATCACAAGCTGAAACAAATGTATAAAGTTCAGTCTTGTCACTCTTGAACTCTGGTATTAATTTTATTAATGTGTTAATATCTATCGTTTCTCCTAATCCATTTGAATTGCCTGAACTACCTGAACTTAATATATCATTTGTTGCCATCATGTATCAATTTAAAGTAAAAACGTCGCAATAACTGCTAACTATCTCTATTCAGCTAATAAGTTAATTCCTCAATTTTAAAAATTGTCAATTTAAAAAATAAATTATATGTTGAATTAACAATATTCACAATGAAACTTAATAATTAATGAACAATATTTATAATATTTATAATAATAATTATGATCATTTAATAATCTCACCAGCTCCAGATCATCAGGAATTGTTTCAGCATTTCTGTTTTCTTATCAACCTTCATACGGCACGTTTATCTCGACTCATTAATATTTAACTCGACTACTTTTCCCGTAGTCAATTCTTCACATTTCACTGCTTTATATTTCACCGCTTTATACTCGTATTTCACCACTTCGTATTTTACTGCTTTATACTCGGTTTTCACCACTTCATATTTTACCGCTGCCACCAATTTTATTTTCTGTTATGCCTAATGTCCCTCGACAATAAATGCACACAGATTGAGTAGTTTAAAATTACTAACTTTTCTAGAAAGTTGTTTCTTTATTTATATAAAATTATTTTACAACTAACTTAACTAATTTTCTATCAAGGTTAAAATAATATGTTGTCAGTTATCGCTATTTTTAGTGGATTGTATTATTACATTTTATTGTTGTTTGTAAAAAGGTTCAACATGGGATACAAGGACGGATGTCCCGGCACTTGGGATTTTTTCCTTGTATTATCTTATTTTCATAATTGTAATTAGATACGGTGCCTTGTATTTATAATCAATAGTACAATTTATCGCTAGTGCCAAGTTAGCAACGTTGCTGGAAAATGCAGGGCTGTATTTTTAAAAAATTTTTAAAAAATGATATTTTCGTTAATATATGGAATTAAACTAAAACAAAAGGCATTATTCTTATAGAGTTTTGAAAGATCTTTCGATTGGCATTTACCAATTTGAGATACGATGCGTATTTTTCAAATTATAGGAAAAATAAAAATTGACCAAAATCGACTTTTTTTGAAAAAATTTATTTTTAGAAAAATCTAGAACAGGTACAATGTTGCACGGAAATACATCTAATAGAGAATTAATCAGGCTATCAACAGCAAAAAAAATCATAAAAATCGAGTAGACCAATTTTGAGAAATTTGATGTCAAAGTCAAATTTCCAAACTCGTCAAATTTCAAGCTTTTTAAAAAATGTAAAACGCAAAAGTATAAAAAAAACTTTCACAAAACCGGATAAATAAGAATCATTTCAATATCTCAACTAAAACATCAAAATATTATTAAAATAAGCATAAATTTTGCACATGTTCCGATATAAGTGCATTTTATTTAAATTTCGAAGGAGGTACAACCTGCACGCTTAAAGTTCCTAAAACTAAATTGATCACTCTTTCAAACAAAACTAATTTCACAAAAATCGAGTAGAACGTTTTTTAATTATATATGTTTAAAAAAATGGATTTTTTACGAAAAAAACGTATGTTAACTAACACCATTCTAATAACATATTAAGGTGAAAACCTGTACAAGGCTAAAAATTCACCACCACTGTAAAGTTTATTAAAGAACTCTGTTAAAAGTATTTATAGGTAGTTGTATTCTGTGGTAAGGGGATGATTATAAAATTTAATTTATATAATAATAATATTTTAAATTTAATATTTAAATTAAATTCAAAAATATATTGCACATAAAAAAGGAAGATTTTCGTCTGTAAACTGCTAACATATACCGCCATATCATACATTTTTCAATATATATTAAAAACAAAAATAAGAAGTAGTACAATGTTGCACGTTATTTTTTTAAATTTTTTATATTTTTCTAATATGAATTGATGTAAGAATTATCAAAATAGAGTAGCAAACAATAAAGATATTAACAAAAACAACTTTTGCAGCATATTCACAAATGCATTGAACTCTGTTACAGGCATTTGTTGTTGGTTATATTCTGTGTTAGGGGACACTATCAAAATTTAAATAATTATAAATTTTACGGAAGGGTACACTGTTGCACGGTATTTTTTTAAAAAATAGACATATTCTAGAATATTTTGGTATATAAATCTTTAAAAATGAGTAGACAGATTTTCTAAAATTTTCAAAAATATATTGCATATAAGAAAAAAAGATTTTCGTCTGTAAACTGCTAACATATACCGCCATATCGAACATTTTTCAATATATATTAAAAACAAAAATAAAAAGTAGTACAATGTTGCACGGTATTTTTTTAAATTGTTTATATTTTTCTAATATGAATTGATGTAAGAATTATCAAAATCGAGTAGCAAACAATAAAGATATTAACAAAAACAACTTTTGCAGCATATTCACAAATGCATTGAACTCTGTTACAGGCATTTGTTGCTGGTTATATTCTCTGTTAGGGGACACTATGAAAATTGAAATAATTATAAATTTTACGGAATGGTACACTGTTGCACGGTATTTTTTTAAAAAATAGACATATTCTAGAATATTTTGGTATATAAATCTTTAAAAATGAGTAGACAGATTTTCTAAAATTATCAAAAATATATTGCATATAAAAAAGAAAGATTTTCGTCTGTAAACTGCTAACATATACCGCCATATCGAACATTTTTCAATATATATTAGAAACAAAAATAAAAAGTAGTACAATGTTGCACGGTATTTTTTAAATTGTTTATATTTTTCTAATATGAATTGATGTAAGAATTATCAAAATCGAGTAGCAAACAATAAAGATATTAACAAAAACAACTTTTGCAGCATATTCACAAATGCATTGAACTCTGTTGCAGGCATTTGTGGCTGTTATATTCTCTGTTCGTGGATACTAATAATATTCTATTAATTATAAATTTTACGAACTGGTACAATATTGCACGGTACTTTTTTGAAAAATACACAGATTCTAGAATATTTTGGTGTATAAATCATTAAAAATGAGTAGATAGATTTTCTAAAATAATCAAATATATATTACATATAAAAAACAAACATTTTCTTCTGTAAGCTGCATAACATATACCGCCATATCAAACATTTTTCAATATATATTAAAAAAAAATAAGAGTAGTACAATGCTGGACGGTATTTTTTTGAATTGTTTATATTTTTCTAATATGAATTGATGCAAGAATTATCAAAATCGAGTAGCAAACAATAAAGATATTGACAAAAACAACTTTTGAAGCATATTCACAAATGCATCGAAGTCTTTTGCAGGCATTTGTTGGCTGTTATATTCTCTGTTAGGGGATACTAAAAATATTCTACTAATTATAAATTTTACGAACTGGTACAATGTTGCACGGTACTTTTTTGAAAAATACACATATTCTAGAATATTTTGGTATAAAAATC
>NC_051846.1:106844386-106930169 GCF_002237135.1 Teleopsis dalmanni | reverse complement strand
AAAAAATTAGATCACTTTCATTTTGTATTGGTCTTTGAAAGCATTTCGATTCTGTATGTTTTTTGTTTGTTTGATATTTTGATGCTATGAGTACATGATTTATGCATAGTATGTACTTATGAGTTTAATTATTGTTTAAAATAAAAGTTTTTAAAATAATATTTTATTTTAATAATTTATTTTATTACAATTTGTAATATTTGTATAATTTTAGTACAATTATATGTTATATATTAATACAAAACACAAAATTTTTGTATACGATTTCTTTTATTGACATTGAATCGTAGATAAAGAAGTTGTGTACAATTTACATAGAGACAATTTTTATGCTTTTAATTTATTTTGCTATAAAAAAAGAATTTATATGTAAAGAGTATGGGTATGAGGTGTTTTAACAACAATTATATTGAAAAACAAAGTTAACATATATAATAAGTTGCTTTTATATAAAAATTTAGTTGAAAATCTGTCATTATTATTTAATTTTAAAATATTATAAGTTATTAAAGTATTGTTTACTTGTCGCTGTGTATTATCCTAATACAAAAGAAACGTACGCATAAAGGCCCTGATCCGGCTTGAAGGACCAAAAATGTTTGGATAAAAATAGAAGACGAAGTTTACAATCTGAGTATTCAGTCGATACTGATTTTATTTTAAAAAGTATGCTGTATTTATACAAGAATAATCTTAACACTAACTTAACTAATTTACAATATTTATTACCTGTTATAGCTTGTTTGAGTGGACTGTATTAATTACAAAAAAGGATACAATAAAATCCCGGCACGTAGGATTTTTATTATTTTACAAATATATTTTTATTATCGATACGGTGCCGTGTATCATAAAATGTATTTTAAAATGTGTTTAATATTCTACAATGTTACTATTTTAATTTTGGGTTTTTTATTACCCGTGTTTTTTCCTTCGTATATAATTCTAAGCATTTAAACTATAACAGGCTTGGAATAATAAACTATCAATTTAAGGACATCCTGCCAGCGTGTTTAATATGCACAGTTGTGCATTATTTTAATTTTAATATAATTTTTTATGATTTTAAAGAGAAAACTGGCATTTGTCTTAAAATAACATGTTCATTATTGAACATATTGCCAGCGCCTTTATTAAGACAGAATGGCTTAATATAAGATGAATATGAAATTGAATATTAGTAATTTGAATAATAAAACATGTTCATTATTGAACAGGCCCTAAATTACTGATTTTATTTAGAAAATTTCTCTCAATTTATACAAAATTACCTTAAAACTAACTTAACTAATTTTACTATCAACGTTAAAATAATATGTTGTCTGTTATCACTAATTTTAGTGGACTGTATTATTCTTAATTACATTTCAAAAAAGGTTTAAAGAACGACGGAAGTACAGGTACTTGTGATTTTTTCTTCTATTGTCTCTAGAAATATATTTTTATTATCATAATTAGATACGGATAATTAGATATTTAAAAATGTCACAATGTTAGCTATTATAGGATATTTTTTACCCATGTTTTTTCTTAGTTCATAATTCTGAGAATTTGAACGATAACAGACTTATAATAATAATAAACTGTTCATTATAATAAATAAGTGTTCATGCTTGAACAATAATTCACATAAAATATTTATATTAAATGTATTATAAAGTTTTTTTAAAAACTGAACTCTTTAATTCACAATTTAAAAGTATTGTCCGGTAATATATCCCTTTAATTATTGCAACTAAATTTATTTCAAAAACAGCAATAATATTTGCTTAAACTAATTTCCTATTTCTATTCTTTTAAAACTATTTTTATTTATTTATTAATGATTTCTTTCATTTTACGCATTGAAAGAAATCACTTTGCAAAATTTGCAAAGTGAATTAATCATTTGCAGTTTTTTTGAAAAGCGCAAAGTAAAAAGTGTTGGTGCAACAGAAACTGCAAAGAAACCAGTTTTTTGTCAAATATTTCACTTTTCTTTTCATACTTTACTTTTCATTAAAAAGTACTTTGGAGCAACGCTTTGCATTTTTTGAGTGTTTTCAAAACTTTGCATAACTCAATTCTCAAATTAATGCTTTATGTTCTCAATGAGAGAAAAATGCTCAAAAACTCATAAAAATTTGCAAAGTGAAAAGTGAAAAGTGTTGGTGCAACAGGGCCCAGGTCAAAGAAATCAACGATATAACAATAATAACAGAAACCGATATAATGGCCAAAATAACCAGAACAACACCTATAACCAAAGACAAACATATAACTCTAATAGAAACAGCAACAGAAACAATGTTGGGAACGAAAGGATTCGTTTAACATCAGCACAGGAAAACTACAATCCACCAGAGGGAAACCAGTAGAATTCACCTCTGGTAAATTGAATAAAAATATCTACTCTTTTAACCCTAAGATTTAAATTTTTATCTAAATTTAAATCTAAAATTTAAAGAAACAAATTTAAATATCCGTGTCAGCATAAGTGCGGTTTATATGTTTAAATTACAAAATATATTTCTGAATTTTAATTTTATTAAAAAAAAAAAAAATCAAAACAAATTAATCAAAAGCAATAAAATTCTTAGTTACTAATACTTTCAAAACAGCTGATAGAGACAGCATTTGTTTGTTTATTCTTTAACGAAAGTTGCAATTTATAAAAGTGGCGTTGCCACAGTGTATATTTTTAATTCTTTTGTAAAAATTTAATATTCTATATATATACTATATAATCAGTGATCACCAAACTAAAAAATTTATTTCTTTTAAAATTTAATTTTTTATGAACAATTGTAAAAGTAATATACGAAGACATTCACTAATAAGTGAAAATGGCCTAAATGGCTACATAACGTTTAATGCAGAAGACATTAAAATAAACGATCAACCTATAAACAAAACTATAGGTAAATCGAAAACCGAAATAAACATTAAAAAAACCGCTAGTGAGATTGCTATAGCAAATAAAATTAAATTAATTAGTAATAAAAATAATAATTTAAACATAACTTCTCCAAACAGTCCAAAAGATATAGTTCCATACGAAATTAACATGTCCACAAATACCAGCCACACTAATGACTAAAATAATGAAGCTCTTAATAAAAAAATGAGAGAATTAGAAGTCTTATGCGGCAAACTTCATCAAGAAATTATCTAACTCAAAAGTGAAAACCAAAAATTAAAGTCGCAACTTGTGAACAACAATGCTCCGAAAGAGCAAACCACCATAACTTTCGAAACAGACGAGGAAGAGCTTGCTCGAGAAACCGACTGGATCGTTAAAAAAAATAATAAAAGAGCCTCAAAAAAGCGCAAAGCTACTACATCTCCAAGTGTGTCACCAATTCTCAACAATGTGACACAAAAGCATTCTAATGAAACGGAAAAGACATCAACCAAGCTTCGTCCACCTCCAATTATGGTAACTGTCTCTGATAATTACAATCACATAAGAAAAATTATTACAAAGGAAACCAAAAATAAATTTTTGCTGAAACTAATGAATAACGACTTATGTAAAATTAGCACTTTCGATGGTAACGATTATCGGGAAGTAACTCGAGCTCTAAATGAAGCAAATCTCTCATGGCACTCTTATGAACATAAACAGCTTAGACCAATAAGAGTTATAGCAAAAAACCTGCATCACTCATGCGACCCTAAAGATATTGTAGGCGACCTTGCAAAAAAGGGTTTTAAAATTGTCAGCGCACGTTATTTTTTTAAATTTTTTATATTTTTCTAATATGAATTGATGTAAGAATTATCAAAATAGAGTAGCAAACAATAAAGATATTAACAAAAACAACTTTTGCAGCATATTCACAAATGCATTGAACTCTGTTACAGGCATTTGTTGTTGGTTATATTCTGTGTTAGGGGACACTATCAAAATTTAAATAATTATAAATTTTACGGAAGGGTACATTGTTGCACGGTATTTTTTTAAAAAATAGACATATTCTAGAATATTTTGGTATATAAATCTTTAAAAATGAGTAGACAGATTTTCTAAAATTCTCAAAAATATATTGCATATAAGAAACAAAGATTTTCGTCTGTAAACTGCTAACATATACCGCCATATCGAACATTTTTCAATATATATTAAAAAAAAAAATAAAAAGTAGTACAATGTTGGCCGGGGTATTTTTTAAATGTTATATTTCTAATATGAATTGATGTAAGAATATGCAAATTCGAGTAGCAACAATAAAAGATGATTTAACCAAAAAACAACTTTTGCAGCATAATTCACAAATGCATTGAACTCTGTTACAGGATTTGTTGTGGTTTTATTCTGTGTGTAGGAGGGGACCACATTATCAAAAATATTAATAATATATAATTTACGAGGAGTACAATGTTGCACGGTACTTTTTTGAAAAATACACATATTCTAGAATATTTTGGTATATAAATCATTAAAAATGAGTAGATAGATTTTCTAAAATAATCAAATATATATTACATATAAAAAACAAAAATTTTCTTCTGTAAGCTGCATAACATATACCGCCATATCAAACATTTTTCAATATATATTAAAAAAAAATAAGAGTAGTACAATGCTGGACGGTATTTTTTTGAATTGTTTATATTTTTCTAATATGAATTGATGCAAGAATTATCAAAATCGAGTAGCAAACAATAAAGATATTGACAAAAACAACTTTTGAAGCATATTCACAAATGCATCGAAGTCTTTTGCAGGCATTTGTTGGCTGTTATATTCTCTGTTAGGGGATACTAAAAATATTCTACTAATTATAAATTTTACGAACTGGTACAATGTTGCACGGTACTTTTTTGAAAAATACACATATTCTAGAATATTTTGGTATAAAAATCATTAAAAATGAGTAGATAGATTTTCTAAAATAATCAAATATATATTACATATAAAAAACAAAAATTTTCTTCTGTAAGCTGCATAAGATATACCGCCATATCAAACATTTTTCAATATATATTAAAAAAAAATAAGAGTAGTACAATGTTGGACGGTATTTCTTTGAATTGTTTATATTTTTCTAATATGAATTGATGCAAGAATTATCAAAATCGAGTAGCAAACAATAAAGATATTGACAAAAACAACTTTTGAAGCATATTCACAAATGCATCGAAGTCTTTTGCAGGCATTTGTGGCTGTTATATTCTCTGTTGGGGGATACTAATAATATTCTATTAATTATAAATTTTACGAACTGGTACAATGTTGCACGGTACTTTTTTGAAAAATACACATATTCTAGAATATTTTGGTATATAAATCATTAAAAATGAGTAGATAGATTTTCTAAAATAATCAAATATATATTACATATAAAAAACAAAAATTTTCCTCTGTAAGCTGCATAACATATACCGCCATATCAAACATTTTTCAATATATATTAAAAAAATAAGAGTAGTACAATGTTGCACGGTATTTTTTTAAATTGTTTATATTTTTCTAATATGAATTGATGTAAGAATTATCAAAATCGAGTAGCAAACAATAAAGATATTAACAAAAACAACTTTTGCAGCATATTCACAAATGCATTGAACTCTGTTACAGGCATTTGTTGTTGGTTATATTCTGTGTTAGGGGACACTATCAAAATTTAAATAATTATAAATTTTACGGAAGGGTACACTGTTGCACGGTATTTTTTTAAAAAATAGACATATTCTAGAATATTTTGGTATATAACCAACAACAAATGCCTGTAACAGAGTTCAATGCATTTGTGAATATGCTGCAAAAGTTGTTTTTGTTAATATCTTTATTGTTTGCTACTCGATTTTGATAATTCTTACATCAATTCATATTAGAAAAATATAAAAAATTTAAAAAAATACCGTGCAACATTGTACCACTTTTTATTTTTTTTTTAATATATAGTGAAAAATGTATGATATGGCGGTATATGTTAGCAGTTTACAGACGAAAATTTTTGTTTTTTATGTGCAATATATTTTTGAATTTAATTTAAATATTAAATTTAAAATATTATTATTATATAAATTAAATTTTATAATCATCCCCTTACCACAGAATACAACCACCTATAAATACTTTTAACAGAGTTCTTTAATAAACTTTACAGTGGTGGTGAATTTTTAGCCTTGTACAGGTTTTCACCTTAATATGTTATTAGAATGGTGTTAGTTAACATACGGTTTTTTCGTAAAAAATCCACTTTTTTAAACATATATAATTAAAAAATGTTCTACTCGATTTTTGTGAAATTAGTTTTGTTTGAAAGAGTGATCAATTTAGTTTCAGGAATTTTAAGCGTGCAGGTTGTACCTCCTTCGAAATTTAAATAAAATGCACTTATATCGGAACATGTGCAAAATTTATGCTTATTTTAATAATATTTTGATGTTTTAGTTGAGATATTGAAATGATTCTTATTTATCCGGTTTTGTGAAAGTTTTTTTTATACTTTTGCGTTTTACATTTTTTAAAAAGCTTGAAATTTGACGAGTTAAGAAATTTGACTTTGACATCAAATTTCTCAAAATTGGTCTACTCGATTTTTATGATTTTTTTTGCTGTTGATAGCCTGATTAATTCTCTATTAGATGTATTTCCATGCAACATTGTACCTGTTCTAGATTTTTCTAAAAATAAATTTTTTCAAAAGAAGTCGATTTTGGTCAATTTTTATTTTCCCTATAATTTAAAAAATACGCATCGTATCTCAAATTGGTAAATGCCAATCGAAAGATCTTTCAAAACTCTATAAGAATAATGCCTTTTGTTTTAGTTTAATTCCTTATATTAACGAAAATATCATTTTTTAAAAATTTTTTGAAAATACAGCCCTGCATTTTCCAGCAACGTTGCTAACTTGGCGCTGGTTAATTTACTTTGCACTTTGCAAATAAAAATTTCATTGCAAAGTCTTTGCATAAAATGCAAAGCAAAGCGTTGCACCAAAAAATTAGATCACTTTCATTTTGTATTGGTCTTTGAAAGCATTTCGATTCTGTATGTTTTTTGTTTGTTTGATATTTTGATGCTATGAGTACATGATTTATGCATAGTATGTACTTATGAGTTTAATTATTGTTTAAAATAAAAGTTTTTAAAATAATATTTTATTTTAATAATTTATTTTATTACAATTTGTAATATTTGTATAATTTTAGTACAATTATATGTTATATATTAATACAAAACACAAAATTTTTGTATACGATTTCTTTTATTGACATTGAATCGTAGATAAAGAAGTTGTGTACAATTTACATAGAGACAATTTTTATGCTTTTAATTTATTTTGCTATAAAAAAAGAATTTATATGTAAAGAGTATGGGTATGAGGTGTTTTAACAACAATTATATTGAAAAACAAAGTTAACATATATAATAAGTTGCTTTTATATAAAAATTTAGTTGAAAATCTGTCATTATTATTTAATTTTAAAATATTATAAGTTATTAAAGTATTGTTTACTTGTCGCTGTGTATTATCCTAATACAAAAGAAACGTACGCATAAAGGCCCTGATCCGGCTTGAAGGACCAAAAATGTTTGGATAAAAATAGAAGACGAAGTTTACAATCTGAGTATTCAGTCGATACTGATTTTATTTTAAAAAGTATGCTGTATTTATACAAGAATAATCTTAACACTAACTTAACTAATTTACAATATTTATTACCTGTTATAGCTTGTTTGAGTGGACTGTATTAATTACAAAAAAGGATACAATAAAATCCCGGCACGTAGGATTTTTATTATTTTACAAATATATTTTTATTATCGATACGGTGCCGTGTATCATAAAATGTATTTTAAAATGTGTTTAATATTCTACAATGTTACTATTTTAGTTTTGGGTTTTTTATTACCCGTGTTTTTTCCTTCGTATATAATTCTAAGCATTTAAACTATAACAGGCTTGGAATAATAAACTATCAATTTAAGGACATCCTGCCAGCGTGTTTAATATGCACAGTTGTGCATTATTTTAATTTTAATATAATTTTTTATGATTTTAAAGAGAAAACTGGCATTTGTCTTAAAATAACATGTTCATTATTGAACATATTGCCAGCGCCTTTATTAAGACAGAATGGCTTAATATAAGATGAATATGAAATTGAATATTAGTAATTTGAATAATAAAACATGTTCATTATTGAACAGGCCCTAAATTACTGATTTTATTTAGAAAATTTCTCTCAATTTATACAAAATTACCTTAAAACTAACTTAACTAATTTTACTATCAACGTTAAAATAATATGTTGTCTGTTATCACTAATTTTAGTGGACTGTATTATTCTTAATTACATTTCAAAAAAGGTTTAAAGAACGACGGAAGTACAGGTACTTGTGATTTTTTCTTCTATTGTCTCTAGAAATATATTTTTATTATCATAATTAGATACGGATAATTAGATATTTAAAAATGTCACAATGTTAGCTATTATAGGATATTTTTTACCCATGTTTTTTCTTAGTTCATAATTCTGAGAATTTGAACGATAACAGACTTATAATAATAATAAACTGTTCATTATAATAAATAAGTGTTCATGCTTGAACAATAATTCACATAAAATATTTATATTAAATGTATTATAAAGTTTTTTTAAAAACTGAACTCTTTAATTCACAATTTAAAAGTATTGTCCGGTAATATATCCCTTTAATTATTGCAACTAAATTTATTTCAAAAACAGCAATAATATTTGCTTAAACTAATTTCCTATTTCTATTCTTTTAAAACTATTTTTATTTATTTATTAATGATTTCTTTCATTTTACGCATTGAAAGAAATCACTTTGCAAAATTTGCAAAGTGAATTAATCATTTGCAGTTTTTTTGAAAAGCGCAAAGTAAAAAGTGTTGGTGCAACAGAAACTGCAAAGAAACCAGTTTTTTGTCAAATATTTCACTTTTCTTTTCATACTTTACTTTTCATTAAAAAGTACTTTGGAGCAACGCTTTGCATTTTTTGAGTGTTTTCAAAACTTTGCATAACTCAATTCTCAAATTAATGCTTTATGTTCTCAATGAGAGAAAAATGCTCAAAAACTCATAAAAATTTGCAAAGTGAAAAGTGAAAAGTGTTGGTGCAACAGGGCCCAGGTCAAAGAAATCAACGATATAACAATAATAACAGAAACCGATATAATGGCCAAAATAACCAGAACAACACCTATAACCAAAGACAAACATATAACTCTAATAGAAACAGCAACAGAAACAATGTTGGGAACGAAAGGATTCGTTTAACATCAGCACAGGAAAACTACAATCCACCAGAGGGAAACCAGTAGAATTCACCTCTGGTAAATTGAATAAAAATATCTACTCTTTTAACCCTAAGATTTAAATTTTTATCTAAATTTAAATCTAAAATTTAAAGAAACAAATTTAAATATCCGTGTCAGCATAAGTGCGGTTTATATGTTTAAATTACAAAATATATTTCTGAATTTTAATTTTATTAAAAAAAAAAAAAATCAAAACAAATTAATCAAAAGCAATAAAATTCTTAGTTACTAATACTTTCAAAACAGCTGATAGAGACAGCATTTGTTTGTTTATTCTTTAACGAAAGTTGCAATTTATAAAAGTGGCGTTGCCACAGTGTATATTTTTAATTCTTTTGTAAAAATTTAATATTCTATATATATACTATATAATCAGTGATCACCAAACTAAAAAATTTATTTCTTTTAAAATTTAATTTTTTATGAACAATTGTAAAAGTAATATACGAAGACATTCACTAATAAGTGAAAATGGCCTAAATGGCTACATAACGTTTAATGCAGAAGACATTAAAATAAACGATCAACCTATAAACAAAACTATAGGTAAATCGAAAACCGAAATAAACATTAAAAAAACCGCTAGTGAGATTGCTATAGCAAATAAAATTAAATTAATTAGTAATAAAAATAATAATTTAAACATAACTTCTCCAAACAGTCCAAAAGATATAGTTCCATACGAAATTAACATGTCCACAAATACCAGCCACACTAATGACTAAAATAATGAAGCTCTTAATAAAAAAATGAGAGAATTAGAAGTCTTATGCGGCAAACTTCATCAAGAAATTATCTAACTCAAAAGTGAAAACCAAAAATTAAAGTCGCAACTTGTGAACAACAATGCTCCGAAAGAGCAAACCACCATAACTTTCGAAACAGACGAGGAAGAGCTTGCTCGAGAAACCGACTGGATCGTTAAAAAAAATAATAAAAGAGCCTCAAAAAAGCGCAAAGCTACTACATCTCCAAGTGTGTCACCAATTCTCAACAATGTGACACAAAAGCATTCTAATGAAACGGAAAAGACATCAACCAAGCTTCGTCCACCTCCAATTATGGTAACTGTCTCTGATAATTACAATCACATAAGAAAAATTATTACAAAGGAAACCAAAAATAAATTTTTGCTGAAACTAATGAATAACGACTTATGTAAAATTAGCACTTTCGATGGTAACGATTATCGGGAAGTAACTCGAGCTCTAAATGAAGCAAATCTCTCATGGCACTCTTATGAACATAAACAGCTTAGACCAATAAGAGTTATAGCAAAAAACCTGCATCACTCATGCGACCCTAAAGATATTGTAGGCGACCTTGCAAAAAAGGGTTTTAAAATTGTCAGCGCACTTAATAAGCTACAATTTAACACCAAGAAACCACTGGATATGTTCATCTTAACCTTTGAGTCAGTAGAAGATACGAACAAAATCCATGAAATCAAAGAAATCTTAAATACAATAGTATCTATAGAAACAATAAAACCCTCTAAACTTATCCCGCAGTGCACCAAATGTCAATCTTTCAACCATACCAAAAACTACTGTCAAAAGCAGCCTAGGTGTGTGAAATGTGCAGGTAAGCATGAAACTATAAATTGTGAAAAACCCGATGATAGTCAACCAAAATGTTGCAACTGTGGGGAGCAACACCCAGCGTCATATCGCGGTTGTGTAGTCGCAAAGGAGCTTTAAAAATTAAGAGACCAAAAAACAAAAAAAGTTCCTGTCCCAGTTCAAACAGATAATATCGAAAGACCAATAGTATACACAAGTCGAAGAATCGCTAAAGTATCATATGCAGACGCTATTAAGCCAACAACCTCCGTAGCCCAAAAAATAAATATATCTGAGGAATCACAAAATGTCCTCTCTGTTATTCTTGAAAAACTAATGGCAATAGAAAATCGTCTAGACAACTTAGAACAAAAACATAACTGTACATCTGTATGATTGCTCTTAAAATTATGGAATGGAACGCAAATGGTTTGCTTCAACACAAAAACGAATTAGAATTACTTCTGCAAACAGAAAATATAGACATATGCCTAATAAGCGAAACTCATTTTACAAAAGAATCGTATATCAATTTTAAAAACCATAATATTTATCATACTATTCATCCAAGCAATAATGCTAGAGGCGGAAGTGCCGTTATAATTAAATCCAACATTAAGCATTATCAAGATAATAAACTCTCTAATGAAGAATTCCAGGCAACAACCGTTGCAGTTGAAGAGAGTGGTTCCAAAATACAAATAACGTCCATCTATAGTCCACCAAGACATAACGTAAAATATGAACAATACATAGATCTATTAAAATTACACAAATATAAAGCAATAATTGGTGGTGATTTTAACGCAAAAAATGTTCAATGAGGGTCAAGACTAAATACCACAAAGGGTAAGGAATTACTTAAAGCATGCCAGGCCACAGGTTTTGAAGTTCTCTCCACTGGCTCTCCAACATACTGGCCAACTGATACAAATAAATTACCTGATGTCATTGATTTCTTTATTGTAAATAAAATTCAAAAAAGAGACATTGAAGTTAAAACAGGACTTGACTTGAATTCTGACCATTCTCCAATATTGCTTACTTATGGATGTAATATTCTATCTACGCTACCTAAACCGACACTAACAAACCGTTTAACAGACTGCAATTATTTTAAGGCCCAGATAAATGAAAATATTGACCTATCCTGTAAAATACGAAGTATAAATGACCTAGAGAGTGTAACGCATTGCTTTACAAGCTTGGTTCAAAAATCGGCATGGCGCAGTTCTCCACTGCAGAATAGTAAGCAATTTGATAAAAACTATCCGGTCGAAATTTTAAATCTAGTCTATAATAAAAGAAAACTACGTAAAAAATGGCAACAATCACGATTAATGCAAGATAAAAGAAACCTTAATAATGCCACTCAAAAATTAAGAAGATAAATCAGTAATTTTAAAAATGAAAATGTTAAGAAATATCTTACAAACTTGACATATGATAGCAAAACTAACTATTCTCTCTGGAAAGCTATGAAAAAATATAAAAGACCGATCACTTATAATCCTCCATTAAAAAAAGATAATAATGAATGGGCGAAAAGCAACATTGAAAAGGCACACGTTTTGGCTGAATATTTAAGTAATACCTTCAATCAAGAAGAAACCTATCATATAGAGCCAAATAACAACATAGATGATGAAGCTATTTTGCGGATAAAAAATAAAGAAGTAACTGGGGAAATCAAAAAATTGAAATTAAAGAAATCACCAGGATATGACCCCATAACTAGTGAAGTGTTGAAAAAGCTACCTCCAAAAGGAGTAGCCAAACTTGCACAGATATCTGTAAAAGACTTGAAAAAGTACTTTGTCAAAGAAATCTTATCCCAAATCATCAGTTTGGATTTCGGAAAAAACACTCAACAATCGAACAAGTACACAGAGTTAGGCACGAAATAGAAAAGGCTTTAGAAAACTAAGAAACTTGTTCAGCTGTGTTTCTGGATATATCAAAGGCTTTTGACGGGGTTTGGCACTCTGGCCTGATATATAAGTTAAACACTATCCTGCCACAGCAATATTGTAAACTACTGGAATCGTATATTGGCGAAAGGTACTATCGAGTTAAACTACTTGACGCGTATTCGAAATTATATCCTATAAATCGCGGGGTCCCTCAGGGGAGTATACTAGGCCCATTGCTGTACCTGCTGTACACATATGATTTGCCAGTGAATCCAAGATGTATTGTTGGAACTTTTGCAGATGACACGGTATTAATGGCTACAGGTCCAAACAACAAGGTGTCTACCACTAAGCTTCAAATCGCTCTTCAAGAAATTGAACAATGGACAAATAAATGGAAGCTGATAGTAAACAGTTCAAAATCTAATCATGTAGACTTTACTAACAAAAGAGAAAATCAAATTTCATTATTTCTAAATAGCGTAAAAATTCCAGTTGCAAATTCTGCGAAATATCTGGGTATGAGTCTAGATGCCAAACTGAGATGGAAGGTACACGTCAAGAAAAAATTAAATGAGCTAAAAATAAGATACAAAAAGTTAACTTGGCTTATTGGAAGGAGATCTAAATTATCTCAGCAAAACAAGCTTATGATCTATAAACAAGTCTTCAAGCCGGTCTGGCTCTATGGTGTCCAAATCTGGGGTTGTGCGAAAAAACATATAATAGATATGATGCAAAGATTTCAAAACAAAGCAATCAGGTTAAAAGGCAGTTAACGCTCCGTGGTACGTGCGAAATTCTGATCTACATCGTGACCTTGAAATACCTACTGTCAAGCAAGAAATTCAGAAGGCTGCTAAAAAACATTATGACAGGCTGAGACAACACTTAAACAGCACCATTCCAGCGCTACTTTGTGATGTCACTCACAGACGCTTATGCCGCTTCAAACCTAATGACCTTTTGAGGCGTTTCAACCAGCAAGGAGATGACTAGTTCGTATCTATTTGCTCACCCTAGATAGACTTAGATAAACTTACTTGTAATAAAAAAACCTCTTGTTAGTCAATATGACTAGTTGTTGTAAATTTAAACTCTTCATTTTGTTTAAATATAAATAAAAAAAAAAAAAAAAATTTAACCCTAACATATCTAACTATATAGAAGTTCAATGTAACAACACTAACACTTACATTAAATTATTAATCGACACAGGAGCAGATGTGTCAATAATTAGAAACAAATTTAATTTAAACTACGACTCAAATAGAACATGTGTATTAGTTGGTATCACCAACAATTACAGAAATTCCTTAGGCATCACGACTCTTCAAATGAAATTTGAAGATATAACAATACAGCACAAATTTTCGGTGGTAGAAGAGGACTTTCCAATTGAAGTAGATGGCATCATCGGTAGAGATTTTCTAACCAACTTTAAATGTAATATTGATTATTATACCTTCTCTTTAACAGTTACCCACAAAGAACAACAAATAACCGTTCCTATATATTGTAAACCAATTGTTCTATAAGCAAGAGCAGAACATATATTACCTATAGACTTGTATTTTGATGAAGACACATTGTTAATTTCTCAAGAATTGACAAGGGTGTTTTCAGCGCAAATACAATACTCCCAGCAAGAGGAAACTGTCATGTTCGAATTTTAAATACGAATGAACACAGTGGTACCCTTAATACACTAAAATTTGAAACCCGTCCACTAAAGAATTATTACAAAATTAATAAAAACTCTTGTAATAAATTTGACAAACTGCGTTTACAAAACCTTTTAAACAAACTACAGTTAGGAACCCAATACAACAAATGTGATGATGAGACATTGGTATCATTGGTAACTAAATACCAAGACATATTTTTAATGGAAGGAGAACAAATATCCTGCAACAATTTCTACACAGAACATATTTCTACTGCAGACGATGTTCCAACATACATAAAAAATTACAGATTACCTCAAAGTCATAATGATGTTATTAAATCACAAGTTCAAAAATTACTTGATGATGATATCATACAACCCTCCAAGAGTCCCTACAATTCACCAATTTTACTGGTACCGAAGAAATCGTCAGATGATGAAAAGAAGTGGAGACTCGTAATTGATTATAGGAAACTTAACAACAAAATTGTGAATGACAAATTCCCTCTTACACGTCTAGAAGACATACTTGACTTGCTTGGAAAAGCAATATAGTTTTCAACTTTGGATATGACCAGCTCATTCCACCAAATTCCAATAGATAAAGTATCAATGCAAAAGACCGCATTTTCGACCGTCAATGGTCACTACGAATTTAAAAGACCACCTTTTGGTCTTAAAATAAGTTCGAATAGTTTTCAACGCATGCTAACGCTAGCGTTAACAGGCCTTGAAAATGAAGCATTTTTGTATGTCGATGATATTATTGTTTTCGGCAACAGCCTAAAACATCACAATAACAATCTAGAAAAAGTTTTCAAGAGATTAAGTGATTACAATTTAAAACTAAATCGTGAAAAATGCAACTTTCTGAAACACGAAGTTACATATTTAGGTCATTTAATCACTGAACATGGCGTTAAAACAGATCCAGCCAAATACAAAGTCATTCAAGATTATCCTAAACCTACGACTGTAGATGATGTTAGGAGATATATTGCTTTCTGTAATTATTGCAGACGTTTTATCAAAGATTTTGCGTCAATAGCAAAACCCCTGAATATGTTGTTAAAAAAGAGTCAAAATTTATTTGGAAGGTTGAATGCGATATAGCATTCGAAAATCTCAAATCAATTTTAATGAGTCCACCAATATTAAAATACCCACATTTCAATAAACCGTTCATAATAACAACGGATGCTTCTCATTATGCCCTTGGTGCAGTTCTTTCTCAAGGTAACATAGGTTCAGATATGCCAATTTGCTATGCAAGCAAAGCCTTACAAAAACATGACTTAAATAAACCAGTCATTGAAAAGGAACTACTTGCAATACATTGGGCAATAAACTATTTCAGACCATACGTGTATGGCAAACACTTTTACGTTGTTACTGACCACAGACCCTTGATTTCATTATTTGTCCACAAGAATCCTTCTTCAAAAATGACAAGGATTCGGATCGATTTATCAGATTATGATTTTGAAATAATATATAAAAAAGGAAAAATTAACACTAATGCTGATGCCCTGTCTAGAATTAGAATAGACAGTAACATTTTAAGGAATTTGATACCTACAACCGAAGACAAGATGTCCAGCCGAAAATTGAATAATCCGGATGAAGATGAAGAAACTATATATCATGTAAAAGAAAAAGCTAAAATATGTATAACGACTAGAAGTAAAGCGCGCGCCGCAGCAGCCAATGATAGCTCTGCCAATAAAACTACCGAAATGAATACACAAAAAGAGGCACAACCAATTGAGCCTGATCAACTCTATTGTTGGGATTGCACTTCTATTAGTGATATTCGAGGTATGAAAACACTGCAGTTTAAAATTATAAGTAAAGATAAAGATGAATTCATAAGATATGATGACAAAAAAGTCACTGTGGAATTATGCGAAATACCTCCGAAGCTGATTTCGATTATGGTGAAGCTGATTTCCGAACTAGAAAAAATAAATATAACAATGCTAGCGCTAAGCGATGAAGATATAATAATAACATCCATGGATAAAAACAAATTTAAAGAAATGTTTAATAAGTTGCAACGTGAAATGAAAAGTAAAAGTCAACATAGATTAAAAATATTGTTATACAAGAAACCAGTAAACATAGCTGACATCATGACAAGATTCAGATTAATTGAGGAATATCATGACAATCCTCATAGCGGACATTTAGGAGTTCGCAAAACTTATATCAAACTAAAGCAAAAATATACATGGAAAAAGATGAAACAGATGGTTCATAACTATGTAACCACTTGTGAAAAATGTCAAAGGAACAAACAAATCCGACAAAACCGTGAGGAATTTCAAATTACTTCAACTCCGAGTACAACCTTCGAAACAGTAGAAATCGATACTGTTGGACCATTACGACCATCCAATGGTTACAGATATATATTAACAATGCAATGTGAATTAAGTCGATTCATAATTGCATATCCAATCATAAACAAAGAAGCCAAAACAATAGCTGAAACTTTAGTAGAACAACTCATACTGAAATTCGGCTCCTTTAAGATTTTAAAATCTGATAGAGGAACAGAATTTGTAAATGAATTGCTTGCTAAAGTTACAGAAATTTTAGGAATAAAACAAATTTTTTCAACTCCATACCACCATGAAACGGTAGGAACAATAGAAAGAAACCATAGGGTACTTAACGAATATTTGCTAAACTTTGCTAATGATGACGACTGGGACGAATGGTTACCATACTACACATTCGCCTATAATACTGCTCCACACGTTGAGACAGGTTATACCCCGCATGAATTAGTATTTGGTAAACTACCAGCATTACATAATGAAAACATAGAAAATAAACATGGAATATTCAACTTAGACGATTATGCAAATGAGTTAAAAGTACGACTTAGGTTATCAATTGAACAAGCAAGAAAATTTAGCATAGAAGCTAAAACAAAAAGAAAAGAAATATCTAAGAAAAATAGTTGGCCGATTAAATTGAAAATAGGTGACGAAGTGTTAATTAAGTCGCGAAATTAAGTCACCGTATACAGGTCCATATAAAGTAATAAATATAGAAGGCAGTAATGTCATAATAAGCATTGGTAATGAAACAAAGACTTTACACAAAAATAATACAAAATTATTCAAAAGAGAATAAAAATATATTTGCTAAACATTTTAAACATTTTTAAACAAATTATACAATCTACACAAATTACTCAATTTAAGCTATATAGATACTAATTAAAATATAGATTAAGATAAAATATTATTATCAATACAATGTCACTATTTTATATTTACATATTTAAATATTTCAAATTTATATATATTTTTTTTTTTATTTCATATAGAAAATAAAACTAAATTACAATTTGTCTAATTTTACAACACTTATGATATACATATATTTTAAAAAAAAAAAAAAAAAAAAATATATTACTGCTTATGGTCATGGTCAATTCAAAAAATATATAAATACATAAACAAATATTTTAAAAAAATTTTCCTGCTTAACTATTGTTCAATATTCAAAAATAAAATTTTTTCTTAAAGGGTGAGGGTGTAGTGGCATATTAACCATGATCACACACAATACGTTGTGTGCGGTATTTAATGTGTCACGCCAACCCAAAACTCTTAAATATCAAGCATGACCGAGAAACCCAAATTGTCAGTAATGAAATAACTTATGAGTCAGAAATTTGACTCGTCTGTTTTGTCATTTCTATATGACAAAACATTTGTATGCATATTTAATTATTCCAATATGCATTTGACAATTTGGGTAGTGACATGCTCAACACATGAATTTGTGTTAAGTATTTCACAGATCATATTGCAAGCGATAATGCATGCAATATGATTTGTCCTCAATACAGTTGGTCACCAGATGTGTGCCACTGTCAAATATATATGACTAAAATGACCAGTATGTAAATAAACTATATTTGTAAAATATTATGTACGTCTAATTTGGATTAACCAATTAGACGTAAGTAAATTTAAGTATCAACCAATAGAATCGATACATAAGATTGTATTGGAAATTAGTTGTAAGAAATTATGTTAGAGACAAGAATAAAAATTTAATAAAGTCAGTTTCTTAAGAACACTCTACACGACATGTCTTTTATTTTATAAAGTGAAACAATTATATTATAAAATAAACAATTACAGCTGGTTACGAAGTGCTATCAAAATGCATGCTACAGCTAATTCGCAACTTATGGTCGGATGATTGCATGCCTAATGATTGGAATTTAATTTAGTTTTTTAATCCACAAAAAAGTGATCCTGCAAACTCCGCCAATTATCGCGGGATAAGATTCTGTCACACATATTATGTAAAAGATTGAAGCCAATTGTCAACTATCTGATTGGACCTTACTAGTGTGGCTTCAGACCTAGCAAATCCACCCTAGACCAGATATTCACAGTGCGTCAAATCTTAGAGAAGATCCAAAAAAAACAAATCGACACGCACCACCTATTTGTCGACTTCAAAGCTGCTTTGGACACTACGACTAAAAACACGCTCTATGCCGCTATGTCTGAATGTGGTATCTCGGCAAAACTTATACTGCTATGTAAAATGACATTGAGCAACACCACCAGCTCTGTTAGAATCGGGAAGAACATATCCGACCCGTTTTATACCAAACGTAGTTTTAGAGAGGGTGACTCCTTGTCGTGTGACTACGTTAACCTAATGTTGGAAACGATAATTCGAGCAGCAGATTTAAATACTGGCACAATATTCTTCAAAATTTTATTGCTGCTTACGTATGCCGATGACATTGACATCATTGGTCTGAACATCCGCGTAGTCAGTGCAGCATTTTCCAACTTAGAAAAACAAGGAAAGCAAATGGAAATGGTGATAGTGATAAATGAGAACAAAACAAAGTACTTTCTGTCAACAAACAAATCTCCTGAGCGTGTTTGGACCCACGTCACTGTTGACAATTACAAGTTCGAAGTCGTGAAAGACTTTGTTTATTTACGAACCTGTTTAAATATCAAAATTAGCGTCAGCCAAGAGATTCAACGAAGAATCACTCTTGCCAACAAATGTTACTTCGGGCTAAGTAAACAATTGAGGAATAAAGCCCTCTCTCGACAAACAAAAATCACGCTCTACAAATCTCTTATCATGCCTGTGGTGCTATATGGTGCAGAAGCTTGGACAATTACCAGTGATGAGAAGGTGTTAGGAGCATTCGAGAGAAAAGTTCTTTGGAATATATACGGTCCTTTACGCGTTGGCTACGAGTAACGAATTAGATGGAAGGATGAGCTGTGTGAACTATACCGCGTCATTAACATAGTTAAGCGCATAAAAACTCAACGGCAGAACTCCCTTTTGTCAAATGCTGTGTGTATAACATTAACCACTCTGTGTACTTGCTTTATTGTACTTTGCTTTTTTCTAAAACCAAATTGATGTTCCAGAATTAGTCTCCTTCTATTGACAATGAGCATTAATCTCGTAAGGTATAAATTTTCCAACAACTTGGACATAACCGGTAGAAGATTAATTGGTCTATATGACTTAACATCTTTATATTTTGATTCTTATCAGCTTACAGACCCGAACAATTAAACGCATTTATTTAAAAATGTTGGCAAATATTTCGTTCTTTATTAAGAACTTCATCAGTGCTATATAATAACAAACATTAATTTAAAGATAAAATACTAACATCCAAATATATATACCTTATTTTTTATAAAATGCAATAATTTTCCTGTTCCACAATAGTCATTAGTAATTAAAATTGTATTAACCAATAAAAATAAAAAATTAAAACAATTAAAATTCACACATTAAAAATTAATAAACAATTTTTGGACATAAATAACGAGCATAACAAAACTAAAAAATTTTTTTAATATTAATATTCCGCCAAAAATATTGATAATAATAAACGTTCTCTTTTTTATATCTCTTATTACTCAATAAGAAACTTAACAGCTGACTTTTATTTTCATTTATCTCTTATTTTTGATTAGCTTGTATTTATCCAATAAATTAGAGTAAAGTGTGCTAAAATTATCCGTGTCTCTCTTGTAGTTTACCACCTGTTCATTATTTAATATGATGTGAATAACTTCACTCATTAATCTTTTATGATAATTATTTTCAATTTCCAGAATTATTACTTCATCAAAGTTAAAGCTATGTCCTTTAGAAATAGAATGTTCAGAAAGAGCTGTTTTTTTCCATCATCTTTACGTTTACACGTACTTTTATGTTCACCAACTCTTTTTGCCAATCTTTGTTTGGTTGTTCCTATATAAGCTCTATTGCAATCATTACAATTGATCTTATAAATAAGATTTGACAAATTTTCTTTCTTTTCTTTGTCTTTAATCTTTGAGAATAAATTTCCTGTTGTTTTCAAGTTGTAAAGTACAATATCAATTATTTCCTCTTGTTTAAATAATTTTGGAATTTTTTGAGAGAGTCCCGGTATATTAGGGAACTTACATCTAGGTTTTTATACTTGAGTAAGTTTGTTATTATATAGCACTGATGAAGTTCTTAATAAAGAACGAAATATTTGCCAACATTTTTAAATAAATGCGTTTAATTGTTCGGGTCTGTAAGCTGATAAGAATCAAAATACAAAACAAAAAAATTTAAACAGACGATAAACTCCATCATTTCAATTAACATCTTTAGCCGTTTTTCCAAGTTTAAGTACCATGCTAATTTGAGCCACCTTAAATTGAGGAGGGATAAAGTCTTTTGTTACGATAGAATTAAAAATGTTTCACAGCAGAACTATTGCTTGATCCGGTAACTCCTTTAATATTTTTGAAGTAATTAGGTCATAACCGGGTGCTTTATTAATTTTCAGTTTTTCGATTTCGAATTTCATGACGAAAATCGAGAATTTTCGTATTGGAAGGTCCAATTGGTGCGTTTGGTGTAACACCTCTCTAATCTCTTCAGTTATTGTAATAAAGGTTCATTCTACACATAACTTATACTTGATTAAAACACTAAATTTCTTTTTAATGATTTATTTTATTTAGTTATCATTTTAAGATCCTTCATGAGACTCTATTGAGACTCACTGTAAATCAACTTATGACTATGAAAATCAACTCATATCTTTAAACTCTGTCAATTAACTTAACACTTTGAAAATCAAACTTTTAACTTCAAGATCTACTTAAAAACTGTCTTTACTTTTTACTATATCGAACCAAGAAGGTTCGGTTTCTTATCTATTAACATAATTCTTATATACTTAAATTCTATTGGTTATAATAATACATAATTCTAATTTTACCTACTTATTCTATTGGTCAACTATCATGTGTTTCAATGACACACTTTTTAAATAGTAATACTACGGGCGATCATATTGCATCTGCAATGCATGCAATATGATTGCGGAAAACACAGTTTACTTCCATGTGTTCTAAATGTGGAAATACAAATAGCCAAGCGCATATTGAAATGCGGCAGAATATTTGTCATAAAGAAATGACATAAAGCCGAGTCGAATTACTTAACTCGCTGAATATTTAAAAGTGACTTTTTGGGTTTCCATGTCATAAATTACACATGGATTGAAACTTAAGTGTTTTGGGTAAATGTGTCATGCTAATTACCGCACACAGCACATTGTGTGGGGTCAACGTTAATATGACACTACAGTTATACTATTCGGGGCTTCATTAATGTTTGGAATAAAAACTGTAGACAGATGGTCCGTAAATACTTTGCATTTTTTATATCTGTTCGGGCCCACCAGTTCATTTTTTACTGGTAGGTTGTGCGTTGATGCATTTTTTTTGATTGCTCGCCAGAGTAAGTAGTTGGTGGAAGTAGTTGCGTCAAGTCGTTGGAGATTTCTTTGTATTTCCAAATTTCTGATTGTTTTCAGATGTTCTTTTAGTTTTTTGATCAGCACATTCAAAAGTTTTTTATCTTTTGGGGATTTGGTTTGTTGCCAGTACCTTCTCGCTGTTCGTTTGGCTCTAATAAGTTCTTGAGTCGTACTCTATAATGGTGTAGCGAATTTTTGCACGTTTGGAGGCGAGGATCTCCAGGCTGATTATTGGATACTCCTTATAAGATGTTCGGTTGCAAGCGCAATTTCTTCGTCTGTTTTAAGTGCCATTTTTACATCAAGTAATAAGTCATTACTTATGCCTAAATGTATGCCTAAAGTCATCCCAGTTGGTTAATTTGTTGTGCAGATTTTTGAGCTTTAAGTTGTATATTCGATTTTATTCGTAATAAAACTGGAAAGTGATCTGATGAAAGATCAAAGCTAGATTTATAGGATGTGTCATTTTGTTGCACTCCTTTAGTAACACAGAAGTCTAACAAGTCTGGTGTTTTTTTGGGATCCGTGGGCCACTAAGTTGACTCTCCAGACGAGATAGTTAAAAGATTTTCGCTTCTTTTAGCCGAAATTATCTGTCATCCTTTGGGTGTTGAAAGCCGAGAGCCCCATTCAACGTGTTTAGCATTAAAATCTCCCCCCGCAATAAATCTATAACCTAGAGTTCTAAAGAATTTTATATATGTTGCCGTCTTAGTTGCGTGTTTTGGTGGACAATATACTGATGTTATTGTGATTGGGCCACACCAGTCTTTTGTTGAAATGCTAGTTGCTTGAATCTCTTCAGTGCGGTATTGGTGCAATTCAAAGTGTAATATGCTTGTTTTAACTAAAATGCCACTTCTGCTATGAGCTGTTCCATCGGGATTCATACTGTGGTAAAAGTCATAACCTGGTACTTTGAAATAATGTTTTGAAGTAAAACGTGTTTCAGATATTAGCATGATGTCTACTTTTTGAACTTTTAAAAATTCTTGTAGCTCTAAACAGCGTTTTGACAGCCCATTCGCATTCCAGAGGACTGTATTTAATTCACTGTCGGACATAATTTAGTTGTCAGCGTGACAAGAATATTCATTAACGTACTGATTTGTTCTAACATTTGCTTTACATACTACTATTAGAACTTCGCTCATTGTATCCGGAGATTTTGGAATAGTAATAGATTCAGGTGATTGTTTCACTAGCACGCTAGCATAACTTCTTTTGGGAGCCTTTGGGATAGAAGTTTTGTCTTTTCCTTCGTCAGTTTCTTTGTTTGTATTTGATGTTGGTTTGGGTCTTAGTTTTGGAAATTTTGCGGTTTTTAGCTGCTTATAGATCGAACAACCTTTATAACTTGCAGGATGGTTTCCTTCGCATAAGACGCATTTGACTTCAGTACTTCTTCCTTGGATTGGACATTGAGACGAAGAATAATTTTTTGCACATTTGATGCACCTCAGATGTCTTCGACAATAACTTTTCGTGTGACCATAGTCTTGGCAGTTACTACACCGTAGAATGTCCCGTTTAGGACGAGGAGCCTGACACGACTATGCATCAAATTCTTTATGCTGTAGATCTCCTTGTTATTTTGATGAGGTTCAAGTTCTACAATGAAGAGAGGAAGTGGTTTTTTCGATTCTCAGTGTTTCATATTAAGTACCATGTTATATCTGTATAATTTAGATATTTATTTATTCAAACTAACTCCAAGTTATTATTATTTCACAAGTTCAAAATAACTGACAGAAGTAAAATGTTAATTCTACTTTATCTGTCAACTGTCATCTTGGCAGAGTTGCCAACACCTCCCCTTTTGAGATTAAATCTCCAATGCGGTGATTCTAGGGTTTATAACGGTCAACAGGATGTCTAGTACGCCTTGGTCGGGTATACGGAACAACTGCCTCATTGTGCTTCTCAGTTTGAGGGATTGCAATCTCGGTTACTTTGTTGAAAGATTGATCTGGAGTCGAAACCATGTTGTTGTTAGTTATTTCGACCACATCTTTAGGTGTTGTTTCGTAGAGGCCAAATGCATCAACTAAACACTTTTCGTTGGCGATATCTTCGGAAGTACATATTTCTAAAGATAACTCATTTTCTTGATCTTTACGGTCACGAATTTGATTGGCATGTGCACGAATAAGTTTGCCATTTTGTAAGCGAACATTATAAATGACGTTACCTATGCGTTCGATTATTTTACCTTTTGTCCATTCAAAGTGTTTGTTTTTGAATATATTGACATAAACGAGCTCTTGTTTTTCGTAAAACTTTGGCTTTGCACCGTGCCTTTTGTCAAATTGCGCTTTCATTTTGAGTTGTGTATCGCACTTGTTTTTAAACTTGGCATTTGGGTCTGACACCAGCGTTGGTTTAATCAAATCAAGTTTAATACGGATATTTCTTTTTAGTAAAACTTCAGCTGGCGATTTACTGTCCTCATTTTGCTTATTCGGAGTAGATCGGTAAACTTGTAGAAATGTTTGAAGATTTTCAGCAGTTACCCCCTTCCCATTTAACTTTTTGAGTGCTCGCTTTAAAGTATCCACAAACCTTTCGGCTTGTCCATTTGACATGGGATAGTACGGACTGCTTCGTATATGACTAATGCCGTTTTCCGCTAAAAACTCATGAAATTGGTGACTCACAAATTGAGTACCATTGTCTGAAACTATTGTCTTCGGTAACCCAAATCTAGCGAAAATTTCTTTCAAGCTGGAAATTGTTTGAGTTGCTGTTATAGATTTTGTTTGTATAATTTCTGGCCATTTTGAGAACGCATCGATTACGACCAAATAGTAGTATGAATCTATTGGTCCTGCATAATCAATATGGAGCCGTTCCCAAGAATCAGAAGGTTTTGGCCAAGGATGTAAAGTTGTTTTTGTGGGCATTTTAGCTGCTGCGGCACAATTTGAACAACTTTTCACCATTGCTTCAATATCGTGATCGATATTTGACCAATAAACGTAGTTCCGCGCGATGGCTTTGGTACGACCTATGCCTTGATGACCTCGGTGAATTTCTTTAAGAATGTTTAGAGCTTTATGGCCCATTTCTGCCAGAGCTGTTTTAATGTCCTCGGTGTTGACAGACGAATGTATGTTTCTCAAAATAGCTTTAAAATTTCGTTCATCTTTAGGCTTTTAGGTATAAAATTCAGTTTTTTTCAATTCGAGTTGTTTTACTATCGTAACATAAGACTCAGTGGTTTTCGCTTGGATTTTTACTTTTTCGTTGTTTAAAACTTTTAGTTAAAAATTGTTTCCTACTTGTGAGGACAAAAGATTTATGAGAGGATTTATGTTGTTCACACTATCTACGAATATTGGTGGAGGTTTGAGCTCCTTTTTGGCAACTTGCATCACTTCTTCAGCTTCTTCTTCTTATTTTCTAGTACTGAAAATCTATTTACAGAACGGCTTGGATTGTCTAGGCAGCAACTATCTAATTTAGCTTGTTTTTGAGTTTCAGATTTTCAGCATTTTTTGAACGGCGAATTTCGGGACTTGAGCGAGTTCTTTTCTGACTTTCTTTTTAAACTTTGATTTTTTGTACTGAAGAGTTTTCAAGAGAATTGCTTAAAGGGTTTTCTTTGAAGTGAGTATTGCCCTTCGATTGAGTATGTTTTTGGAGAATTTTTTGACTGTTCTGCTCTTTGTGCACATGTGTCGAGAGCATAGCGCAAGATGATGTAGTAGGCATTTCGTTCAGTATAATGTTTGATATATTAGCGATCGAACTTACCGAGGTTGTTGGATATAAAGGTAAGGCATGAGTAGAAGAAACGGATATCTGAGTTGATGTAGAGCTCAAGGTGTCGAGTTTGCAGTGCTTACTGTGACGCTATTTGTAGTACATGTCGAAGTTGAGCAGGAATGCGCTGTTGGGGAAAATACCAGCTTGAGCATATGAGGTGAGGTTATAAGTGGGATACGGCATTGTTTACTCCAAGAGTGAGATACACTAACTAGTTTTTGGTGTAAAAAAGTGTCGTAATTTTTTTCAAATGAGTTCGAGTTGTTTTCGGTCTTTAGTAGTTATTGACTTCGTTGAACACTCATTATTTGAAATTATTTCAGTTGATGATTGGTTTTCGTTGAACTTATTTTGCTATGCACTGGAGCGTTCACATAAATTTGCGTATCGCCCATGCAGCAGAAAAAGTGATTTTTATGTAGAAGTTATTTTAAGTTTTTAAATCTTTTGAAAACAATCGATTAAATTAATACATTAATTAGCATAAAAATGTATTGCAATTCACATTCGATTTGGTTTAAATTGGATTTTAAATACAAATAAGTATTCAAATATTAATATATAAATTAAATAATTGTTAAATAAATAGTAAATATTAATATAAATATTTAAAATCTTCACAAAATAACACGTTTTAAATTTTGGATTATTGTATTTGACGATTGTTAGAGCGGTTAAAGTCAAATTGTTAATATTGTAGGATTCTAAAATTATTATAATTAATATATTATATAATTCATATATAATATTTTATATGGTTAATATATGGTTAATTAATTTATCTAACTAACCCTGTATAAGATGTAATCAAACCAACGGTTCTTATTCTTGTTTTTATTGCCTTTTTTTTCACACAAAAAAGTGATTAAACAATCAAAAACCGAAATTGTATAAATTAAATAAATTCAAATAAAGATCATACTATCGTACGTGTGTACTATTGTGCATTCTATGGTTCTCGGCTTAGGTTCCGCTAAGCTCCAAATAGAACCTCGTGTCCGCATCAAGGTCGCGTTCGACAACTACAACAACAATAGCAACAAGATAACTTTACTTGTTGATTACTGGTTATTATTTGCTTCCAATCAGTTAGTGTGCGGGTTCGTCAACGTCGCGTTTAACAACAACCACCGTAAGAGCAGTTCAATTTCGGAAAGTTCGCTGCTGCTATTGTGACCTTTCGACTTCATCAAATCCTTTGGTGTTCTCGGGTATCTACAACTGTTTCAATGGCAACGGCAGAGCGAACCACTACGGCAGAACTGTCAGAACTAAAACAACAGCGAGCCTCGACGAAAGCGAGCATTTCAAGGATCAAGGCGTTCGTCAAAGGGAAGAGCAATTCGCTTTCACAACCAGAACTGAAATGTCGACTAGGTATTTTGAAATCATATTTTAAACAAATCCTAGCTTTTCAGACTTTTATCGAGAAATTAGATGCAACTGACACAGCTAGAGATTAATTAGAAGACCTATACGTTTCCACCAAAATATTAATCATGTCTCAACTGCAGGAATAGGCCCACAATGCATCAGTGCTAGATGTAACAGCAATGATGCCCACCTCAAGTAAAAAATTACCACTGTTAAAATTACCTACATTCAGTGGTAAGTACTCTGATTATAACAATTTTATTAATTCGTTTCTCCAAATCATAGATCGCGAAATATACTTCACAAATATTGAAAAATTTAACAACTTACTGAACTGCCTTACTGGTCAAGCTCTAGAGACAGTACAGGCATTTCCTATTTCGAATGAAAACTATCCGAAGACTCTGGATTGGCTTAAATCGCGCTATGACAATAATAGCCTAATCTTCGCCGAAAATATCGCAACACTAATTGATCTACCAGCAGTATCGGGTCAGTCAAGCCAACAACTCCGTAGTCTGGTAAACAATGCATCCGCTTTGTATGGTTCACTCTGTTCGCTTAACTTCGACACATTACCCAGTTGGGAGGATTGCTCAAAATTGTTGGGTAGGCATTGCCAGTTTCTCGAATCACTCGACAGTGGAAACGGCATTCAATCATTACCACAACGTAAACCTAATAATCTTAACTCCAAGACTAACAGACGCTCAAAACAATACGCATTTGTTGCATCTACATCCAGCAGTTCTTGCTCATTTTGTTCTAGCAATGAACACCTAATACTGAATTGTCATCGTTTTAAGGCACTGGAGGTGGTTCAAAGGTTTCAAAAGGTAAAGGGCCTAAAACTCTGCATAAACTGCTTATCGCCTCGCCATCATGTGGTTAATTGCACATCAACGTTTAAATGTAAGGTTTGCGCAAAGCCACATCACACTCTTTTGCATCATTCGCAATTACCAACGAATATTAAGACGCCGCTATGCCCAACGACAACGTTGCCAGCCATTCCCATCTTAACATGTCATCGACCGAGCAAATAATTCTAGCCACTGCATTGGTTTTAGTGAAGGACTCATCGGGAAGTTATCAAGTGGGTAGAACCTTAGTTGATTCATGCTCTCAGGTCAACTTCATAACGGAGGAGTTTTCAAAGAAGCTTAGTTTATCAAAACATAAACATCGGCAGCATGTTTCCAGTATTGGTAGTTCGTTGACCAATATGAAGTATCAGACGCTTACATCAATCAAATCTCGTCATTCAAATCTTGAACTTGCTTTAAACTTTGGTATTACGAATCACATCGCATATCAACCAAGTTCTGAAATCGATATATCATCGTGGAAGGTTCCACTAAATACACCTCTCGCCGATGAGCAATTCTTTAAATCCAACCGCGTTGACCTTTTGCTTGGAGCTGAAAGTTTCTTTGACATTTTGTCTGTCGGTCAAATCAAACTAGGTGAAAATCTTCCAGTACTTCAAAAAACACTATTAGGATGGATCGTATCTGGCAAGTACAATGGTCAGCCATTTGCATCACCAGCAGCAAAATGCCTATTATCATTTGAAGATACAGTTTCCGATCAATTAGAAATGATGTGGAAGATAAAGGAAGTGCAACCGGCTTCAAAGTTAGGTCACCAGCACATGTTGCATGTGAGTCATTATACCGTGAAACGGTCCACCAAAATGCGACGGGAAGTCGTTTGGTTACCATTTAAAGATTCGCCAGATTGTCTTGGTTTGATACACAATATCGCCTTACGCCGTTTTTGTTCTGTAGAACGGCCCTTGTCATCTAATCGTGCACTGAAGCAAGACTATCAAGGATTCATGAAACAATATCGAGAGCTCGGACACATGACGCGTGTTGAGATTCCGACAACCAACGAACCACATTATTATATTCCTCATCATTGTGTTTTAAAACCGTCGAGCACATTGACCAAGCTGAGGGTGGTTTTTGATGCGTCATGTCGCAACGCTCATTAAATGATATTAAGTCGGAGTTATACTTGTTGCTACTTCAATTTCGTTTGCACCGATATGTTTTGACGGCTGACATTGTTAAAATGTACCGACAGATACTGATAGATAAACTAGATCGAAAATTCCAATATATTTTTTGGCGAGATACGGAGTCCGATCCTGTTAGTACTTACGAGTTGAATACAGTCACTTATGGTACTGCATCAGCACCTTTCCTAGCAACCAGGAGTTTGCAGTATTTGGCGGACAAATTTGAAGCACAATACCCAATAGGCGCTGCACTCATTAAAGCATCGTTCTTTGTCGACGACAAATAGCATTCAAACCATCATGACTTCATCAGCGATACTACAACAAAGAGTTTGAATCTTGATACAGATACAGTCACCAGCGCCCTAAGCATCAAGTGGCACCAAATGCAAGATGTTTTCCTATTTTCGTTCAATGAGCAACCAGGTCATATTGTAACAAAACGCACCATCTTATCCCTTGCGTCTTCATTATTCGACCCGCTTGTATTACTAGCACCGATCATACTCGTAGCAAAAATTATGATGCAAGAATTGTGGCTTTTGCGTGTGGACTGGGACGAGTCAGTCCCTCAAAATCTTCACTCAGCTTGGAAAATATTTATTCAAGATCTTACAATGCTTTCATCGGTTAAGGTGCCGAGATACTGCCTAACAATAAACTATCAACAGGTTGATGTACACGGTTTCTGTGACGCTTCAATACGCGCATATGGTTGCTGCATATTTCTCCGATCACAAAACACATCAGATAAGGTGACGGTCAGACTATTCACTGCAAAATCCCGTGTGGCACCTATAAAGCGGAAGTCGCTACCTAAACTAGAACTCTGTGGTGCCTTACTTCTTGCCAAACTGTATCAGAAGGTCCAAGCAATATTTGCGCATTTTAAGTGTGAAACATTTTTTTGGACTGATTCACAGATTGTATTACATTGGTTGAAGCAGCACTCATTAACCCTGTCTGCATTCGTTAGCAATCGAGTAGCGGAAATTCAAGATATTACCGCAAATGGGCAATAGAGACAGGTTCCTACCCAATCCAATCCGGCAGATGTTGTGTCGCGCGGCTGTAACATCCTCCAATTAAGAGAGTCTTGTTGGTTTGCGGGGCCGGAATTTTCGTTACTCGCTGATAAATACTGGCCGCATTTGAAATGTCACAACCTGGATATGGAAGAAATCAATAAAGAGACGCGAAAGGTTGTATTCGTTAACACAAATGAAGACAACTACGTATCACAGGTATTGTCAAGATATAGTTCACACACCAAGATGCTACGAGCGCAGGTACAGCGATTCTATCATGTAACCAAGAATAAATTGAAGAACGGAGAATGTACCCTCCAACCTATTCAGCTACGAAAGGCATTGCACTGTATTATTTGGGTCATCCAACAGCAATTCTTCGAAATTGATATACAACGCCTACAACGAGGCAACCCAGCCTAAGGTACATTAAAGCATCTAAATCCCTTCCTGGACAATGTATTCGGTTATCAATTACTTAAGGTGGGAGGTCGCCTCGAGCTGAGTGACATCTCAGTAGGCCAACGTCACCCTATTTTGTTGCCTAAGGGCTGTTATTTTGTGGAACTTTATGTTCGGCATGTACACTTGTGCAACTATCATGCAGGCGCAAAGGCATTAATTACCCTTATTCGACTAAACTTTTGGATAATTAATATACCAGAAATTGCACGCCGAGTCGTGCACTCGTGTATTCACTGCGTGCGTTATGGGTAATGATGGGTAATCTCCTAATTGAACGCCTCACTCCAAGTCGTCCAATCACGCGTACTGCGGTAGATTTTTGTGGTCCGATATTAACGTATCTCCGAATTCGGGGACGGGTTCCATATAAGACCTATATAGCTTTGTTCGTTTGTTTGTCTACAAAGGCAGCTCATCTAGAAGCCGTGTCAGACTTATCTACGGGAGCATTTATTGCAGCACTGAAAAGATTAATCGGTAGACGAGGGTTACCATCAGATATCTATTGCGATAACGCCACAAACTTCGTTGGGGCTAACAACAAACTAGCAGAGTTAAAAGGGATGTTTTTCGATAAGTCTAATCAAGTGATGCTGCAGACCTTTTGCAGCAACCAATTCATAAATTTCAATTTTATACCGCCCCGAGCACCTCACTTTGGAGGTCTATGGAAAGCGGCTGTAAAAAGCGCGAAAGGCCATCTGTATCGAACATTATCAAATACTCGATTCACCTTTGAGGAGCTTGGAACAGCACAGATTGAAATCGAAGCCATCTTAAATTCGCGACCAATCACACCTCATTCTTGATGAATCGTTCGGCTAACCCCTTTGAGGCTGGATGAAACGGCGCTGTTGTTATATGTTTGATGCCAAGTTTTGAGCAAAAATGTTTGAATGCTTGAGCTGTAAATTGCAGACCATTGTCACTTACGATGGTTTTTGGTATACCTTCCAGAGAAAATATAGAAGACAATGCTGATATGGTGTCAACCGTTGTTTTTGTAGATAGTTGTACAACGAACGGAAATTGCGAGAAAGCGTCGACACAAATTAGCCACATTGAATTACAAAATGGACCAGCAAAGTCGTTATGTATTCTCTCCCAAGGTCGATCAGCTTCAGGCCAGCTTACGTATTCACGTGCGTGAACAGGATTTGCAATTTTGCACACATCACAATTTTCAGTTAATGTCTTTGTCAATATTAGTCCACCAGACATGTTGTCGAACTAGCTGTTTCATTCTCGATACTCCCCAATGACCATCATGAAGAAGTTTAAGAACTTTCTGCTTAAGGGAGGCTCGAATGACAACCCGGTTGTACTCCGTCTGGAGGGAAAGCAAATTGTTGTTTAGTATTAAAGCAAAGCGATGATTGAAAAATGATCGAAGAGGCATTAGCTTTTCAGGCCAACCGTTTGTAACGAGAAAATAAACTCGGCGAAGAATTGGGTAATTTTTGGCATGCTGACGAATTATTTCAGCGTCGATAGGTGTGTTAAGTTCATTGATGTTGAAACAGGATTCTTCATGATCAAAAGTTATATCTTCACCAACAGGTAAACGAGATAAAGCATCGGCATTTCCATGCTCAGTAGTTTTACGATACCGAACATCATACTGATAAGCCATTAGTATAATAGCCCATCGCTGTAAACAATGTGACGTCATCGACGGCAACTGACGATTTGGATTAAAAATGCTAACAAGAGGTTTGTGGTCAGTAACCAAGGTGAATCTTCTTCCGTATAAATATTGATGGAAACGTTTGACTCCAAAAACGATAGCTAGCCATTCCTTCTCTATCTGACTATATCGTCGTTGATGAATGTCGAGAGTTTTAGATGCAAAAGCAATAGGCCTTTCTGTACCGTCAATGTACGTATGCGAGAGCACGACTCCTATGCCATAGGAGGAGGCATCTGTAGCTAGAACCAACGGTAAATCTTCCTGATAATGTGCTAATTGCGCTGCATTGAGAATATGCGTTGTTGTTGTGCTGTACCCCATGTGAATTTAACATTTTTTCGGCACAGCATGTCGATTGGCGCGGATAATTGCGAAAAATTGGGTATAAAATTATGGTTGTAGTTTACCTTACCCATGAATGCTTCTGCTTGCTTTAGATCTTTAGGCGGCTGCAGGTTTTTGACTGCTTTTAGTCCTGACTCATCTGGCAATATACCTTTTGCACTAATTTGACGCCCGAGATATTCGATTTTATCTCGCAGAAAGAAACATTTTTCTTGCTTGCACCTGATACCATTTTGTTGCAAAATATGAAGTACTTGTTCTAGGCGGCTGATGTGTTGTTGAAATGTAGGTGCGGAGATGATGATGTCATCGAGATAATTTCCGCAACCTTCTACGCCTTGAAGTAACTGCTCAAGATATCTTTGGAATATAGCTGGAGCGCTTGCAATCCCAAACGGTAAACGTTGGTATTGGAATAACCCAAGTGGAGTGTTGACAACCATTATTATTTTTGCTTCATCGTCTGGGCTGAGCACAAGAAATTATACTCTCTTGCCAATCCGCGGAGATCGGCTACCCACTCTCTGTATGATTGATGTGGCTTCATTTCCCTGTTGAAAAAATCGTAACGTGCAGCGACCATATGTCGTTTCGACTGGAAATAATTCGTTAGTTTTTTCGTTAAATTTTCGAAAGATTGTTCTTGTACTTTCGTGTTACCGAAAAGATTTTTTAGCAGCTCAAAATTTTCTGTGCCAATCCAAGACAAGAAAAATGATTTTTGTTTTTCACTGCACTGAACTGAATATGCTAAAAAATGTTGGTTAAGTTGTTCTAAGTACGATTCCCAGGTTTGCTGTTCTTTCGAAAATTTGTGAAATACTGGAACAATGTTGTGATTTCTTTCAGATGCACCGGCAGTACCTTGTTTTTGGAACATTGAGTCCATCCACTCACGTTGTTGTTTCAGTAAATTTTTTTAAAACTCTTGTTGTTCTTTAAGCAATTGCTTATAAATTTCAGTTTCGCCCAGCATGATTGTATTTAAAATTGAACGGTACGAAATAAGCGTGAAAGCGATTGAATAATTGCAGATTTTTATCCTCGCCGCCAACTGAAGTAAATACAACCGACACGATTGACAGTTTATATTGAACCAAATTTTGTTTACATTTCATTATTTAAGATTGCTTAAACTAATGCAAAACATACTATATTATAACAATTATCTTGTACACAAACCACAAAAAGTGTTGTAAATTCTATTAGTAACTAATAATATACCATTTGATCAAACAAGAACGAGAAGTTAAAAAAAACGCAAAATTTTAATTTTTAATAATTTTCTTTATTATCGCCTTCAAAGTACTCTCCTCCTGCGGCAATAAATGCATGCCAACGCTTGATCTAATTTTCCTTACAAGTTTTATAGGCCGCCGAAGGTATGGCCTTTAGTTCACGCAGCGAATTCTCTTTTATGGCCTCTATGGTTTTAAAACACGTACCTCGCAATGGTAATTTGAGTCGGGGGAAGAGGAAAAAGTGTGAGCTGTGTGAGCCGGTGCGTTATCGTGGTGTAAAATCCATGAGTTTTCCTTCTATGAATCTGGCCTCTTTTTGCGATTGGCATCACGCAAACGACGCATAACGGTCAAATAATACTCCTTATTGACCGTTTGATCATCCGGAAGGAATTCATAATGCACCACACCACGAATATCGAAGAAAACAGTCAGCATAACCTTGATTTTGGACCGACTTTGGCGTGCTCTTTTCGGTTTCGGCTCAACTTCGAAGCACCATTCGGTCGATGGTTTTGTTAAGCAGTAAGATCATCAAAATTATGCAAATCTCCGACTGTTATGCACAAACTGAAAAAATATCTATGGAGATACATAATGCAATAAAAACACAAACTGCAACAATAAATGATAATGAGCCAACTATGAGTTAAATGAGAGAGTGAACAAGTTGGGGAGCCTGTCCCCACCAACCAAGAAAATTAAAACGATTTGTCATGAGTAATCAATTCCTCAGTATAATCACATGGAATCCAAACAGGCTCAATAAAAGAGCCCATGAGCTTGAAATATTCTTGAGAATAAATAATGTAGATATTGCTTTGATATCCGAAACGCATTTTTCACAATTAAATTATATTAATATTATATTAATTTTCCGACTACTGGAATACACATTCAAGCGGCTAAGCTCGTGGAAGTACTGTTCTATTTATTAAAGAAAATATGTGTTATTTCTTTTTCTATCCGGACGAATTTTGGCAAAAATAACCTCATGATTTGGCTGAGCTTTTTTTATGAGCTCCTTCCATAAAATACGAAGACCTGAATCTCGGGAAAAACTTTTGTTCGACGTAATTGTCCGAAGTGTGTCACCCTGGAATTCACCGATTATTCTAGTACCCAAAAAACAAGGATCTGCTGGGGAGAAAAACTGGCGGCTCGTTGTCGTTTTTAGAAAACTAAACGATATATTGACGAGATTCTGGACCAATTAGGCCGCAGTAGATATTTTTCTACTCTCGATCTGGCTAGTGGTTATCACCAGGTACTTCTCGACACTCAGGACCAGGATAAGACGGCTTTCAGTACTAGCACGGGACATTATGAGTTCCTTAGGATGCCGTTCGGATTAACGGGAGCCCCAGCAACGTTCCAGCGAATTACGAACAACATACTCACTGGATTTCAAGGGCTGGATTGTTTCGTTTACTTTGATGATATAGTTATATATGGCAGTAATCTATCGGAACATGACAAGCGCCTCAGGAAAGCTTTCAACATTTTGCGTACTTACAACCTGAAGTTGCAAACGGAAAAATGTCATTTCATGCGGCGAGAAGTGGTTTATTTGGGACACAAATGCTCGAGTGAGGGAGTCCTACCTGATCCATCGAAAACGGAATGTGTAAAGAACACACGTCCCCCGAAAACGATTAAGCAGTTGCAAGCATTTCTGGGTTTAGTAAATTATTACAGGAAGTTCATACCCAATGCCGCGAAAATCTCCCTACCATTAAACAAGCTACTGAGAAAAGGGGAAAAATTTATTTGGTCAAACGAGTGTCAAAAGGCGATGGATGATTTATAGGAAGCTGTGACTAATCCACCCATATTACAATATGCTGATTTTTTTAAACCATTCTTTTGACGACCAATGCTAGTAACGAAGCATTGGGAGCCGTTCTTTCGCAAGGAAAGGCAGGTGAGGACCTTCTACTGTATTTTGCGAGCAGAGGTTTACATGGACATAGTCGGCCCATTGCCATATTCGTCGAAATAGATGCTTTTTGACGTTCCAAGACGATTTTAGCAAATATATGATTTGTGTCGCTCTACTAGATGCCGAAGCAGTAACAGTAGCGCAGGCCTTTTTCGAAGAGATAATTGCAAAATTCAACATACCCCGGATTTTGGTGACAGATAATGGTTCTAATTTCACCGCTGCGTTATTTAAAGAAACATGTAAGATACTAGGGGTGAAGAAACTCTGTACATCACCGTATCATCCTCAGTCGAATGGGTCTTTGGAAAGAAGCCATAGACCACTGGTAGAGTTCCTGAGAAATTTCGCTAACATAGATGGTACAAATTAGGATCAATGGTTACACCATGCTATGCATGTGCATAATAATACGATTCATATGACTACAAAACAAACACCGAGCAGGACCTTGTTTGGTTTTGATGTAGAGATTCCAGTAACGCTGAGGAAAAAGCCGTCACCGCTCTACAACTCCGATGATTACTTTCAAATATTGAAGTATCAGATTCAACGTTCTCATGAGTTAGTGAGAGAAAGTCAGAAGAAAGCGAAATTGAAGTCTAAGAAATATTATGACAGGAATAAAAAGGAAAAGAAATTTAGAATAGGAGAGAAAGTGCTCCTGAGGAATCAAACGAGGAAGAATAAATTTGCACCCATATGGGAGGGTCCCTACGTGACAAAAGAGGTTCCCAACTCGGTTAATGTAAGAATTTCCATAACAGAGAAGACGAAAACTTTCCACAACAACTTGGTGAAACCATTTTTTGAAAGATATAATTGAAAAATTATAAAATACTTATTTGTTGAATTTTTTCCATTGCATTTAAGGAAGGAAGATATAAAACATGGATTTGTTTATCACTGTTTCCATTAAAAGTGAATTATCTCGTTTTACAACGACATAACAAGTAATTTTATGGTTCTATATATTAACGTTGTTCAATCCTTTCAAACTAATGACTGGAATACTAGTTAATTTTACTTTCCTTGGCGATTTCTGTAACTTTAATTCAGCATTATCTTGATGTTCATTGTAACTGTCATACCTGGGATGTCTCGTTTAAGTAGCAGATAACGGGTAGATGTACAGTAAACCAACGTCGGGATGGGACGTTTTCAATTCATTATTCTAATTAGTTCGGACTTGTCAACGACCGACAACTTTCGTGCTATCGACATTAGTCCAACAGATTTTTCTGGACAAGGTATAATGGTCTTCATAACAAATTGTGAAACAGTTGCGCTATCAATGCAACGTCCTTTTATTTATAAGGTTTAAACGTGGGATTTATTTCTGGCACCCCTCATTCGGTGAGGGCAGTCGTTGACACAAGTACATATCATTAACTATATGTCGGCACGTCTGATGAAGATCTAAACTTCACGCGAATTTCGTCCATTTAATTCCGTGGTCAAAAAATAATTAATAATTAATTCTCGTTCAATAACCATCTCAGTAATGGTTCGACGGTAAAAGTCGTTTAATTCCGTGGTCAAATAATAATTAATAATTAATTCTTGTTCAATAACCATCACGAACCGGTGATGAATACCCGTTTGGGCATACAACTGATTGGATCAGAATTCACGAGACCAATCAATTGGTCATCGCGACCATACTTTGAATTTCTGACAATGAATAGATTTTCTGAATTCGAAACACGAGCAGGAACTTCAAGTAGTTTTCTTTTATTATCGAGAGTTACATTTCGAGTGTACATTACATTCATACTGTCAGCCTAACGCTGCAAGTTTACGTTAAGCGCAAACTCTCAAACGCTCAATACAATGATCTGGATTTAACGAGACCGGAACTTTTAACAATATGTTTTGCTTTTGTAATCATAAATTACCGCCAGTTCAATTATTTAGGTTTTAAATACGTTTAGGTTTTTAACTCGGGCTACGCCAATGTGGTGTATTACATTTATCCAATATGTTGCATATTGTGAGAAGACCAGAATAGTATATTCGAATTTTCTCTAATTCAAACTCCAATCAATGTTGTATTTCTAAATTTATCAAACACTTTCATATTTTATTTATTTATTGTTTATAATGTATAAACTTAATGTCTTAAATTTTAATGGAATTTACACACATAATATTATTGCGGTTTTACGGTTTTCCATATGTTTTATTATTTAATGTTCTAATACTTGATTGTTCATATACAATCCTTAACGTTTATACATATATAATACAATGTATGTATTTCTAAAAAGCCTTGTCGTTTATAGCAGGACGGACGATGTGTGGATGGAGCTGTATCAAGTCCGTATATGAAGTGTCATGTGCCGAGTAGTCGAGATCATCAATAGTCGTGGTTCAGGATCACGTGGGGGTCACCAAATTGTACGCTACTTGGTGCTAACACAGATTAAGGATCTGAGTTGGAAGCCTATTTTTGTGTGTAAAGTAGTCTGAGCACTTTTAACCCAAGCTACTCAATTTGTCCTAGGTTGTGGTCACATTGAAGTCCAAATTTTGTTGACGTAATTCTGCATTCTGCATATCATTTCCTCGTGTTGAATTTTCGTTTATTGTATGTTGCTGACATATGTTATGTTTGATTTTCCAAGTGAGGATTATTATTATTGTTATAGAAATTAACAACGCCAAATAACTTATCATATGATGTTGAATACTGTTTAAACGTACTTTATAGGGAAGATACGTCAAGTTTTCCTTAATTAGTTTTTGGTGGAATTAAATAGAAAATTTATTCCTGTTTTTCTTAGCTAACATTCCCAGTTTAAATGTAAGTGAATTAACACTTAAGAGAATGAGTTCCAGCACTGGAACTGAAAATCTAAAATTTTGAATTAAATAGATCGAATATTGATCTCAATCTTATCTTTATTTAATTAAATTTTGTTTAACTACTGAATTATTACAAATTATTACAATAACAATATCTAAATTTTATTCTTTTCCTTTACATATAGTTTAAAATATAATAATTTAATGTGGCGAATAAAATTAAATTGCAATTGAATAAGGTAAAATATAAGATAATGAGAGAAGCTCAAGGTTCTGTGTGAATTTGAATTTCTTTATTGAATTTGTACAGTATTTATACTTAATCGAAGTTAATAACTAACCTACCTGAATATTATGTTCTCCTAGTATTTTTCATATATAAATGCTTTATGTGCATTTTAATTAGTTTTAAAAATGAAATTGTAATTATTATTTAATAATTACCTGAAATGAATATCCAGCATTGTTGATACCGTTTCCATTAGCAGGTATGGATAACATTGGTTGACGCAAAGCAGGCCCCAACTTTCTTTTTAACACAATTTTTAAGATAGTTAATTTTTTTAAAATTTTTTTTTATTTTAGCACATTCCAATGCTATCGCTTATCTCGCAGATTATAATAATTATTTATTTTTCAAATATTTTTTGTAATTTTTATAGTTTCACATACTGCTCATTGGTTATAGACTAAGCACTTGAAATTTACTCTATATAAAGCAGATTTTTTTTTTAGGTTTTTGACAAGAATCAAAGAATAGATTTTGCTGATTGATTACTTTCTTTTATACAATTTTTGTGCAACAGTCCATTGTGCTTTAATAGGATTCTCTGTTTCCGTTAATAGTGTTCGAATATACACTGGAATCGACTACTTGCAAGTACTGAACATTTTAATCCAGCATTTATGTTGATTTTATTAAACAAGAAAACCTACTGAGTACTTGAAATAAGTGATTTCGACGTTTGTCCTAATTATCCTAATCACTGAACACTTGAACCAAATCTGCAAAGCGCTTATGTGACGTAAATTTAGCACTTGAACTAAATTTACAAAGCTAATAGAATAAAGCAATGAATTAATAACGAATGTGGTTTTGCATCAATTGAATTATCAAGAATTCAATTGTGCCTTTTATTTAAAACTAGTAGATGACCCGGCGAACTCTGTTCCGCCTTAAAGGCAATAAATAAGCAGTTTTTTTTTAATTGGAAAAAATACAAAAAAAAAAAAAATACCTACATTAATCATTCATAATTTATTTGTGTATTTTAGTACACATCGCAAATTATCTATTTGTTGACCTCTGTTGTTCGCTCGACCTTCAGTCCTTAAATTTGCAGTATTTCGTATTCTTCTTGCATTACGGCTTTGTCGGGAAAGATTCGATCGTCTTGGTCGCGGCATTATTAAAAAACTAAAAACTCAAATTTTCAACCATACCATACATTATAATTGTTAATTATTTATTTTGTTGAGTTTGCAACAACCAGGAAGTTTTATTGATTAAAAACGATATTTATTGCAACACAAACTTATATTGATCTAATACAACTTTTAAAAACACATTAACTAAGTTATATTTCTATCTGTTAAATTTTAATAAAATATTTTCTTATATCAAAAATTTGATAATTTCAAAACCTACTTTGTCGTGAACGGGATAAACAGGTATCCTATGTCCTTCTCCTGGCCTTAAACTACCTCCCTGCCAATTTTCAGCTAAATCGGTTCAGCCTATATCCTTCTCCTGGCCTTAAACTACCTCCCTGCCAATTTTCAGCTAAATCGGTTCAGCCGTTCTTGAGTTATAAGTGGTGTAACAAAAACACATCTTTCTTTTATATATATAGAAGATTAATAATCAATTTACAACAAGTAAATTAACTACAATATAAAAAATAACCTTGAATATGTTTGTCAAACTATGAACTTGTACCAAACTGCAAGAGTGCATTTTCTTGCAGACGAATTTTTTTTTGTTGTTCTAATTGTCTATAATAACTCAGCACACATAGGTAGGATATTTAGGAGTATTACTAGTTGAATCCTGGATGGTGATGGGTAGTTTTTCTATAAGTAATACATGTCCAAACATTCTTCCTGGTTTAATTAAAAGATTTTAATTTGCAGTGGTTCCTGATATGTTTGGTAATCTCATTAAAGCTACTCAACATTTGAGTAGTGATTTGAGATATGCAGAAGTGAATATGGGACCTGTGAGAATCGTTAGTAAATATGATTACATAATTCACATGGTAAATGTACATGGATTACGTTTTAAACAAACTCTGGGCCACATGGAGGAAAATAGCTACAGTTCTATTGCGGAAGAGGAAATGGAGTCAATTGAAAGAACCGTTAATAACCTGGTGGAGACGAGACAGTTTAATGCTGTTGGTAATTTGCAAAATTGGCTTTATGGAACAATGACGGATGATGACCGTCAGAACATCGACGAGCATTTGAGGGTGATTGATAACAATAATCACAATCTCATTAAAAATACAAATCAGCAGGTGCTGATTTGTAAGTCAATTAATTCATTAAAGCATGCTTTAGAGGCTGACAGGAAAATAATTCTAGGGAAGTTGTTAGAAATAGGAGAAAGTAACAAGCAGCGGGTCCAAGAAGACCTCACGATTGCTTTACTTTTCCGACTAAGTATATTCAAGGGAAAAGTGCACCAGCTAGCAACAACTTTAGCGGCAGCAAAAAAGGGACTATTTCTACCAGAGATCCTTACAGCAACGGAATCAGAAAAGTTACAGATTAACTTGGAAAAATTGCAAGGAATTAGGACCGGAGCTACTAACTGGGATAACGGAGAGCTGAGTGTAATAATTAAAGTACCGTCGAAGTTCATAACGGTGGACAAGGTATTGGAAGTACCGATACCCAATAAACAGCAACTCCAAATAGTAGCAGAACCAGAAACAGTAGTACAAGCGAATACCAAAACGTATACATTCAGGGAGGATCAGTCATTGTTTGAGCTGGAAGGGAGTAAACACTGTCTGTTCAGGGGACATTGCCAATCCATAATAATGAACCGGAGCTCGATAATAGAGCTCAGTAGTAGTATGATCATCATAGTAAATGGACGGAACGATATACTTACAAACACATGTGAAAAGAAGAATGTGACATTGAACGGTCACTACATCGTAAATTTTTCGAATTGTTCTGTAACCATACAGACAAAGGTATTCGAAAATAAGGTGATGCGATGGGAACAAGCCAATTAAGTCTTTTCCGAGTATTCGTTCGGTGATGAAGAAATACCCAGCACGGGATGATTCAGTACTACATGCCAATGGCGACAGTAGTGAGAATCGAAATACCTAATCCAATATGTCGCGGTCTAGTTTTTTTTTTAGGGTCCTTTATTTTTTTTCTCTTTCTTTTCAGTATATTTCAGATGGATGTTCACAGATATGAAACTATTAACGCTGGGGAAGAATTGGTATAATCATCGAAATAGAAAAATTATATTGTTCTTTTCCCTTTATTATAGAATAAAATGTGGACCTAAGCGAGTTACAGATGGCCGCCTCATTGTCACTGTGATTGGTTAAAGACATTAACTGAGATATTACTTTAAAAAAAATTTTGATCAAATATTTAATACGTTTTTTTTTGTACTATAAAGCTACAGATAAACGACTATAAGGGGACGCCCTGAACAAGGCTGACATCAAGCAATGCTCTTATGGTATAGTTACGGCAGAGAATTGCTAAATGAAGCTTTGTTTAGCAATTTGATGCATGATTATACTTTAAGGGTAATACATCTACCATATATAAAAAAACAAAATATGTATATACAAGGTGAGATGAAAAAACTGCAACAAAGTAAAACGCCATAATTTTTTCATTTTTTTTAAATTTTATTGAATGAAAGCAAAAAATGGAAATAACATCAAATTTGAGAATCGGTTTAGATTTGTTCGAATTGGCCACCTTTGGCACGAACTATGGCCTTCAAACGGGCAATGAAACCATCACACGCTGCCCGAAAGTGGCTCTGCGGTATTTTGTCCCATTCTCGGCGAAGCGCTTGCTTGAGATGATCGACACTTTGGTATTTTTTAGTGCCAACCTTGCTTTCCAAAATACCCCAGGCACAATAGTCCAACGGATTGGCACCTCATTTCTTAACCATTCTTGGGTGGCGCGTGCTGAGTGCGATGGTGCTGAGTCCTGTTGGAATGTCCAAGGTCTGCGGCCGAAATGTTTGCGTGCCCAGGGCTTCAGAACTCCCTCCAAAATATTTTCGCGATAGATTTGCGCATTTAATTTGACACCACGGTCGATGAATACGAGCGGCGAGCGACCATCGGCTGTTATGGCGGCCCACACCATCACCATGGCCGGCTTTTGAGTTGTGATGGCCAACCGAAGTTGCAAATTTTCAGCTGACCTCTCTGGCAAGTAAACACGATCATTTTGTTTGTTTACAAACTGCTGGATAACGAATGGTTTCTCATCGGAGAAAACCAAATTCGGCAGTTCACCACTTTCGGCCAAGCGAAACAACTCTTTAGCTTTTTCGAGTCTAACTTTTTTTTGCGCATCAGTAAGATCTTGCACTTTTTGGAACTTGAATGGCTTTAGTCCAAGCTCATTTTTCAATATTTGCCGAATGGCATATTGCGATATGTTCAGCTCACGAGCCATTTTTCGTCCACTGCGACGCGGATTTCGTTCAATTCGCTTTTTCACTTTTCGAACCATTTCTGCCGATGTTGCTGTTTTTTTTCGTCCACTTCCTTGACGTCGGGCTACGCTACCAGTATCATGGTAACGAGCGATGGTACGAGACACAAAACATTTATTCACTTCTAAATGCTGGAGGGCTCTAACGATAGCCACTTGTGGTTTTCCAGCCAAATGCAAAGCAATCACACTATCACGCTTGAATTCCATCACAAATAACTTTTTTTTTGAAAAATTCCCACCAAAATGCTTTTGTGCGCTTGTAAACAATATAATGAGCTGTCACTAGAATAAATCTGACAGCTGTGGGACGAGCGGTTTAGAAATGACAGCAGTCTGAAGTTGGTTGCAGTTTTTTCATCTCACCTTGTATATATATATACATACTTATAGCGTTATATATATGTAAGAAAATACAATTATTAAATATAAAAAAAAAATAATTAATAATATTCAAACTTATGTTTTAAAAAAAAAAAAAAAACAAAGAAAATGTAAAATAACAGATGTAATTAAAATTTTTTTTTTTTTTTTTTTTATTATTTGAAACACAATATGTACAATAATATAAATACATGTTTCATTTGACTACGACTAGTTCATACAGGAACTATCAAGCAGTTTTGTTACATTTCAGTATACTTATTAGAATTGTGAAGTTGTCAAAGACTTAGTGTTAATAGTAGTAATCTAAATTATTATTAGACTACTAATTCGGGAGTAGATCTGAAGGCTTTGTTCGTTTAAGTCTTCTCAGTAGGCCAGATGTATTAGACAGATGGTTGACTGTCTCGTTTGGATGCTGTTGTAATCGTTTTTGGTGCTTTACCGCGAACTTCTGGATTACTGCAGCCACAGATTCGATCTTCAAGTCCCGATGGAGGTCAGTATTCCTAATAAACGACGGAGCGTTGACTAAGTTTCTTAAAACTTTGTTTTGAAAGTTTTGAATGATTTGAATAGTGGATTTTCGTGCACATCCCCATAACTGGATTCCATACGTCCACACCGGAGCTAAAACTTGCTTGTATATCATTAATTTATTGTTTAGAGAGACGGGTGATTTGTTCCCAAGAAGCCAATATAAATTTTTGTATTTGGATTCTAATTCAACTCGTTTTTTCTTTATATGTTCTTTCCATTTCAACTTAGCATCTAAGTTCATGCCAAGGTATTTAGCTGTGTTTGAGTATGGTATTTGAGCACTGCACATATTTATCGGCAAATATTCAATTTTTTTGTTTGTGAAGTTTACATGGACGGATTTCGTTTGGTTGAGCTCAATTTTCCATTTTTTAGTCCAACTAACATATGTAATTAAAATGTGCAATATTGTACGACTTTTTAAAATCAAATATTTTTTTAAAAAAAAGAAAAGGGTACTTATAACATTATATATTTATTAAGAAAATACAATTATTAGATATAAAAAAAAGGAATGTAGTATACTGTTCAAAATGAAATATTTATTAACTTGTTAGATATTTTTTTTAAACATAAAAATAATTTGTAATAGTCAAGTTATGTTTAAAAAAAAAAAAAAACAATCAATGAAAATATAAAATAGCAGATATAATTAAAATGTGCAATATTGTAAGACTTTTGCAAAATCCAAATATTTTAAAAAAAAAATATTTATGTACTTATAACGTTATATATATGTAAGAAAATGCAATTATTATATATTAAAAAAAAATAATTATTAATATTCAAAGTTATGTTTTGAAAAGAAAAACAAAGAAAATGTAAAATAACAGATATAATTAAAATGTGCAATATTGTAAGACTTTTGCAAAATCCAAATATTTAAAAAAAAAAATATTTATATACTTATAACGTTATATATATGTAAGAAAATACAATTATTAAATATAAAAAAAAAATAATTAATAATATTCAAAGTTATGTTTAAAAAAAAAAAAAAACAAAGAAAATATAAAATAGCATATATAATTAAAATATGCAATATTGTAAGACTTTTGTAAAATCATAATATAAAAAAAAACAAAAAAAAATATTTTTATAACATTATCAGGCCTATCAGGCCTGAATCGCATGGGAATGGGAGTTTGTTCCCTGTTCCCAATTTTGCTGTTCTGAACCGCATGGGAATGGGAGTTTTTTTCAAATTTTGCACAAATTCTTTCCAAAGCAAATTGTTGGGGAGACAAGTTAAAAGTTAAAAGTATTAAAAATGGTTTAATTTAATATAAAAATAACTGAAAATGATCAGAATTTTGAACATATTTTAATAAAATTATTATTATAATATAATTATTACAATAAATTTAATATTTTCAAAGTTTTATTTTTTTATTTTATCCACAAGAGTTGATTGGTTTTCCGAATATATTTTAATAAAATTATTTTTATAAATTTAATATAACTAAATTTTCATTTAATATATTTTATTGAAATTATTATTTTAATAAAAGTATAACAAATTTAAAATTTTAAATTTTTATTTATTTATTTTTTTCACACGGGCTTTTTCCACTAATGAAAGTGTTAACTATTGTTTTTAAAACAATAGAAAAATGAAAGAAAACCAAATTCTGAAATGAATGGGATTCCTAGAATAAGTTAAAATAAACTTTTGCTATTATGTCAGGTAAAACATTGCTTCTTTTTTATTGTAACATCTGCACAATCATAAACTATTATTAGTTCATTAATTGAAGCATGAAGGACATTTCTATCGTAATTATATAAAAAAATTAAATTAAAATTAAGGCAAATTTTGTATAAAACCAGTGAATGTTTGAAAATAAAGACATTGAAGAATTGATATCATAACGTAAGGTTGTTTTTAATTAGTTAAAAAAGAGTTAAAAATTTAGAAAAGAGTTAAATTTAACATTTAAGTAACCAATAATAATAAATTTTTCGAATATATTTAAATGTGATATTTAATGTCTGATGTCTGATAAGCTCCTTCAGCAAAGAAATGCAAACAACCGCTCAATTCCACAATTGGAGCAACTGCAAACTGCTTCTTTGCTGGTTGTAGTTCCTCAGTAAGTTCCTCTAACAGGTAAATAAATGCTGGTTTATTTACTCTGTAATATTTTTGAAATCTATAATGAAAAAAACGTTTATTTTAAAACCAAATTAAATTTACATTTGTACTTACTAGAAATTAGGCAGCTCAAGTGGATTTGCAGCGTCTCGCAAGTTTCTGCGATTGATCCTCTGTTGCAAAATTTTTTGCTCCTGTTCTTGAGTCAAATCCTCCGCTAAAACTCGAAATGCAATTAAATTCATTTTTAAACACATTTTTAAAAATTTTTATTTTTTAATTTATTTTTTATTTATATATTTATTTTACTCATTATAATAAATGTTTTTTATTATTTATTATTTACTTATATTTATTTCCGATAGTTTGTGCAGCAAACAAATAATGCGATTTTTACATTTAAATCAACATATGATACGCAATTCCTTTCTTTGTTTTGCTCATTTTCGTACTTTTCGTGATTAAAAAGTGGAAATTTAACAAAACAAATTTGAAACTGTTGTTGTTCCCAAAACTACTTTCTCCCAAGCAATTCAGAATAAGGGAGATGTGTGTTTGGGAACAGCGTGGGAATGGGGAGTTTTGTTCCCTGGGAGTATTCAGAATAGGCCTGTATGTAAATGATGTAAGAAAATTATTAGATAAAAATTGTTAGATATTAGATATAGATATAAACAATTATTAGATGTAAAAATAAGTAATTCAGTATACTATATGCTAGATAAATACATTGAGTTACATACATTGAAATACATATGAATTATATATGAAAGAATGTAAAATGTAAAATAAAATGTTTTATAAGTAACGAATAATATTATTATGATTTTGGTAATTCTATGTAAACTGAGTTATATACGCTGTCACTATGCTTTTGTCACTATGCCTTTGTCACTATGTCATCAATGACTAAGAAGTTCATTTGAAGAGCGTCAATGCTCCTCCGCAAGGGGGAAGGGATGTTGTGGGTACATGCCCAATAGGGTGTGTGGAAAACGGTTTGACCGACAGCAAATAAATAAATTAGAACAGCCTTGTATTAAGTTTCATGTTACGATGCGGTAGCATGGGACTATGCAGAAGGCAATGGCCACACAATGTGAACGAGGAATGTGCTGACACTACGAAACGTCACCAGCAAACACGTTACTTTTGAAGCTGACACAAAAGTGCAGAAAAGTTTTGGCTGTACTCGCTCGTTTAACTTGGTGGATACAAGTCGGGATCACCCCGCTGCTCAAATTGACTCGGGGAAAAAATCAAGCAAGTTCAAGTGCAGTGCAAATTCAGATGGAAAAGCTAAGATTAAACTGCGAACATTGAAATAAATTAACTAATAAATAAATTGTTTGTTGTCAACCAAAATAACTAATAAATATTACAGATAATATTAATAATATTAATTACAAATAAATCAAGCAAGTTCCAGTGCAGTGCAAATTTAGATTGAAAGCTGTGTTTAAACTGCAAGCATTGAAATAATTAACTAACAAATAAATTGTGGTTGTTATCCACAATAACTAATAAAAACTGCAACAATTAGTTGTTGGTGCAAAATACACAGTTGACAAGCGAGATACAGTGCCCTGTATTAAGTTGTGTGAAGTTAATGTGAATAAAATATATGAGAGAATAATTTAAAGAAAATGTCTAAAATGCAGAAATTTTGGTAAAGCCAAAATTTAACCGAAACGTAATAAAAATTTTTTTTCGATACGTAGTATATTTAACTATACTAAAAGAAATAAGTTAATGAATTTACGAAGCAAAAACTGCGAAAATTGAGTTACCCAAAATTAATCACACGCACAATCAAGCACCAGTAACAACCATAACAACAGAACAACAGCGAGAGTCGAGCTAGCGGAATTCAACGGCAGACGGTGAACAGCGACAGCACAGGACCACAATACTTAGAATAGTGGCACAGTACAACAGTGACAGACGAGCCAGCAGAAGCAGCGACAGCAATTAGGGATTACATAAGTAACTTAATAAAGGTGTCTATATACCATACATCATGTGTTTGATTTTCAATCCAATAAGACCACGACAATAGTAAGTACCTACTGTGCATTTGTTTGTCATGTGTCTCACATTCACATGTGTTCCGATTTGTGTGGTCTCAATATATTTGACACCACATGAGCTCTTAACCGAATTTTAAGCGGGAAATTATTTAAGTCAGAAGTATCATTTTCTGACTCATGCCATAAATTATAAAAATGCAATGTTTAGCTCATTTAAATCAGAACATAAGTGTTTTGAAGAATATGAATGCAATAGTCATCAAACGCGGCCTTAACATTGAGTAAGGTCAGCTATAGATATACCATTACACCCTTACCCTTCAAAGAAAAAAAGTATTTAAGCATAGATATGTAAATATATATGTAGGAATATTTTTTTTGAATATCAAAATATTTAGTAATACAATATGTTTTATGGTTTATAATTGTTTTTTTTTTTTGATTTTATTAATTTACTCTAATTCGATTATGCAATATGATAAGTATAAATATATAAATGTTTATGATTATAAATTTGTATAATAAAGTATAAATTTATATAATAAAGTGAATACATTTTCATTATGATTACCAATTTTATATTTGTTAAAAGATTTTATTTAACTCTCATTGTATATTTTCAAATTGTTCTTATATGTAGTTTTTTGTTTTGTTCCTATTTCTATCACTACATTACTATCAAGTATCTCTATAACTTTATGGGGACCTGAATAAGGACTGTCACTTTTTCTTCTATTATTCGTCTGTAATAAAACTTTATTACCTACTTTCAATTGTATAGGGTTACTAGCTTGTTTGCTTGCTGTCTTCTTACTTTTGCTTCTAATGTGTATCGTCTTGCTTTCTCAATAGATAACTTTAACCGAGCTTTTAATTCATAAGCGTAATCGTCTATGTTATATATACCTTTGTCAGTATACAAATTTTCAGTTGGAAAGGATGGTAATTTACCAAAAATTAGTTCGTGTGGGGTATACCCAGTGTCTATGTGTGGTGATGTTTTGTAAGCAAATGTATAGTATGGTAACCAGTTATCCCAGTTATCATCGTTTGTAAAGTTAAGCAAGTATTCATTCAGTACACGGTGGTTTCTTTCAACCGTACCTATAGTCTCATGATGGTAAGGTGTGGAGAACGTTTGTTTTATCTGTTAAAATTCTGTGATATTAGACATGAGTTCGTCGTTCATGAGCTCTGTACCTCTGTCTGACTTCAGTATTTTAAATGTTCCATATTTCAATATTAATTGTTCAACAAGTGTCTTAGCAATTGTTTTCGCTTCTTTGTTAATCATTGGATATGTGACTATAAATCTTGTAAGTGCACATTGCATAGTTAAAATGTATCTAAAATCATTTGATAGTCGCAATGGTCCAATTGTATCTATTTCGACTGTTTCAAATGATGTATTTGGAGTAGAAGTTAATTGTAGTTCTTTCTTTGTGTGCCGTATTTGTTTATTTCGTTGACATTTCTCACAAGTGGTTATGTATTTGTATATCATTTGTTTCATTTTGCGCAAGGTATATTTCTGTTTTAATCTTAATAAAGTTTTTCTTATTCCTTGGTGTCCACCGAGGAATATCACAACAGGAGTGTTGTGATATTCCTCTATAAGTCTGTACTGGTTTATGCTATCGGATATGTGTTCCGGTGCTTCGTATAATAATATTTTGAGACGATTACCAACTGGTTTGCTTTGTTGTATTTGGTTAACCATGTTCTAAAAATTTTCTTTTTCAATAATTTTAAATATTTTATTATTTTTATCCAGCGCTAGTTCATAAATTCTTAATTTTTCAATATCTGCATTAAGTTTCACTATCGAAATCGGCTTCTAGGTTCTTCGCTCATCACCACGTTTACATCATTTTTCGTAACGTGTATGGTACCTTTAAATTGCTTTGTAAGCTTATTATTGTATACAAATTATAATCTCTTCACTCTGCGTATGTCATTAATGGATGTACAATTCCAACAATAGAGTTGATCAGGCTCAATCGGCTTTGTAATTCCTTTAATGTTATCCGTAGTTTGTGCAATTTTTGATTTACTTCGTGTAGCTACGCATATCTTTTTCATATATTCTTTATTCAAATGTCTCAATAATTCATCTTCATTTGGTAAGTTTAACTTTTTGGTGGTCTTGGCGTCATCTTGTTTTGGTATAAGATTTGTGAGTGTTTGAGTATCTATTTTTATGCGTGATAGTGCATCAGCATTGGTATTAATTTTCCCTTTCTTGTATATAATCTCAAAATCGTAGTCCGAAAGATCTACTCGAATTGTAGTCATTTTTGAAGATGGATTTTTATGTACAAATAGTGAGATTAGAGGTCTATGGTCTGTATGTTAACAACGTAGAATCTTTTGCCATAAACAAATGGACGGAAATAATTTATAGCCCAATGTATGGCTAATAGCTCTTTTTCGATTACTGGTTTGTTTAAATCATGCTTTTTTAGTGCTTTACTAGCATAATAAATAGGTAAATCAGAGCCTATATTTCTTTGTGAAAGAACTGCACCTAGTGCGAAGTCTGATGCGTCAATAGTAGTGACAAATGGTTTGTCAAAATCAGGGTAGCGTAGTATTGGTGGGTTTAATAGTTTAGACTTAAGAGTGTTAAAAGCAGTTTTACATTCCGTAAACCATTCAAACTTTTGGTTTTTCTTGAGGAGTAAGTTCAAAGGTTTTGCTATATCAGCGAAGTTACATATGAATCGCCTGTAATAATGCAATATATCTTCTAAAATGCAATATATCTTCTCACGTCATCGACATTTGTTGGTCGTGGGTAAACCTCAATTACTTTGTATTTCGCGGGGTCAGTTTTAACGCCGTTCTCAGTGATTAAATGACCTAAATATGTGACTTCATGTTCCAAGAAGTTACACTTTCCGGGATTTCATTGGAGATTGGTATCGCTTAGTTGTTGGAATGCTTTTTCCAAATTAATGTTGTGATGTTTTAGGCTGTTACCAAATATTATGATATCGTCAACGTATAAAAATGCTTCAGTTTCTAAGCCTGTTAATGCTAATGTCAGCATTCACTGGAAACTGTTTGAAGAAATTTTTTAGCCAAATGGTAGCCTCTTGAATTCATAATGATCATCAATTGTTGAAAACGCTGTTGAATTGACATCTATGGGTATTTGGTGAAAAGAGCTGGTCATATCCAGAGTGGAAAAATATCTAGCTCTACCTAATTTATCTAACACATCCTCTAAGCGGGTCAAGGGAAACTTATCGTTAACGATTTTCTCGTTAAGTTTTCTGTAGTCTATTACTAAACGCCAATTTTTATTGTCGCTTGTTGATTTTTTAGGCACCAAAAGTATAAGTGAATTATATGGGCTTCTTGATGGTTGTTTTATATCATCTTCAAGTAGTTTTTTTACTTGAGATTTGATGTCGTCGTTATGGCAATGAGGTAACCTATAGTTTTTTATATAAGTTGGGATGTTATCCACGGTTGATATTTTTTCTGTGTAGAATTTATTTGTAGAAAGCTGTTCTTCACCTAAATGAAAAATATGTTGGTATTTGGATATTATGGGCAATATCGTTCCAATGTCATCATCATTACTTAATTGTAATTCATCTAAAGTTTTGTGTAGTCTATTATTGTTATAAAAAACCTTTAGGGTTCGTGTTCTCAATGAACAGGGTATGGTCATGGGCAAAACATCAGCCTATGCCTTACCAAGACCATGGTGCGTGGTACTTTATCACACCCTTCTCGAGGTGAACCTGTTTGTAGTTGATAACTTCATTGACTTAACAGAACACTATGGATCTAGAGAGGAAAACTCGATAAAACCAGTAATCTCCGGTGTTATTCGACCCGTGCCGATGAGATAAATGGCACTACGTTAGTGTGTCTCTAAACGGAGACCTCCAGATAACTGGCGCCCTCCGGTTGTAACTTAGCCTTGTCCGGGTATAGCGGATCTCTGCCCGGATTGACTTTCCTTTCTCCGCAACTCGTGGGTTTAAAATATGAACTAAACAAATAAAAATACACAAAAATCAAGCTCGGTTAAACCAAGCTCTTCTGGAACTGCTAGTTCCAAGTTACCTACCTCTTAATAAACCAGTAATATCCACGCGTTCTGGCCCCTCTGCATGGTCGGGTCCTCCATCCAGGAGAATTTATAAAGAACGGCGAGCGGCGACTAGACTGCTCGAGAGATATGGCAATGTCTCGGTTACGTCCGAGTCTCTAAAGGCAAGATTAGCCTGGGCAAAACGGGTCCTTGATACTTCTAAGGAAGAGAAAAAGGAACCTGTATCGAAGCGCCAGCGCTCATTAGATGAGTCAGCTTCGAAGCCAGATGCCAAAAAGGCAAAATTTCGTGTCAACGCCACCACTACTAAGTCCTTTAGCGACACGCTGAAGGGCTCCATCATAATGGCGGTCATTGATGAAAATGATTCAGATGGCACTATTACTCCTGAAAAATGGGATCAAATTGAGCGAAAGCTCCTTGACTTGTACGTCGAAGTTCTTAAGGAATTTTCAGGTACAATTCTCAAATGTCGCGATGGTGGATGGTTTCAGGGCCATGTGAAACTAGTCGCCTGCGTTGATCAACGTTCTGTTGATCTTTTTCGCATTGCCATCCCCAGAATGGCTGAGGTTTGGCCAGGAGCAAAGCTTAATGTCGTTGCTAAGGAACAAATTCCTGGCCGACCTAGGGCGCGTTCCTGGATTCCAGCCGAACCATCCGACCCTCAGCCGATTCTGGAGCTAATTCGGGTGGGAAACCCTGATGTTAATACGTCCACGTGTAAGGTCACTAAGCTGGAAGAAGCTAAAGGCAAGTTTAGGTCGGTCAGTTTTGTGATCGACAAAGCCTCTCTGGCCATTTTGGCGCGATCTAGTGGCGTATTAAATTACGGTTTTTTCCCCATAACTATGAGGGTATATAAAAAAGATGAGGAGCAATCCTCGTCTGATGTACGGGAATCAGCGGCAATTTCTCAACATACTGCTGATCCCTTATCGAAAGTGGGCAATATTAAGCCTGCTTCCATGAGCGAAGTGAGTCCGGTTATACCATCTGAAGACTCACCTGTGTGCATGGACACTTCGGTGTCAGCTCCTTCGCCAGCTCACTCAATTACATCAGAGGAGAGCATAGGCATGCGCTATCTCTTCGATGAAGACGAACTCCTAATGAGTAATGACTCTGAGGAGGATAGTGCTCTTGACGTCACTGTGGTGGAGAGAAATGGATTCACACATACTGAAGATGCGGGTACAGTAAGTTAACCTGTATCATAGCAAGTCTGCATCCGCCAGTCTACTGCAGCGCCAATAACAATGCATTTATAAGGATCTTGTATGCGAAAACAGGGCTAAAAACTACAACCTATTTTATGCGGTAAATAAGGGTAAGCCTAGGTCCTGCATAGTGGTTAACAAAAAATTTAATGCTCTCTTACTTTCGCAATATAGTGATGGTGACCAAACCGCAGTAAGTATCGAGGGCTCCTGGGGCCAAATATGGGCAGTATCTGCATATCTGGCACATGACCATGCCACACTACCATCGAATATCCTGATACAGCTAACAAGCAGCGCCAAGAGACTCGAAGTAGAGCTTCTAATAGGTTGCGATGCCAACGCTCATCATGAGGTTAGGGGCAGCTCAAACACCAATGAAAGAGGTGAGTTACTTTTTGATTTTATATTTAGGAACAATCTTTTCATCTGCAATGATGGCAATATGCCAACTTTTATTACAAAAAACAGGCAGGAAGTGTTAGATGTCACTCTTACTACTGCTAGGCTTCACGAATCGGTCAAGAACTGGAACGTGTCCACTCAACACTCGTTCTCAGACCATATGATTCTAGAATTCACCTTAACCTTGGATGAATCGAACATCTACAATCAAATAACGTTTAGAAATGTTAAAAACACAAACTGGACAAATTATAATGCAGCGCTAAGTGACCTGCTTTTAACCATTTCCTCCGATCCCCCTGGGAACACTTTTGATCTAGACAATCAAGTCCAAGATCTCACCTCAGTGCTCAACGAAGCTTTCAATTATGCCTGTCCCCTCACACAACCTAGTAGAAAATGTAACCCACCTTGGTGGAATAAGCATTTAGGTCTTTTACGAAAGGAGTGTAGGAGACTCTTCAATAGAGCAAAATTATATAATAATGAGAGTGATTGGCTGAATTACAAAACCTCTCTGCAAGAATATAAGAAAAATTTACGTAGGTCCAAGAGAAATAGTTAGCAATCGTACTGTCAAGAAATAAATAGCAATTCTGAAACCTCTAGACTGCGTAAAATCTTTTCCAAAAATCCATCTGTCCCAGAGTTACTCAAAAAATCTGACGGGACATGGTGCAACAATAGTAGTGAATCATTACAATTACTACTAGATACTCCCTTTCCGGGATCTTGTACTTCGGTAACTGCATCCACAGAGTGCCTTAATCTCTCACCGGTTAACTCTATTAAAGTAAACCTGCAGATCGTTAAATGGGCTATTTTTAGTTTTAGACGCTACAAATAAATCACCAGGACCGGATGGTATTCATCCAATTGAGCTCCAGAATTCATGGGAGTTAATACACAACCGGCTTTTGGCAATTTTTAGACATTGTTTCTTATTAACTATGTCCCTATTAAATGGAAGGAGGTTAGAGTAGTTTTTATACCCAAAGCAGGAAAAACCTCGCACCATAACCCCAATGAACTCCGTCCAATAAGCCTCTCCTTTTTCATCATAGACGTAGAAGTAAGGCGTGCTGTAAGCCCCAACCAGTGGTCCCCCTCACAGCATTTGTTGTGGTTTTTTTTAGAGATGGAAAGACGTGAATGCGCCGAATTAAAATCTGGACTAAATGTTGTATCTTCAGTTAGTTGGGATTTTTCTACAATAGTATATGTAATTTTTCTTCGTCTAGTTATATAGTTATATAACTTATTCGGTTATACATGTAGTGAAGTTTATTCACTATTTTTTATTTTTTTTTTTAAGAAAAAGAAAGTCGTTGATCTGTTTTCTATGTATATGATCTTTTATTTCACTTGTTATTTCAGTTGTTTTCTGTTGTATACAATTTTCCTTTTTATTTTCCAATTTTCTTAGTATAAAAGTTTATAACTAATTTTACACTTTTAAAAGTTTAATTATCAGTTTTAAACAACTTATTTAACTTTAAAATACACTAAAGTTATATTTCAAATATTAACACGTCCTTAGTTACTAATAAAACCCTTCGTACTTGAGTTTTATTCCCACGATTAATTCCACACAACTGTTTTACGCATCAGCGTCTCAGTCATCACATCAAAACTCAACTCCCTTTTTGCGTTTTTAATTCTATCTTATATACCTAAACTTGATGCAAAAATTCAATATATGACCTTCAAATTACCCTAGTTACCTTATTGGGCTTTTCCATAGTTTCATAATTTACTTTGCTAAATTCGCAGTTTTTTATTATTATAAGAATGCTCTACATATTTTTGTAATTCTTCCGTATTTAACATTTTCAAAGTCACTTACATTATGACACCAATTATTAACCAAATACCAAAACTCAGCATTTCTTATCGTCGAACTGACGGTCTGATGCTTTGGTTCTAGTCAACAACTGCCCAGATGCAAATAACCTTGCCTATTTTTAGGGAAAATGTACGATCACCTAAGACCGTACACACTACCTAACGGAAAAACTGCCAAAACCGTGGAATTAAATAAAAATAAATATTTAACTCACAACATTCCTTCCCCCTATGAAGAACATTTAGGCACATAATGTTACATATCTAACGGTCTATTTTAAACTTGCATCAAATTTAGGTTTATATTTTAAATTTTTCAATTAAATTTTAAAATCTAAAATTACATTTTAATTTTTTCATAAAATTATTCTTATATGTATTATATTAAAAAAAATAACAATTTGTATACGTCAAAAAATATTTCCAGCCATGTTTACTATTCATAAACTACTTAAAAATTTATTCTTATTAAAATATTTTAAGAAATGTTTACTCTTGAAATTTGTAAATTTCTTTATTATGATTCTAATTATAAACTACTTATTAGTCAAAAAGTTTATTCTTATTAAAATATTTTAAGAAATGATTACTCTTGATAATTGAAATTTGTAAATTTCTTTATTATTGTGTTCTGTTGTTTATTATGATTGTTATTATAAACTACTTATTAGTCAAAAATTTATTTAGATTATAATAAATAATGAAAATGTTGAGTCAAACAAAAAATATTTATTTCAGTTTTCTAGTTTCATTTTTTTTTTGACTTTTCACCCCGGAAAAACAGGAACCTTCATCTCCTAATTGTAAACCTACAACTCCTAAAAATTAAAACGGAGAATACCGTCACTAAAGACTGAATTTAAAAAAACTCGTTAATAGTTATAATTTTGTCTATCTTTTATGTAATTTAAATAGATTGTTGTGAAATATTTTTTCCTTTCCTGAAATTATAATCTTAGCATTTACTGGACTAGTAATTTCTGTTATTGGGAAAGGTCCCACCCAAATAGGTGGAAACTTATTTCTTCTACTTGTATTCTTCAACCATACCCTATCTCCTACTTTAAACATTCTATTTTTAGAATTCTTATCATAGTTGATCTTTGCTTTAAGTTTCGCCAACTCCTGATTTTTTCGAACCACGTCGTATGAGCGTTGAATTTGATATTTCAAAATTTTTGAAAAATCGTCGTGGTTGTATAGTGGTGTTGGTTTTCTTTTTAGTGTTACAGGAATCTCGAATTCGAACCCAAATAGTGTTTTCGATGGTGTCTGCTTTGTTGCAGAATGCACTGTGTTATTATGAACATGCATCGCATGATGCAACCACTCATCTCAGTTGGATCCATCCATTTTAACGAAACTTCTTAAAAATTCCGCTAAAGGTGACTTCTTTCCAAAGAGCCATTTGCATGTGGATGATATGGAGTAGTTTGTATCTTTTTAACACCAAGAATTTTGCAGATTTCTTTGAATAATTTTGATGTGAAGTTAGTCCCATTGTCTGTCACTAGAACTTTTGGTATATTGAATTTTGAAATTATTTCGTTAAAGAATTTCCTTGCTACTGTCGTAGCTTCCCCATCCTGTAATGCTGTACATACCAAATACTTAGAAAAATCATCCTGAAATGTTAAAATTAGTTTATTCCCACTCTCTGTAGTAGGAAGTGGGCCTACAATATCCATAAACACTTTGTCGAATGGTCTTTGAGGGGTATCCGTCAAAACCATCGGCATTTTCTCTACCATAGAGCTCTTGTTCTTCTGGCATTGTTGACATGTTCCTACGTAGTCTTTTATCTGTCTTTGCATGCCTGTCCATTTAAACTGTTTTCGTATTCGAAAATACGTTTTAACAGCCCCTTGATGTCCTCCGATAGGTGAGTCGTGGAATTTCTTTAACACTTCCTGGATATCTCTTTTATTGGTTAGAAATACCGCGTAATCTTCTTTCGTCTGGTCCTTTGCATCTTCCACTTCTTCTTTTTCATTTTGCTCCACTTTATTTTTGTTTTCCTTTAGATTTGTTGCTCTTTTATTTCCTCTCGTGAATACTGCTATTGGTAGCCGACTCAGAGCATCCGCGTTTTTGTTTATCTTTCCTGATTTGTACAAAATTTCCATATCGTATTCCAACAATTTCAATCGGAATCTTCCTAAACGTGTGTCTTGGTCTTTAAGATTTGCTATACCTCTTAATGGCTTATGGTCAGTAAATATTTTAAAATGTCTTCCCAATAAGTAAGACCTAAAATTCCTAGTTACCCAAACTATCACAAGAAATTCCTTTTCTATAGTTGAATATCTTTTCTCCGTATTACTCAGAGCACGGCTTGCGAAATAAAGTGGTAAATCAGAACCTACTTCTCCCTGAGACAATACTGCACCTAACGCTTCATTACTAGCGTCGGTTGTTAAAACAAAAGGTTTTGAGAAATCTGGATATTGAAGTATAGGAGGCTTCGTTATTGCAGCCTTCAGTCTAATCATTGCTTCTTGGCAACTGTCGTTGCATTCGAACTTTTCTCCTTTCCTTAGTAATTTATTAAGTGGTAAACACACACTCGCTGCTTGTGGGATAAATTTCCTATAATAATTCACAAGTCCCAAAAATGATTGCAGTTCCTTAACATTTCGAGGTGCTGGGATAGACTTAAGACACTTGGTTTTGTCTGGATCTGGAATTACTCCTTTGTCCAAATATTTATGTCCAAGGTAAATGACTTTTCGTCTTAAAAACTGACATTTCTCCGTTTGTAATTTTAAATTATTTTCTTTTAGTGCTTGTAATACTCTCCTTAACCTTTGCTCGTGTTCGTTTAAATTCCTTCCGTAAATAACAATATCGTCGAGATAGACGAAGTAATCTATTCCTTGTAACCCTGTTAAAATACTATTCATAATTCGCTGAAAAGTTGCGGGTGCTCCTGTTAAACCAAATGGCATTCTAAGAAATTCGAAATGTCCTAGACCTGTGCTAAATGCCGTTTTCTCCCTGTCTTTACTGTCTACCATCACCTGGTGATAGCCACTAGCCAAATCCAGCGTTGAGAAATATCTACTGCATCCTAGTTGTCTAAAATTTCATCAATTCTAGGAATTGGAAACACCTGTTTAATTGTTTTTTCATTTATTTTTCTAAAATCAACCACGAGACGCCATTTCTTTTCCCCATCCACACCTGACCTTTTTGGTACAAGTATGATAGGAGAGTTCCACGGTGATTTACTCCTTGTTATTATCCCTTCATCCAGCATTTCACTAACTTGCTTATTAATTTCTTTCTTATGTGCTTCTGGTAATCTATATTGTCGTTGATTTACCGGTATTTGATCATGACTTGTTGGAATTTTGTGAGCCAATACTGATGTGTAGGATAGTTTATCTCCTGGTAAGTGAAATACATCGTTATATTCCTTAATTGTCTTCGTAATTAACCGTCTTTCTTCATTATTTAAACGCTCATCCAATCTTATTAATTTCAGTAATTTTCCGCACCTTTCCTGTAAGTTTACTTCTTTGTTCAAATTAACATTTGGGACATTGTACTCATAGTACTCATTCATATCACTGCCCTTTAATTCAATTTCACTATTCATTTCAACTGCATAGTTGTTTGCATTCAAAATTCTTACAAAACCTATTCCGTTATTTACTTCTGTTAAACATTCACCTGAATAGACATTTGTAACTATTTCCTTTTTATGTATGTATGTACTCCTTTTTTATGTAGGAACACTCGTAGTTCCTTCTTTAGGCACTACTTTTACTGGAATAATCATTGTTGATCTACCTGGGATTGTCATGCTTTCTGCTATACAAATCCGACCATGATCTACAATGCTTACCAGTGGTAAAGTAGCTAATTCCTCTTTATTCTTAAAAAATTTTAAAACCTTTTTAATTGTGTCTGTAGTAGACCGGTTCCACAGTTCATCTCGACCTAGAAGTCCGTCTGCTGGTAACTGGCTACCTACTGGCACTACATGCATTTTGAATTGTAGAGCTGGAAATTTTCGATGTCCAATATTGACCGTACCCAATGTACTTATATTGCCTCCAAAAGCTCCCGTAAGACCCTTTGTGTCTTTGGTGTTTATATCTTTTAAATTGATTAACGCCTCTGTTTTTATAAGGCTAGTGTCTGCTCCCGAGTCAACTAAAAGTTGAAGTTTATTCCCCACTACACGTTCGCAAGGTACTTCTACATAGGCATCATCAAACGATTGACTTCTGCTGCCTTTGGCATTGTAACTCGCTCCTTTTGCCCGTAGTACTCCTAATTGTTCAAACACCCACTCTGATTTTTCTTTCCAGTAATCCGATAGTATTGAACAATACGAAATTAGTAATGTAACTATACATGTCCAAGTACTGAACATATGTATATTTGTTCACCCCCAATACTATATTGTTCAATTTCGGCCTTTTCAAATAACTAATTTTTTCCTCTGAATTTTTAAACCCTATTTGGTTGGTCAAATTTTCTTGCACTTCCTTTTTTTTTATCGTGATTATACCATGATTCTTTGAATTAACCGCTTTGGCTCCTAAATTCTTCTTCTTATTATTTGTATTCGTTCGGTTCTGGACATTGTTGTTGCTATTACTTTTAGTTATTCGTGCAGGTCCTAAATTAAATTGACATTTACTTTTTGAATTTACGGCACTCCAGTCTAATGTCTTAGACTGGGCCGGTTGGAGTTTCCCGACGGGTTTGGTACTGTTATTCTGCAAGTTTTTGCAAAATGTCCTTTTTTGCCGCACCTAAAACATCTAACATTTGTACTCAAAGGTCTTCCACTTTGTCTGCTAAAGTTTGGATTACTGTGCTTTAAAGGTACTGAATGGTTTTGCCAGTCCCTCTCTTGTCTCACATTACTGTAGTTATTTGGGTTCCCACGTCCTGTATGTCCCAGTTTACAAAATTTATTCTGCTCAGGTCCTCTCACTCCACAAGAAGTACAATACAATTTGTTTAGTCTACTGATACAATCCTTTGTATCGTGTCCCGTCTTCTTGCAGAAATTGCAGGCCGATTTTTCTTGTTTTACTGTCTCCATAGGATGTTCTCTACATTTGGGTCCATTTTCATGCTCATATACTCCACAATTTGTACAGTATGGCGTATTTTGTCTTTCTGGGCAGTATGCCCATCCATGTCCGTCTTGTTTACAAAACGTACATTTCATTTCTGTTCGATTCTCCGTAGTGGACATGTTTATATTTGAACGTGATTCACCGAATAATTCTTCGGCAGATTCTGCCGAAGAATCCTATCCAGAAGGATAGGATCATTCTCTAACCCAATAAACCTATGTTTTAAACTATTGTCTTTCAAACCCTTAATAAAACAACGTACTGTTAGTCGCCTGTATTCTCCTAACTGTGACAAAATTTCACTCTCACCTCCTTGATTTCTTATTTGTTGTTCGGCTTCATGTAGTAACGCCTCCAGTTTACCTCCAAATGAATTCGCCGACTCATTCTGTCTTTGTTTGGTACAAGTTAGATCATTCCTTATGTGTTCCAATGTACGTTTCCTGAGGTATGTACGTTTAACCGCCTCACACAATTCATTTACTGTGTTGAATGGTCTGCTCGCGATATTCTCGTAAGCTACACCCACTAATCTTTGTTTTATGCAGCTTACGACATACTGTGCTCCCTCTTGCGGTAGTGCCTGTTGTACCAGTTCACAACCCGCAATAAACTTGTGTACTTCACTCCGTAGATCGGGTCCTTCTGTGCCCGTGAAATACGGTACTACCTTGGTTACTATTTCCATGATTGCCGTAATCGACGCCATAACTTTTTTTCCGTTTTGGTTTGTTTCCACCATTGTTCTCAGTAACTGTTTTGTTTGTCCGCACTTCGCTAGTTCTTTCTTTAAATAACCAATTTGTGCTGTTAGCTTTTTAATTTCGTTTTCCCTAATGTGTTCTGTACCTTCTGAGTCCAAGATTATACTGATGTCTTGTTCCGTTTTTCCCTGGGTTTTTAAAATGTTCTCCAAAATTGCCGTTTGATCTTCCGCGTCTTGCAATAAAGATGTTAATTCTTCCGTGTGTGAACTTAGTTGCTTACATTTATGTTCTAAACCTTTTTTAGCATCTGACAAATCTTCAATAACGTTATTCAATTCTTTAGACCTTATCCCTTCCACACTCTCTATATTTTCCTTTATGTATTCGAGTTCTTCAACCCTCGTTAACCTGTTATGTCTAATATGGTCTTTTGTTAGTTGAACAAATTCCTTATCTGGATTAAGTTAAATTAATTTTTCCCAAGCGTATACTCTTGCCGATTCTAAATATCTTTTAAATACTCTAAGCTCCTGTTGTAAATGTTCGATTTCCTTTTCCATTTATGAGAGATAAAAACAAAATAATTACGTGACCCCACTCAACCAATAACAATAAATAATTAATCAAAAGAAAAACACCAAACCATATCTCTGCATTACACTTATTACTTAAAAAAAACAATGTTTAATTCCACAATTCTCTAAATTCTTGCCTATATTGTCGGGCCCATCTTTATCTGTTTTTGGTACTGGTCGTTTTATGCAGTTTTTATTGGGTTTTATGCTTATGTTTTCGTAAAATATTCCCTTATCTTTTGTATTGTCTATTTTACTAATAATACGATGTGCTTCCTCAAACAACCGTTTATGCGAATCTAGATGGTTTTCTAAATCTTTTGCCTCGAATTGCTCATCGCAAACAAAACACCTTTTCCCCATATTTAAACAAACTTGAAAATCAAGAAATTTCACATAATAACGTAGAACAACAGAACTCAAAAAAAAATACTTACATATAGAAAATTTACATATAAAATTTGATTTAAAAAAAAAAAATATATATTATACCATTACAATATTATTATTATGTGTTGTAATAAAACACATTTGATTTGATTTGTCTTTCTTCTATTTTAAAATCTTAACTATATACATATATTTCTTATTAATGACTTACAATTTTTTCTCTCATTTTTTTTCTTATTGTGTGTTTTTGTTGATACTCCTTATTTATCCGGGTCTTGTCTTGTCCTTAATGTGCTGGTCCCTCGCTGCACGTTTTGTTACTTTTAGTAGTACAAAAAAGTGTACCGGCTGCCAAATTATTATGTGTTGTGTTGTATATGTTGTAATGCTGTAAACTCCCACGTAGGTAGGTGACGTTGTCGTCTCACGTTGCACGTTTTATATTGTATGTTTATAAAAACATGTGTATACCGGCTGCGCCAATTATGTTGTATTTAAAATCTGGACTAAATGTTGTATCTTCAGTTAGTTGGGATTTTTCTACAATTGTATATGTAATTTTTCTTCGTCTAGTTATATAGTTATATAACTTATTCGGTTATACATGTAGTGAAGTTTATTCACTATTTTTTATTTTTTTTTTTTAAGAAAAAGAAAGTCGTTGATCTGTTTTCTATGTATATGATCTTTTATTTCACTTGTTATTTCAGTTGTTTTCTGTTGTATACAATTTTCCTTTTTATTTCCCAATTTTCTTAGTATAAAAGTTTATAACTAATTTTACACTTTTAAAAGTTTAATTATCAGTTTTAAACAACTTATTTAACTTTAAAATACACTAAAGTTATATTTCAAATATTAACACGTCCTTAGTTACTAATAAAACCCTTCGTACTTGAGTTTTATTCCCACGATTAATTCCACACAACTGTTTTACGCATCAGCGTCTCAGTCATCACATCAAAACTCAACTCCCTTTTTGCGTTTTTAATTCTATCTTATATACCTAAACTTGATGCAAAAATTCAATATATGACCTTCAAATTACCCTAGTTACCTTATTGGGCTTTTCCATAGTTTCATAATTTACTTTGCTAAATTCGCAGTTTTTTATTATTATAAGAATGCTCTACATATTTTTGTAATTCTTCCGTATTTAACATTTTCAAAGTCACTTACATTATGACACCAATTATTAACCAAATACCAAAACTCAGCATTTCTTATCGTCGAACTGACGGTCTGATGCTTTGGTTCTAGTCAACAACTGCCCAGATGCAAATAACCTTGCCTATTTTTAGGGAAAATGTACGATCACCTAAGACCGTACACACTACCTAACGGAAAAACTGCCAAAACCGTGGAATTAAATAAAAATAAATATTTAACTCACAACATATGCCTACACTAAGGGAAAATCTACGGAGACAGCTCTCCACTCCCTCACTTATAGAACAGAAAAATCCATAAAACTCAAAGAATTTTGTATGGTTGCTTTTGTAGATATTGAAGGGGCTTTCAACAATATACTCCCGAGTGCAATAGTAAGCGCGATCTCGCGTCTGTTTGTTGATGATGCGCTCATTAGCTTTATAAATCAGTTGCTGACTGGCAGACTCATTGAAGCAGCGATGGGCTCTCAGAAGCACGCATAAGAGTGAATAGAGGTACCCCCCAAGGAGGAGTAGACTCCCCTCTCCTTTGGAACATAGTGGTGAATGAACTGCTAATAAAATTGAAGGCAGAGGGCTGCGAAACTATTGCATATGCGGATGATATTGCGATAACAGTCACCGGTAAATATACTACCATTCGTAGGGATATTCTACAAAACGGTCTTAATATCCTAAACAAATGGACACAAAAATGTGGCCTTGGGGTGAATCCCAATAAAACTGAAATCGTAGTTTTCACTTGAAAACATACGGTCCCAAATCTTTCTCCACCCCCTCTTACGAGGTTCTGTGATACATGTGAAGGAAGTTTTCGATAGGAAACTCACTTGGAAGAAAAACACTTTAGAGCGCTCAAGAAAAGCCAATATTGCCCTTCTTCTATGTCAGAAAGCTATTGGTAAGAAGTGGGGTCTTCAACCTCGCATCACCCAATGGCTATATATAGCTGTTATTAGGCCCATATTGCTGTATGGTATTACGGTATGGTAGACAGCTCTTGAGAAATCTTCGTACTGTTCGGTACTTAACAGGATTCAGCGCAGAGCTGCACTCTGTGTTAGCGGGGCGCTATGCACCACACCAACTATTACACTAGATTTGATGCTTCAGTTACTGCCGATGGATATTATTAGAAAACAAATGGCAGTTCTATCTGCTTTAAGACTAAAAGCTACCTCATAATGGAGAGCCAGTGACTATGGTCATGCCTCCATTTCAAATCTTTTCAATTTTACTCCTAAAAATGTTGATTACATCTCACCCACTCTCAACTTTGACAGAAAATTTGATGTCGTGTTTCCATCTAGAGAGGTATGGGCGTCAGGTGGTCCCTTCTTAGATGAGGGAGTAACCATTTTCACTGACGGATCCAAAACAAGTAGTGGTGTAGGTAGTGAAGTTTTCTTAGAGGAGTGGAACAAATCTTCCTACTTTAGGCTTCATATTTGGCAGGAATATATACATACCATCAGACAGTCAAGCTGCATTAAAGTCCTTGAGTTCGGTCCAATTTACATCTAGGACGGTTCTTGACTGCTACACATCTCAAAACGAAATGTCGACGCAGCTCAATATTTCTCTAATCTGGGTTCACGGCCATAGGGATATTTTTGGAAATTGCAAAGCAGACGAGTTAGCCAGAAAGGGTGCTTCAGAACCATACTCGGAGCACCTAGACTATCTGGGCATATCGCTAACATCATGTAAACTGATATTGAGTTCTTTCTGCACTAATACTTTTAATAAAAGATGGGAAGACTCAACGATATGTAGACATCTGTATGCAATCTGGCCACTTTCCGATAAAAGGAAATCGAAAACTCAAGGAAGGACATTGGTCTTCTGGTAGGGTTGACTACAGGACACTGTAAACTAGGGAACCATGCTAGAAGACTAGGTCTTCCTTTGAACCAAATCTGTCGTAACTGTGGGGAGGACGATGAGAGCGCATCTCATCTTTTGTGTTTTTGTCCAGCTCATGCACGTCGGCGATTTAGTACTCTAGGAGCCCCCTTCCTTGAGGACCTGTACTAGTTACAGGATCGGGTTTTAAATAGCATTTTATGCTTCGCAAAAGGTTCTAGGTGGTTTTCAAACCCTGAGGTTTTTATTATTTATATACGGCATCACAATGGGCCAATAGGCCTAAGTGGATCCACTAGGGATCACCAGTATAACCTAACCTAACCTAATCTATTATTGTTAATATTACTTTTATTTGTTTGAAGGATATTATAATATTGTAAGGGTTGTGACTTCAGTTGTAATTTATTTATAGTAACATTGTGATCATTAGTATTCACAATTCTTATATGGTAGTTGCCTTATGCTGGTACTATTGTATTGGCCATGAAGACACCTTTACTGATTTCTTTATTAAATAGTACGGTATCTTCATCAAAATGTACATCTACTGGTAAGACGCGTTCCGTTCTTGCTTCAATAATAATCGGTTTGCATACTATTGGCGTTTCTGCTTGTTTATTGCCTGATTGTATAGTTAAAGTAAAAGGATAATATTCAATGACTCCCATATATGTTGTTAGGAAATCTCTTCCTAAAATACCACTGCGAAAGTTTGAGTTGTCCATATTCCTTTAAAAAGTAAAGTTAATTTGGATGTTCCTAGGGATAGTAAATGTTCACTCGTTATACCTGTTAGTTTATATGTATTGTGAGAATTATAGTCAACGTTAAGGTTTTTTATAATAGACACTTCGGCACCAGTATCTATTAATAATCTTATATTAGTGTTTAATTCAGAACAGAAAATTGAAATATAGTTAGACAGGGTTTGATTTAAAACTTTTACTGTATTTAATTCCGAACCAGTGGAGGGTTCTCCATTTCCACCTCTGGTTGCTCGTAGTTTTCCTGGGTGTCCATCGCACGTACGTATCTACGATTTGTATTTCTATAAAAATTATTTTGATATTGGTCTCTTTGCATGTTATTATGGTTTGCTTTTATATTGTTATACTGATTTCTGTGGTTGTAATTGTTATTATTATTATAATGATTTCTTTGATTATTTCTAAAATGATTATTGTTCTTGTTATAATTGTTATATCTACCTAGAGAATTTGAATTATTTCTTCTCTGATAGTTATTTTGTGGCAGTGTGTTGCCACGGTAATGTAAAACACGTTGATTTTGGTCGGGGAATACTAAGTTTTCTTTTTTCTGCACATCTAGACTTATCAGATTTAACTGATGTTATACTAAAATCTACTCCCAAAATACGAAAATGTAAGGGATTCTATACCAAAAAATCAAAATGGTATAACTTCCGATGCTTTGTCGCGAAGAAAAAAGCTAAACACTTGTTAAGAAAATATAGAAGAACAGAGAGCAGCGCTACTAGAGCAAATTACTTAGAAGCAAATAAGAAATATAAAGATGTATGTCTGAAAAGTAAAGCTGAATATTATAGAAATCTAGAGACACGTATAAACGCAATTAAAAATGGCAAAGAATGGTGGAAGCTAGTTAAAGAGCTAAGAAATAGGCCTTTAATAAATGAGGTACGAATTGCACCAAATGAGTTTAAGACACACTTTGAAAATCTTCTTAATCACACGCAAACGGCGAAAGATGTGCATTATGCTCCAAACTTTGTAGAAATAGACGAGCTCGACAAACCTATAATGGTGGGTGAGATATTGCAGGTCTTGAAAAAAGCGAAAGACGGAAAAGCACCAGGTTTAGATAGAATCCCTTACGAATTTTACAAAAATGCAAATACGGAATTTTTAGAGCAACTCGCGAAGGCATACAACCAGATGTACGACTCAGGAAGGGCAGATTCAAGTTCTGAACAGAGTATAATATTTCCAATACACAAGAAGGGAGATAGTTCGGTTGTAACCAATTATAGGGGTGTGGCATTTATGAACACAAAAGCAAAAATATTGATGGGTGTGCTCAATGAAAGATTATCCAGTTGGGTTGAAAACAATAACATCATGTCTGAATACCAAGCAGGATTTCGTAAAAACTATTCCACGGTTGACAACCTATACAATCTAACATCCATCGTAAAGTTGAAATTTAATGAAAAAAAGAAAGTATACGCTGTGTTTATAGATCTAAAGGCGGCTTTTGATAAAATCGCTAGAAAATTACTTATGTACAAACTGAGGAGCATAGGCGTTTCAAGCAAATTTGTAGATTTTATTGAGCAGATTTACGAGACGACAAATTCGGTAGTTTGGAACGGAAGCGAAGTATCCGACAGTTTTAGCACAATTTCTGGTGTCAAACAAGGTTGTTTGCTTTCCCCCCTTCTGTTTGCGTTATATCTCAACGACTTACACGATTCTTTGGACGGTGGTTTGCAGGTGGAAGAACTGAATATAAGGTTGTTGTTATATGCAGATGATATAGTCATCTTGTCCGATGATGCAGAAACGCTACAGAAAATGATATGGAATCTTGAAACATACTGCGACAGTTGGAATTTAGAGGTAAATTTAGCCAAATCGGCAGTCATGGTGTTTAGAAAAGGCGGTAGGCTGCCTAGTAGAGAAAGGTGGACATACAAAGGGGAAGTGCTTAAAATAGTCGCTGAATATACATATTTAGGGGTAACGCTCACGCCAAAAATGATATTTAAAAAACACCTGGAAAACAGGAATATATCTGCAAAATCAAGCATAAATGCCACTTGGAGTACGTATTTAAATAACGATAAAATTTCAATCAGGGCAAAGTGGCAAATGTTCAATGCAATTTGTAGAGCCATACAAGGCTATGCGGCGCAAATTTGGGGGAGTGACATGTTTAGCGAAATAGACAAATTACAATGCTACTTCTTCAAAAGAATTTACAGGCTTCCCAATTTCACTCCAACCTACGCCATAATGCTGGAATCAAATATGGACAGCGGGCATTTGTACACAATGGACTTGCATTTAAGATACGTCTACAAGACTTTGTTTGAATATAATGAAAGGAGATTGCCAAGAATATTGTCACAAAAAGTTCTGCAAAAAAATGTATTTTGGGCAGAGAGACTAAACGTTTTGGGAAATGAGGCAAGCCTAGTTTGGAATGATGAAACAACAAGCCAAGAATGGAAGAACAATAATTTCGTATTATTAAATCACTTAAAAGTGGAAAACAGAGTAAAAATGTGGCGAAAAGCATTGAGAAGTGAAAGACGAATTTATAAGTACCTAGACCATAACTTGGGGGCTCAATATTTTACAGAAAGCTTCAGTCGTGCGCACATAATGTGGATTTTTAAGGCGAGATGCGACTTAATTCTGTAACGACACGGATTTGTCGTTTTAAATTTGCTGAGGTATGACTCAGTCGTGGTCCGGGTCGTTGCAATAAATTTGTTTTATTGACCAGTTCGAAGCTGGTAAACCAAGGAAAGTTAAAAAGACCGTTTATTATTTTAAACAAAACTTTATTTATTAAAAGGATTTCTTTAATAATTTATTTTAATCTTGACTCTACTCGATAATTTATTTTAAGCTTGACTCTACTCAATAGTTTTTTTAAGCTTGACTCTACTCGATAATTTTTGCCCAAAGACGTCAGAACATCAAAGGGTTCTTCTCAAAGCTACGCAATTAGTTTTAGCCAAAGACGTCAAAACATCAATGGCGTTTATAAATCTACTCAATAATTTTTACCCAAAGACGTCAAAACATCAAAGGGTTTTTTTCAAAGCTACGCAATTAGTTCTAGCCAAAGACGTCAAAACATCAATGGCGTTTATAAAATCTACTTCTACTGATTTATTAAGCCTTAGCGTCAAAACACCATGGGCTTCTCAAAAAAGAAAGACTTAGCGCTGGAGTAGAGTACTACTCGTTTCGGTGTGCCGGTGCTAAGTGATCTTTCATACAAAATCTCCGCTATTTATATGCGACACTTTGCTTTGCTTAGATGTACGCACAACCGCACAAGTGTAATTCGCTGTCAGCTTTGCTTTGCGTGTCGTGCGTGCGTGTGTTCGCTGTTGGCTTCGTTTTGCGTGTCGTGCGTGCGTGTGTTCGCTGTTGGCTTCGTTTTGCTTGTTTAAATAATTTTTATGCAGATGATTTTTACAACTATTGTTTTGTTTTATTCTTAATAAATTCTAAAAATAACTCTAGCTTAAATATAGTCAATTCATTTCATATAAACAATTATTTTGTATAAAAATAACTTATGTCTAGCAATTCATTTCATATAAATATTAATTTTTTTTATAAAATAACTTATGTCTAGCGATTTATTTTATTTCAACATTCATCTCGTATAAAAAATATAAATATATAAAGTAAATTTTTATTTATGCCTATACATATTTTAAGGAAAATAAAATTTACTTTATATGTCCCCTCTTCTTTGGGGGTGACTGAGCCATTAGATCAGGTTGTTTGGCACCATCTTCACTGCGACTTGTCCCTGACGGCTGATCCGTACTTGATATATGCTGTTATTGATGGTGCGTCGGAACTTTGTCTGCTGTCCGGGTCGGTGATATTGAAGTACTCGCTGGATCTCATTCTTCAGATCCTCTGGCCACTTTGGCTGCTCGGTTGTAATCACTACCTCGATGTTGCTAATGGCGTTATCGGGCTCTTTCGTACTGGGAACCGTGTTTTGTACCTGTCCTGCTAGAATTTGTTGCAAGACGTCGTCGATGACTGCAGGCTCTGGTGTTTCCATTCGATTAAGCAGGTCCATCAGGTTATTGTCACTGTATTGCAACTCGTCGGTTAGTGCGGCCATATCTAATTCGTTGAGCATGTTACCGGATGTCTCGGTAGGGGTCTCAGCTTCTTTTACGTTGCTTGACTTTGTTCGCCATCCGTCGGCTTTTCCTTTTTCCATGCGGTCGCTTGGTAGCATCTTGGGTGTAGCGTGACTGGGCCCCTTTACTGCTTTCACACGAGGTGTTGGTTTTTTATACAAGATTATAGCCTTTTGGCGGGGCGTCGGTTGACCATTTCTCCCTGGCGCTACGGACATTCTCCTTGCATATTCTACTTTATTCTTTTTGCTGGATGGTTCCGATACGTTTGGTAGCAACTGGCTGCGTGGCCTAGCGGCATTAAGTGCTTCTATTTGTTTGCGACATTTTGTCGCGGTTGCTAAGAATTTCTCGTCATCGATAGGCTTTTTAGTTGCTGTGTTATTTGTTGTATTTGACATATTGCTGTAATTGATTTTTGATCCGTGTGTATAGTTTGGAGGTTTAAGTCTGACTGATGTATTTTTGGGTACTTGATGAAGGTTATTTTTTTTTTCCTTAACGGTGCTTCCTGATTTCGTAGGTTGTTGTTTTTTTTCCTTATTACTCTTGCTCTTTGATATTATCACGGTTGTGCACTCTAAGATCGGCAACGTGGGCTGTGACTAATTTTCCTCTCAGAAGGAGGCTCGATTTCTCTTCCTAATCTTTGGACTCTTGAAAATTTTGAAGTACTTGTCTTGGTTTTTGGCATGATGATGGACATCCTCTTGTTTAACTGTGCCTAGACGTCTTACTAGAGTTCCTGGTTTGTTTCCTTTTGAGCTTGGTTGAGTGACGTTCAATTCCTCTTGTGGGGACCATGGTTCCTGTTGACTGTCGCGCTTGACTTTATCTTTAGCTTGAGTTTCTGGGCTTGGTGGTTCCGAATTAAGTTCACTATCTGAAACATTGATATCTAATGTATCTAATGAATTTGTAGGTTGTGCATGACGATTGTTCGATACTGGCTGTACTGTAGTAGAATTCCTCTGTGGCGATGTAGTTGATGACGAAGATGATGGTGGACCAGACTGGTGATTATCCCTTGGTGGTGCTTCTCGTGGTGCTTGTTGCTGATTAACAGGAGATGGCGGTTGCGGCTCCAGTTCCTCTGGTTGTAACGATGATTTGAAATTACTTTGCGAATGACTCTGTGGCGTTTGCGACGATGATTCTGAACTTGTAGAAGTTGGTAACAATGGATGTTTGACATGTGATGACTCTGGTACTATCGTTAAACGTTGTGGCAGTGTTGGACGTGATGATAAATCATGCTCGTCGATTTGATGCTTTTGTTCTCGTAGCTGTGTCTTTTGATTGCGGTTGGCTGACGACTGTTGTGCATGGGTTTGTTGATAACATACTTCTGGATTTTCTTTGATGAGTTTCGAGCAATGCAGATGTTGTGTTTCCTGCATATTTTCTTCCCCTTTGGTCAACCGGAGTGTAGTGGATTGTAATTGTAGTGTTCGTACTTTTAGTTCATTTACGGTGATACTTGCTCCTCCAATCGTTATCGTGGTTCCAATTGCTTGGCAAAAGTCCATACCTAAAATTATGTCGTCTGTACTTTCGTCTAGTACCAATAGCTGTGTTTGAATGGTGTCATCTCCTAGTCGTAACGCTACCTCTGCACCCCAGGTAAGATCACGCGTTGTGTTGTCGGCCATTCGAATTCTAGTAGTGGTCCGAAATTCCCGAGTTCTTAGTTGTAAATTTTGTGCAAGTGTCCGACTGATGAAACTTCGTGAGGCACCAGTATCTATTGTGGCTTCTAGCGTATAAGTATCTAAATGTACGGTGGCCATCACTTGGGCATCCTTTAGGTAGAGTGGTTGTTTGTCATGTGCGCAGGGTTTTGGTCGGTAGGAGTCACTGTCCCTGCGGTGGAGTGCTCCTGATTGCCGTTTCCCGAATATTTTCGGCAGCAGTCCACGGTCCGTATGTTTTTTAATCCACATACCCAGCAGAAGAGTATCCGTCGCCCTTGGCATCTCTTAGCGAGGTGTCCATAGTGCCCACATCGACGACAGGCCAGGTTGGGATTGACTATTTTGTCGGTCTGGGTCTTCACAATGTGGCTACGCTCTTCGCGAATTTTATGGTGGTTGGATTTCTCCTGTTCCAGACGAAGTATCTCGAAATCTTCGGCCAGCGTAACTAGTTCATCCAGGCTTGCGAAGTCGCGACGCTTAATATACATCTGGTAATCCGTGCCAGAGTTCCGATAAATTCGGTCCAGTTGTTGACACATGTCGAGGCCGGCATGACGCATTAGGTCCTGCATGACGATGACGAAATCTTTGAACCCCTCACGTTGCTTTTGCTTGCGGGCACGAATTTCGTCCTCTAACTTTTCGAAGTATCGCACCGGTAGGAAGAATTTCAGAAAATCGGCCTTAAACGTAGACCATAGTTTCCATTGCCTGTTGTTGTTACGATACCAAATCAGTGCTTTGTCTCTTAATAACTCTGGCATGGTCCGTGGCATTAGATTTACGTTAATACCATATACGTCGGCCAACTCTTCAATCCTTTCTATAAACATAAGTGGGTCCTTGCCACCATCATACTTGATGGCCCACTTCCTCACTTGCTCCATGGTTTGTGTAATAGGTGGGAGTATGATCTGCACCTCGTTGCTAGGCTCTTGTACTGTTGGTACCGTTTTGGTGTGTTTCCGTGCGAGCTCCCATAACATTTCTCTTCTTGCCATATCATAGTCCTCTTCCTCAATATATGCCGCCAGCCTGCGTCGAAGTTCCTCTACAGAACCGGTTGTACCCAATTCCATTTCGTCCAAGTAATGGATGAGCTCCTCCTTGCGTAGGTTGTATAACCACGACTTGCTGGGAGTAGGAGGTCTTCGAGATTCTTGGTCACTGGTCACCTTTAAATCCACCGACATCACTAATCTTGGTTTTCTTTCCTGTTTGGTTTATTTTCGAACTTAGGTCCCTGCTCGGGCGCCAATTGTAACGACACGGATTTGTCGTTTTAAATTTGCTGAGGTATGACTCAGTCGTGGTCCGGGTCGTTGCAATAAATTTGTTTTATTGACCAGTTCGAAGCTGGTAAACCAAGGAAAGTTAAAAAGACCGTTTATTATTTTAAACAAAACTTTATTTATTAAAAGGATTTCTTTAATAATTTATTTTAATCTTGACTCTACTCGATAATTTATTTTAAGCTTGACTCTACTCAATAGTTTTTAAGCTTGACTCTACTCGATAATTTTTGCCCAAAGACGTCAGAACATCAAAGGGTTCTTCTCAAAGCTACGCAATTAGTTTTAGCCAAAGACGTCAAAACATCAATGGCGTTTATAAATCTACTCAATAATTTTTACCCAAAGACGTCAAAACATCAAAGGGTTTTTCTCAAAGCTACGCAATTAGTTCTAGCCAAAGACGTCAAAACATCAATGGCGTTTATAAAATCTACTTCTACTGATTTATTAAGCCTTAGCGTCAAAACACCATGGGCTTCTCAAAAAGAAAGACTTAGCGCTGGAGTAGAGTACTACTCGTTTCGGTGTGCCGGTGCTAAGTGATCTTTCATACAAAATCTCCGCTATTTATATGCGACACTTTGCTTTGCTTAGATGTACGCACAACCGCACAAGTGTAATTCGCTGTCAGCTTTGCTTTGCGTGTCGTGCGTGCGTGTGTTCGCTGTTGGCTTCGTTTTGCGTGTCGTGCGTGCGTGTGTTCGCTGTTGGCTTCGTTTTGCTTGTTTAAATAATTTTTATGCAGATGATTTTTACAACTATTGTTTTGTTTTATTCTTAATAAATTCTAAAAATAACTCTAGCTTAAATATAGTCAATTCATTTCATATAAACAATTATTTTGTATAAAAATAACTTATGTCTAGCAATTCATTTCATATAAATATTAATTTTTTTATAAAATAACTTATGTCTAGCGATTTATTTTATTTCAACATTCATCTCGTATAAAAAATATAAATATATAAAGTAAATTTTTATTTATGCCTATACATATTTTAAGGAAAATAAAATTTACTTTATAATTCATTTAGATGGCAAATACAATAGAAACTGTACACTGTGCAATCTCAATGAAACGGAAAGCATACAGCACTTCTTAGGCCGCTGTCCTATATTAAGGCCGTTTAGACGAATTTGTTTTGAGAGAGAAACGTTAGTGGAAGAGGAAGTAATCAATGTGCTTAATGGGGAAAATGATCCTAACTGGAAAAAATTGATTAACTATATTACTAGTGCTTTAAAATACAGAAAACTAATTATAAATGAATTTAATACTTTTTAATTAATATTTAAAAGCATATACAATTAATTTAAATTCTGTATAATTCCTTTTTGTATTGTAAATATAAATTAAGTTTGTAAATTTAAATTTTGTAAATTCTTAATTTTAATTTTGTAAATTTTAAATTTTAATTTTCTAAACGTTATGCAAGAAAGTAAATTTATTTTAAGCCAACATCTCCGACAGACGACTATAAGTCATTGTCGTATTCTTTGTTTGTTCAATTCAATATTTTTAAGTAACTATAATGTTTTTAGACTTAAGGCTTATTACTTATTTATGTTAAAAAATTTTTTTTTTTGAAATTGAATAATAAAGAATCTAATCTAATCTAATCTAATCTAATCTACTAAGTTTTCTGCCATTTTCCTAGCTTCTTGGAAAGATTTCGGTTGCGATGCCTGGATTGTTTGAGAATATAACGCATTTAGTCCTTTTTTGTACGCCAAGAGAGCGTGTTCATCATTGCAAAGTAATATCATCTCGCCTTCACTAGGCGTTGTGTTTACCTTCCGTTTTAGTAACGTTGCATTATTTAGATTGGTTAATAGTCCTGCCATCTTGTCACTGAAATCCGTAATGGTCTGGGTGTGGCCTTGTTTCATCTCACTAATCTTTTGTATTAATTGCGATACTGATTCTTTAGATATATATGCTTCTGTTAAAGCTTCTATTAATTGTTCTAATGAATCTGGGAAGCCTAGGGGCATAACTCTAACTCGAACAGAGTGATGTAGCTTGCAATCTACTATGTATTCAATGAAGTCTTGTTTATTTTCAGTCTGTACCTTATTGTGGTAAATTCTGAGTCGTCGGAGGAATCCGCTTAGTTCTTCCTGTTTACCATTGAAAGCTGATAAAAATCTTTCGACGTCTTCTAATACTTTATCATAAGAAGGTGTATTAGTAGCCATGTTTACGCTGTGTGTTGACAATATTGTATCCTGAGAGTCTGTACCGTTGGTTGTATTTCGTTCCACCCCTTCAGTCTCCTGTGTCTTAATTTTGTTCGTCACAACGGACATTTGTGTTAAGTAATTTTTGGTCAAGGAATACTTTTCTAAAAATATTTCTTTTTATGCTGATATTTGTTCGTAGTCTGATTGTGCGTAAATAGCATTTACTGCATTCTTCAGATAATGTAATCTATCTAACTTTGACTGTAATGTCTCTGTTGTGTATCCCCTAACACTAGCCTTTTTAGCATTCTTTAGAATAATTAAAACTTCACTAATGTATGAACTAATTTTGTCCATGTAATCATTGTGTTAAAAAGAAAGGTGATTAAAATAGGAAACGACAAGAGTAAACATAAGAAACAAGAAACAAAGACAAGTAGAAAGAGTTTTGTGATAAAAATAAATTTTTCATTTGTTTATTTAAGTTTTCTTTTACATATAATAATTGAAATTTATGTGTGTTGCAAATTGCAATTTTAACTGTAAATGTTATTGTAAATAATTTTTACACATATATAATATATTTTTTTTTATAAGGTAATTGTAAGGATTTTTCAATTTTAAAATTGTATTAAAAAAAATAAATTTTTGTTTTTGTAATTAATTTCTCTTCATAAATATATTTTTTTTTATTTTGTTCATTTTTTTTAAAATATATAAATTTTTAGTTTTTATTTATTTATTTATTTATTTATGTACGTATTGTTTGAAATACATATTTATTTTATAAGCAACTATAAATACTATAAATACAACTATAAATACAATACTATAAATAAAATTATTAGTGTTACTAATACCTGTGCATAATCCTGGTTGTGCACAGGTACAACCAGTACAATCACTACACCCCAGCGGCACCATTATGCCAGCGCTGAAAAAGTAAGCGACGAGGTAATAGCTCTTCGTTTTTATTTTTCTTTGTTTTCGACATTTGTGTTCGACTTAGGCAATTTCGGGGTTGAAATTATAAAAGAATGAAGAAGAAAAGCATATGAGTATTAAGAATTTCTTGTTTTGCCTACATTGTATACATTTAGTCTGCTTTTGATTTTAGTGAAGTGCGTGCAGTGAACAATTTTTAATTGATTTGATTTTAAAATCAAAATAAAATAAAAAATATAAATAAAATATAGTTTGTGAATTTAAAATAAACTAACTGTAAGTATATGCAAAATTAATTAAATATATTTAAATTGATAATTGTAATTTTTGTTTTGAATTATATATGTAGATGCATACTGTAAGACATTATAAATGTTTGGTGAAAAAGAAAAAGGACAAATTTTTATCGTTTAAAAAAGAAGGTATAAATGAAACAGGGAATTTTAATCGTGCATTTATTAAAATATTTTATTCTTTTATAGAAAATGACTTTCAAAATTTTGGTACGAAAACAACACCTTCCTGCAGTACAGCTGAACATATTAATGGTGATATTAATAAGTTAATATTTAAATAAATTAATATGAAAATATGTTAACAATTTAATATGTAAATGAGATAATATTTAAATAAATTAACATGTAAATAATTATATATAAATAATTTAAAATGTAAATAAGTTAATATGATATATAAATATATTATATATTTTTATGTAAATATTAATACTTTAATTTTATAAACCATAAACATAAAATATAATTTATCCCAAAAAATTTTTAGTATTTTATTTAAAAATCAATAGCATAGGTAAAATTGAAAGGTAAGCTAACATGTCAGCGCTGATATCTTGCATTACAAATTCGAAAAAGTAAGCGAACATGTCAGCGCTGAAATGTTGCATTACAAATTCGAAAAGGTAAGCGAGCATGTCAGCGCTGAAATGTTGCATTACAAATTTGAAAAGGTAATCGAACGATTCAGCGCTTGCCCGCAATGACATGCACGTGTTAAAGTAATTAGGAGTTTCCTTTGAATAATCAGCGCTAGGCATTACCATTCAGCGCTGAGGGAATCGATTCCCTCAGCGCTGAAAGTCCCGCTGGGATGTGATGGTATTTTTATCTAAATAAGTTGTGTCTAAATTTTTAGTTTATCATTTCATTCAATTTATATATTTCATATTAAATTTTTTTTTTTTGTATGTTATTATTAAAGTTTGATCAAGTCGGTGATTCAAGGTGACTACACTCAAAGTTATTATAAAAGTTAATTTATGAAAGTTTATGGAGATGGAGACACTTTTCAATTTTATTTAAAAATTTCATATGTTCAATAAATATATTTTAATTTTTATATTTTTCTTTTTGTTTTTTTTTTATATATATACTAGTTTCACATTTAGTCACATTTGAATATTGCCCATGTTTAATTATTTTATTTAAAATATAATTTATTTATACATATATTTTGCTTTCACATTTAAACACATATCTAGTTTCGCGGTTCTTATACTGCGATTTAGCAGTGTGGCAGGATCGCCATGTGATAGTATTTAATTTGGTCCTACTTTAGTAATTAAAACACATTAATTATTTTGATGTGACTTTACTTTTATTTTTAACTTCATATTTGGTAATGTTTTTCTTATTTTAACATCACGTTCTACTCCAGACTGACTTCTGGTTCTTATTCTAAGTCTTACAATAGTTTCTCAAATAATATACTTATCTTATTCTAACAATGGTCATCTAAATCTAACAATGTTCTCTTAATTCTAATTGGTTATTTTTATATACTTTACAATTATTATTTATGATATACTTCCTATTTATAAAAGACACATTACCTAAGACAAGAAATGCATAGTAAGTACTTACTGTGCATTTGTTTGTCATGTGTCTCACATTCACATGTGTTCCGATTTATGTGGTCTCAATATATTTGACACCACATGAGCTCTTAACCGAATTTTAAGCGGCAAATTATTTAAGTCAGAAGTATCGTATTCTGACTCATGCCATAAATTATAGAATGCAATGGTTAGCTCGTTTAAATTGGAACACAAGTATTTTGAAGAATATGAATGCAATAGTCATCAAAGGCGGCCTTAACATTGAGTAAGGTCAACCATAGATATACCATTACAACTTAAGGGCATGGCTTATTGGTTTATTTGTATGAAGATTTTGGATGCAAGCTTTAAAATGTTCTTGCTGTATTGTCCAAATATATGCAAAGTAATGCCATATCTACATATTGAAGAGAAAGAAAATTTGCACTTGTTTTAATCATATTAATTTGGTTAGCTTTTAAACAAAACAGCTTCACGTATGCAACTACTCGAAGTATTTTTGAGAACGAACTGAACTTAGATATAGCCTGAAGAATGAAAATGTTATTTTTTTCGAGAATAAAGATGGCTTTGCGTTTTTCCATTTTAACATCGTCTACATCAAATTCGTCGCATTTATTGGATGGCCAAAATTTCTGATTGGTACACAAAAAGGATGGTCCAGTATACCAACTTGAATCAACCAACTCACTTGTTGTCGTACCTTGAGATACAATGTCATCTGGATTAATCTTTGAAGGTACATGTCTCCACGAACATTGTGGTGTAAGGTCCTGATTTCGGATACACGATTACCTACGAAAGTCGACAATGTCGAAGAGTGTTGCTTTAACTAGTGCAACACAATTTGTGAGTCAATCCAGAGAAATACTTGACTCGGGATTAAGGTCTTTCACTGTGCTATCATTAAGTGATAGTGAAAGTTCTCCACAAGATGTATTGGAACCTTCGATTCTCCTTATCGACAAGTATTTGTCTGAAGACAAGTATTTGTCTGATAGAGACGAAATTGCAGCAATAGATGAAACAATTCAGGTTGTATTATTTGTCCTAACATTAAGATATTGTTGAATGCAGCATTATTAGTTGTGCAACACGACGCATCAAATACTACTCTTAATTTAGTAGATGTACTTGTTGGCTTTATTACACTGATGTGAAATATAGTAGTGGGGTTCCATATTTTTTGGCTGATTAACCATAGTCATGTGGCCCAATTGTTCGTACTCTTTCATAAAATTTACATAGGCAAGTTTAATTTGTGGTTGTAATGATAATCGACGTTCTAGTGCTAAGAATCGATGTAACGCAATGTTGTAAGTTGAGCCAAGATAACTTGGATTTTGTTTGAAGGATAAACGGACCACAATCTTACCGACTGCATTTTGATGCACTGAGTTAATATAAAACGACTCACAACTCTTATGTTCTGCAGAGCATGGCTTTGAGCTTATCTTTAATTCCTTTAGTTTCTACAACATTTCAAGATTATTGTTAATAGCCTCTTAAAATGTAATAAAGTGGTTTGCAATTGAGATAAAAGACTTGTGTGATTTGTATTTTCCGGATACCAACTATCTTAGTAACGTTTTTTGAAGAGTAGACAAATTCTCACCTAATTTAATTTGACCAACACATAAAAACTCAAAAAAACTCGACGACTTACCTATTCTAGTGATATTTATAGGTTTTTTGTATTTAAGCAACATAAGTTTTTGTGAAAATTTCTCTGTCATCAGATTAACATGGGAGCCAGAATCGAGCAACGCTCTTCCAAGTTGATAAACGCCAAAATTGTATTTTATTAAGAGTAATGCAGTTGCAAGAATGATTTGGTCGGTTAAGCAGCTATTTAGGTGAGTGTGGATAGCAACGGAAGTATCCTCCGAACGTATAGCAGCAATGGGTTCTCTCACAAAATTCTGATAACAATGCAATAACCTATAATGGGACTTGTTGCAAATTCTGCAACGAAAGGCTGATTTACAACTGCTAACACGATGACTTTTTAAAAGACAATTTATACAGAGACCTAGGCCTTTAACCTTCTTTAATCTTTCATCGACTTTTAACTATTTAAATTGAAAGCAGTTTTAAATTAAATGCTCATTGCTTGTGCAAAATACGCAGGTTTTAATTGTTGTAACTATCGAAAATGAAAATTGATTATTACGAGCTTAATTTGGTAGCTTATTGGCAACCTTACGCAAATGTTGTTGGTTGCACTTACCCTCTACTGAACTTAAAAATTGACAATGCCTGTCAAGTATTTCCACACAATAATCCCAAGTTGGAAGCGAAGTGAAGTTTACTGATTCCTTCCATTTGCGATGGGTCTCGTCATCGACTTTTTGCATTATAAAATGAATCAAAATTTCTTCACAAATCCGCTTGCCACTGTCTAACGAGTAGAGGGAACCATATAGAGCCGAAGCATTATCAACAAAACTTCTCAAATTATACGCTGACCGTTTAGGTACTGAAGGCAATTCGAATAACGTTGAAAGATTTTCCATAAAAATCAATGTTCTATTATCGTATCGCGTCTTAAGTCTTTCGAGTGCCTTTGGATAATTGTCATTAGCAATTGGGAATTAATTGGGAATTCAATGTTAGTCAAACTCGACTCTTTGTCAATAAATTGACTAAAAGAGGTAAAGAAGTTTTGAAACTCTGAGTATTTCCTACTTAACGTTGGGACTTTTAGCACCAGTAATTTAGTGGTTGACGTAGCCATTGTAATTGACGTTATGTCTGAAACGGTGGTGTTATGATTAGTTTCATCCAGTTGCTCAGAAGCTGCTAATTTCGCTGCTATATACAACTCTTCAAATTCGCTTCTTGTCTGATCATTAAGATCTTACTGTTCGATATCTATTCGGAACGATAAAATTTGTTTAAAACATGACTCTAGGATACCCAATCGACACTTTTATTCTGGTTGCGATAAAATTTTTGTTCCCCTTTTGCACTGCTGTTAATTATTTTTTTAATTCGAGTCATACTCGCCTTTGTGCTTGCACGCTGTTGTTTTAAGGCTGCTAATGTTCTGTAGAATTTGACATTGTTAAGATATGTGATTGTCGATATCAAATTAAAACCAAGTGATGCAAAACGGCGAAAAAAAGAAACACGCAAAAAAAAAACATTCGATGAGTATTAGCAGCAGTTTGACGAAATGTTAGTGGAAAACAGAAGTACTTACAGAGAGAAGCCCGTTGAATAACTGATGACGAATAATTGAAATAAGTAAGTTGTAAGAACCGTATAAAATTTAACCACGACGTTAGCAAGAGTTTTAATATACCGACACAATATGCCAAATATTAATCAAATTTTTCTCTATCGAGTTCTTGAATTTTATCAAACCACGTAAACACTATATTGTACAGAATATAATTGCAATAATTATATTATCACGTATATTATTTGGCTCACACTGCATAAATAAAATTGCATTAATTTTACTCCCGAGAAATGGATATGCACCTTTTAAGTCGTGCCCCACGTTTTTGTGATTTTCAATTAATATAAGTTTACTAATTCTATAATTATTATTGTAATTTCACAAGCGTTTTGTGCTTTTCAACGAGTTTATAAAAAATATGAGAGGAACCAACCATCAAGAAAAATAAAAAAAAACGACAGTTTTAAAATACAGTTGAATTTATTCTGGCATAATCAAAGCTTTTTCTCAGGTGATAATTGGAAATTGGAAACTTTGAATAATAAAATAGAAATAACATAGAAACTTTATAATGGGTGAACCAACAAAATTATTTTAATTAATTGAGTTTTTTATGTTCGCTGTAAAAGTTTTATTAACAAATTTATTTGTTGTGTTTATAGTAGAACGAAATTATAAATCAGCTGGAGATTAATTGAATTAATTAATTATATTTTTTCTATTTGGCAATACTCGAAGCAGCTGTATGGTCAACCAAGAATTGAATTTATCGTAAAATTTTACATTAGAATGCAATGTTTTAGGACGTTATTGTTCTCAGAAGCATTTTTAGTAAACAAATTACTTTCACATCATCTCTATTTTTAAATTACGTATTTAAGATTTTTAATATTCCTCCCGATGAACAAAGAACACTATTTTTGAGTGCTACCAATTTTTTAAAAGAGACCAACATACTGGTGACACCATTTCAGATTATATCGTCGAATTAAACCAGCTTGCACGAGAGTGTGGTTTTGGAGAATTCCTCGATAAAACTCTCCTTATTAAATTTGTTTGTGGGTTAAATAATTGCAGAATTCAGAACAGTTTGCTGAAGATCATGTGAACTAGCATTGTCGTCGGGCATGACAAATAATAGTATAGAGCAAATGAGGTCGAACAGCGTAAAACCTATCAGTGATAATCAGCATTGCAGGGGAAATCAACGAGAACAATTGGATAAAACTTTTAGATACAAAAATAAGCGCATGTATAAAAGTGTGGAAACAATAGGTACGTTTGCTATAATTGTAAGAACCCAGGGCATATACACAAAAATTTTTGGTACAAAAATTGAATGTGGAAATTGATTCTGGCGCATGTGTTTCTGTTTTCCATATTTTGGACTATAATATATTATTTAAATATATAAACCATTTCACAAAATATAAACAATTATTTAGCAAACAATTATTGGTTATGAGACAGAAACAGACCTCATAACAGACTTATCCTATTTTCAGTAAGGCGTATTCAGTTCCATTTGGCGTACTGCAAAAGTAAAGCAGAAATTTCAGAGATTATGTGCAGAAAGGGTTATGACGCCAATGACCAGAAGTAAATGGACGAGTCCCATAGTGATAGCAAATAAAGGTGATGGCAGCATAAGTATCAAGTTATTCCGCACATTGACGACATTTTGGCAAATTTATCTGGGTGGAAATATTTTTGCATAATATACTTGAGTTGACTTGCAAACAAGGAGTCCGAGAGATCACAAGAATTTTTAGCCATGAATACATATGTTAGCTTATACAAGTACAATAGAATAATGTGTGGTTTTAACGCACCAGAAATTCTTTCAAAAATTATAAATGAAATTTTAAAGGGATTGAATAAAGTACATTCATGTTTCGATGATCTTCTGATTGGGGGAGCAAACATGAAAGAATGTGAAAAATCAACTTTGGACAGACTATTATAGTGAAACGTGAAAATTAATAATGAAAAATACCTATTTTTTATAAAGGAATTAACGTATTTAGGTCACGTAATTTATAAAAATGGAATATTGTCGACGCGAGAAAAAGTCAAAACAATTTTAGATGCCCCAGGTCCAGTGGCGTCGCTAGGCGTCGCTGGGCGTCAGCGTTGTCGGTGACCGTCGACGGCCTCGCGCCCGCAGGGGCCTCGCAAAAAGTTACCGACTGTGGGTTCTAAGCACCTAATAAATATTTTGAGAAATTTGGTTTGATAATGGCATTAAATATATTTGAAGTATTCCCTAATCAGATTCATGTTCACAGTTCCAGTTAGTATAGCTTCGACGAAAAGAAAGAAGCAAAGTTAAAATTGTTTAAGACGTACTAGAAAAGTATGATGGTCCAAGAGAGACTATCTTCATTATGATATAATTTAAAAAAAAATAGGGTGATACTAAAAGTAGGAAAATTCATTTATTTTAATTTGTGTTTATTTTAAATTGATTAGCAATAAAACTTTCAATCATGCTTTGTCGTATTAGTGAATGTAACTTATTTATTTTACAACTGGGTTATAAAGGGGGCCTCGCAATTCTGATGTCGCCGACGTGCAGAGTTGGTCTAGCTCCGCCACTGCCCAGGTCCTACAAATAAATCGTATTTGGGGATGGCTAATTATTAAAATCATTCAATACCTAATTTATTGGCGGAAGTATCGTCACTACATGATCTAACTAAAAACAATTTAACGGGGATATGGAATGAAAAACATCAACATTTATTCAAAAAATCAAAGTAACTTATTGTGAACATTGGCGTTTTAACACACTATGATGCACAAAATTCGATTATTATGCAAGTGAGATGTAAGTCCTTATGGTTTGGAAGGCGTTTTGTCACATATATTGACGATGAAGAACGTCCGATTCAATTTGTGTCTAGTATGTTGTCTCCTGCTGAAAAGAATTACTCTCAACTTCATCGAGAAGCTTTGGCGATAGTTTTTGCAGTGAAGAAATTCCTCAATTATATTTTTGGCTTACCGTTAACCATTAAGAGTGACTATCAGACATTAAGGGAAATTTTTTTAATTAAAAAAGATCTACTATCGGTAGAAGTGAACCGGTTGCAGCGATATGCAGTTTTTTTTTCAATATATAATTATACAATTAAGTATAAAAAGGAAGCGCAAATGGGCCATCAAGACGCGCTGTCTCTTTAACCTCTGCAAGAAGCTACAAATGAAGATAAAGATAGTATTAACATTTTTAACTTTATAAGCGACCTTCTAATTAAGTTTGAGGACATCAAAAATGAAATGTCGAAAGAAATCACATTATTAAAAACGTGCAAATATGTTAAGAATGGGTGGCTAGAAAAGATAAATAATAACTTGAAAATACTTTAAAATTAGAATATCGTTAGCAACTGAAAATAAGTATAATTTTTATGATGAGAGGATTGTAGTTCCAAAGTCATTGTGACCGAAAACGTTAGTTCTGTTACTTAGTGGTCATATCGGTATAGATTCTGCAATTAAGAGTTCGTCGGAATATGTTAAGCATGTTGCCACTAAAACCAAATTGATGGTTTAGAATTAGCTTTTCGGATTCAATTATAGGCATAAGTCTCTTGTGGAATAGCTTTTCAAGGAGCTTCGAAATAGTTAATAAAATTGAAATTGGTCTG
>NC_051846.1:106740018-106844286 GCF_002237135.1 Teleopsis dalmanni | reverse complement strand
AAATATACAGCGCGCGAATTTTAAATGAGAATTTCCGAAAACTTTTCAGTCTTAATGTAGAGCAAATGAGGTCGAACAGCGTAAAACCTATCAGTGATAATCAGCATTGCAGGGGAAATCAACGAGAACAATTGGATAAAACTTTTAGATACAAAAATAAGCGCATGTATAAAAGTGTGGAAACAATAGGTACGTTTGCTATAATTGTAAGAACCCAGGGCATATACACAAAAATTTTTGGTACAAAAATTGAATGTGGAAATTGATTCTGGCGCATGTGTTTCTGTTTTCCATATTTTGGACTATAATATATTATTTAAATATATAAACCATTTCACAAAATATAAACAATTATTTAGCAAACAATTATTGGTTATGAGACAGAAACAGACCTCATAACAGACTTATCCTATTTTCAGTAAGGCGTATTCAGTTCCATTTGGCGTACTGCAAAAGTAAAGCAGAAATTTCAGAGATTATGTGCAGAAAGGGTTATGACGCCAATGACCAGAAGTAAATGGACGAGTCCCATAGTGATAGCAAATAAAGGTGATGGCAGCATAAGTATCAAGTTATTCCGCACATTGACGACATTTTGGCAAATTTATCTGGGTGGAAATATTTTTGCATAATATACTTGAGTTGACTTGCAAACAAGGAGTCCGAGAGATCACAAGAATTTTTAGCCATGAATACATATGTTAGCTTATACAAGTACAATAGAATAATGTGTGGTTTTAACGCACCAGAAATTCTTTCAAAAATTATAAATGAAATTTTAAAGGGATTGAATAAAGTACATTCATGTTTCGATGATCTTCTGATTGGGGGAGCAAACATGAAAGAATGTGAAAAATCAACTTTGGACAGACTATTATAGTGAAACGTGAAAATTAATAATGAAAAATACCTATTTTTTATAAAGGAATTAACGTATTTAGGTCACGTAATTTATAAAAATGGAATATTGTCGACGCGAGAAAAAGTCAAAACAATTTTAGATGCCCCAGGTCCAGTGGCGTCGCTAGGCGTCGCTGGGCGTCAGCGTTGTCGGTGACCGTCGACGGCCTCGCGCCCGCAGGGGCCTCGCAAAAAGTTACCGACTGTGGGTTCTAAGCACCTAATAAATATTTTGAGAAATTTGGTTTGATAATGGCATTAAATATATTTGAAGTATTCCCTAATCAGATTCATGTTCACAGTTCCAGTTAGTATAGCTTCGACGAAAAGAAAGAAGCAAAGTTAAAATTGTTTAAGACGTACTAGAAAAGTATGATGGTCCAAGAGAGACTATCTTTATTATGATATAATTTAAAAAAAAATAGGGTGATACTAAAAGTAGGAAAATTCATTTATTTTAATTTGTGTTTATTTTAAATTGATTAGCAATAAAACTTTCAATCATGCTTTGTCGTATTAGTGAATGTAACTTATTTATTTTACAACTGGGTTATAAAGGGGGCCTCGCAATTCTGATGTCGCCGACGTGCAGAGTTGGTCTAGCTCCGCCACTGCCCAGGTCCTACAAATAAATCGTATTTGGGGATGGCTAATTATTAAAATCATTCAATACCTAATTTATTGGCGGAAGTATCGTCACTACATGATCTAACTAAAAACAATTTAACGGGGATATGGAATGAAAAACATCAACATTTATTCAAAAAATCAAAGTAACTTATTGTGAACATTGGCGTTTTAACACACTATGATGCACAAAATTCGATTATTATGCAAGTGAGATGTAAGTCCTTATGGTTTGGAAGGCGTTTTGTCACATATATTGACGATGAAGAACGTCCGATTCAATTTGTGTCTAGTATGTTGTCTCCTGCTGAAAAGAATTACTCTCAACTTCATCGAGAAGCTTTGGCGATAGTTTTTGCAGTGAAGAAATTCCTCAATTATATTTTTGGCTTACCGTTAACCATTAAGAGTGACTATCAGACATTAAGGGAAATTTTTTTAATTAAAAAAGATCTACTATCGGTAGAAGTGAACCGGTTGCAGCGATATGCAGTTTTTTTTTCAATATATAATTATACAATTAAGTATAAAAAGGAAGCGCAAATGGGCCATCAAGACGCGCTGTCTCTTTAACCTCTGCAAGAAGCTACAAATGAAGATAAAGATAGTATTAACATTTTTAACTTTATAAGCGACCTTCTAATTAAGTTTGAGGACATCAAAAATGAAATGTTGAAAGAAATCACATTATTAAAAACGTGCAAATATGTTAAGAATGGGTGGCTAGAAAAGATAAATAATAACTTGAAAATACTTTAAAATTAGAATATCGTTAGCAACTGAAAATAAGTATAATTTTTATGATGAGAGGATTGTAGTTCCAAAGTCATTGTGACCGAAAACGTTAGTTCTGTTACTTAGTGGTCATATCGGTATAGATTCTGCAATTAAGAGTTCGTCGGAATATGTTAAGCATGTTGCCACTAAAACCAAATTGATGGTTTAGAATTAGCTTTTCGGATTCAATTATAGGCATAAGTCTCTTGTGGAATAGCTTTTCAAGGAGCTTCGAAATAGTTAATAAAATTGAAATTGGTCTGTATGACGATATGCATTCTAGCGGCTTGTCTGCTTTTAAAATCATTTTTATTTTTTTTGCTGATTTCTACGCTCTGTGACAATCAGTTATTGATCACACTGTACATCATTAGGCTGAAATATATTTGTCAGGTTATACGCGAAAGCTTCAGTTTTTTCCTCATTGCTTCTAGCCCATTTTCCATTGCTGTCTTTGAACGTTGAAGTGTAGGTAACGGGTTTCTTTAAGTATTTTGTCGATTTCCATAATGAGTATTCTGTTTTTCTGTCAACTCCAAGTGATGAAATATAATTTTTAACTGACTCATATTTAATAAGACGAATCTCAGTTTTAAGACGTTTAGTAGCTTCAATAAGCCTGTTTTTATCTAGAGGAGATCGAGTTTGATGCCACCTTTTTCTTAGTCTCCTCTTTTCTTTTTTTGGACTCATAATTTCTCTTATATAGTTCTCTCATACAGTTTTTCTTTTATTATTTATTATTATTTATTGATTCAAAAAAAAATTCATACAGCACTTACAAAAATGATAGAATTTTACTTAAAATCTAAATTGACAATAATATATTTGTTGTGTGTCAGATTGGCATACAAAACGAGGTGCATATCATATTATTAACATTATTATTTATGAATAAAGTACTTGTGTTGCTGTAAAGCTACGCTTTCTTTGTATGGTGACAAAAAAGCTTTATTAAAATTTAGAGGAATTTTGAATAGGAAAGAAAGAAGTAAAGGACAAACACAAAAATTTATTTTAATTTTTATTGAAATTTGGCTGACCATACAACGCTGTTTCGTGTATTGCCAAGTACTCTTCATCAGTGGTCTTTGGAATAATCGAATTTTTTATTTAATTAGTTTATAGTCCGTATATAATTTGTTTGGACTGCAAGTGCCAGGCTTAGAACTCGTGCCTGTCAAATTAGTATGGTCAGTCAAATTTCAATAAATATCAAAATAAATTTTTGTGTTTGTCCTTTTATTTCTTTCATTGCTATTCAAAATTCCTCATTGTTATTTATATAAACTTATCAATAATTAATCTTCTGTAACTTTTTATAAATTTATACAGTGTATAAATATTGCTACCGTTGAATAAGACTTTCACTTCTTTTTCAGACAGAAGTGCTTTATCTAAAAAAATACGTCTATATTCTCTGAAAATTGGACATACACCAATAATATGACATAACACTTCGTTCAATAATGTATGTGACTGACACATAGATGGCGGCACTAATACTAAATAAATATTTTTTTTCAAAAGTGGCAACCTTTTTAGGCTTACTGTCAAAATCATATGTTAATTCGACCATTTGTTTACAAGTTACAGTGCTTTAAGTGATGCTACTTTTAAGTTTTCAAAAAAAAATGAATTCAAAGCAATTTCGTGTGCTGATTTATCATTGTTTTTTAATGGAAAAAAATACTGTTCAATGCCAGGAATGGCTTGAAAAACATTATTCGGACTCTGCTCCATCAAAAAGAAGCATTTGTTATTGGTATGCCGAATTCAAACGTGGTCGTACAGACACCGACGATATTCCATCTACTGGACGGCCAAATGATGCTGTTATTCCGGAAAACGTTAAAAAAACACTGAAAATCAGTATGTCCGACCGTAAAGTGAAAGTAAGCGAGATTGCTGACATTCTACAGATATCAGCAGGCAGTGTAACACCATAATACACGAACATTTGGGTATGAAAAAGGTGTTTTCCAAATGGGTGCCGCGTTTGCTCACACCGGAGCAAAAACAACAACGAATCGATGATTCAAAGAGCTGTTTGGACATGTTTACGCGCAATAAGTCGGAGTTTTGTGTCGATACATCACGATGGATGAAACATGGATCCATCATTTCACTCCAAAATCAAATCGGCAGTCTGCTGAGTGGCATGCAGCCGGTGAAAGCCGCCCAAAGCGACCAAAGACGCAGCAGTTGGCTGGCAAGGTTATGGCGTCTGTATTTTGGGATGCGCATGGAATAATATTCATTGACTATCTCCAGAAGGGGAAGACCATCAACAGCGACTAATATATAGCGTTATTGGATTGTTTGAAAGACGAAATCGCAAAGAAACGGCCTCAGAAGGCGAAGAAGACAGTTTTGTTCCACCAAACAATGCACCGTGTCACAAGTCGATGAAAACGATGGCAAAATTGAACGAATTGAGCTACGAATTGCTGCTGCACCCACCGTATTCTCCAGATCTGGCCCCCAGCGACTACTGTCTCTTCGCATACCTCAAAAAGATGCTCCGTGGTAAGAGATTTGGCTCAAATGATGAAGTAATCGCCGAAACTAACGCCTATTTGAAGGCAAAGAAAAATCGTTTTACAAAGGCGGTATCGAAAGATTGCAAAAGCGTTGGAATGATTGTATCTCCCTAGAAGAGGACTATGTTGATGAATAAAAACGAATTTTGGGAAAAAAATGTGTTTTAATTAGTTAGTCACACACATTATTGAACGAAGTGTTATATTTTATATTTCATGACGATTACACAAAGAACAATCACGTTCAGATATATTAAATTCTCTACCGTTCAGATTAAAAAGACCACCTCTACATTTAAAAAGTAGGCTCTATATGTGCTGAGTGTTTTCGAAATAAAAATTATTCATAATGTCATATTGTGGCTGTGGGTACATGTCATGAGATCCCGACCTAGCATTCGCAATGTAAAATTATAATATTTTTGTGCAATAGTTTAAGATCCATTCTCCTAAAACTGGTTATTGAAACAGTCAGTTCTAAAACCATATTTTCCCAATCTTTGGCCCAATATATATTTTTGCTAATTATAAGTTCAGCTAATATTCGAGGAAGCCTTGTGGGGTGAGATTGAAAATATTTCTCACATATGCGAAATGTGTTTGTATTGTGTCTAAGAACTGCGTTAGCAAACCCGTTTCTGAAAATTATTACCTTAGATTTATATAGATTCGCGATAAGACCCCATTGTGAACAATACCTAAATAAATCATCTATCATAATTTGCAATGTATCAGGTGAATCCGCAAGCAGAACCACATTGTCAGCATACAAAAGCACTTTTATATGAGTTGAGTTAATACCTAGGTACTCCACCCATTAAAAAGTCATGCAGATCATTTAAGTACAGGGAGAACAAAATCGGGCTGAGCAGGCATGCTTGTAGCTAAGTAGCTAATTTGAAAAATAAGGCATTCCTATTTAGTGTGAAATGCACATAAAAAATGCACAAAAAAGGTATATGTTTTTTTATTGTTACTTAAATTTAAGTGCATAATAGAGGTTAGATTAAATATATTATCAACAGTTGATAAGATCTCCAAAATTCGGCATGGTATTCATTTAAGATATTATTGAGCTCAACCCAGCTATTCATATGCAAAAGTAGTATACCAGTAAATATTTTTAAATATAGAGTCCAGCATTGATAATCCACTATAATTTATAACTATATTGAGATATATTGAGATCTCCTGTTTTAAACATGGGTTGAATTATCGATTTTGAAAACGAAGAAGGTATGACACCGTGAAGAAATATATAATTATAAAGCGTAAGTAACTCGTTAAGAAAACCAGAAAGAGCATTTTTGTAGAACTCATAAAGAATACTGTCGTTACCTGAAGCTTTGTTAGATTTGACAAAGAAAGAATTGACAAAAGGCGGAAGACACCAAGAGATACCTGGAAGGTCGGAATTGCATGTAAGCAGGGACTCATAGTGAATACGAAAGTCTTCACATTGCAGAGAATTAGTTACTTTGAGGGGATTGTTTTTCAAATTTTTTGCTGGATTCCACCAGTCAGAAGTATTTTTAACAATATTAAGTGCTTCAATATTTTTTAATTTCCATTGAAGTTTTTTATTACTGCAGACTTATGCATATCGAGATTTGAGTGCAAAGTAGGAAGTACGATGGGTTTCTAGATTGTATTTTCGAACTAAATTAAGAAAATGAAACATTTTTTTTTCTATGTTCATGACACTGGTTATCAAACCATTAATTTTTGTGATCAAATCGCTTTTTCAATGTGTGGTTTCCCCACGCATCGCGAACAACAGTTGACCCATTTGGTCCTACATATGTAAATTCTTTTACATAGTTTATCTTTTATATTCAGGAGTACTGTTCCAAGCTGCTCTTTGAATTTGCTTAATGAACTGATCGCAGTCTCTTTCAAGTTCATCACAGGTGCTCAGTGGAGTTAAGAGGTTTACACTGTCTTCAAGCAATGCTTTAAAAAGGGTCCAATCTGTAGATTTATTAGTTAGGTATGGACCGGGATTTTTCGTTATGATCGTATCACTTAAAGTTAAATGTATTGGCGAATAATAAAATAATTTTCTTTTGAACTATCGTACTATTCCAACAACGACAAGGATGTCACAATCAGATATAATTTTTAAATTTAAACCAAATACTACGTTAAATAATATAAATCCAAAAATTCAGAAAAATTTCAACGAAAAGGAAAATACAAATAAATTGGGAATTGATAAGTCTCAAAATGGAAGAAAAGATAATGCATTGAGTAAGTTCGGAAATGGAAAGCTGAATTTCAGTAAACTCAGAAACGATATTGTACAAAAATATAACAGATAACGATATTAAATGGATTCATGCAAAAGTGGTTAAAAAACTAAGTCGAATTAGATATCTGAGGGTAATGAGGGTGTACCCACGGTTGCGCATATCAACCAAATGAAAAAATATAAAGGAATAACTGTAACTTTTAATCCTAGGGTCCAAACCAGTGACGATTGCTCTAAGGTGCGGAGGTGTGCGGTGAACACCCTAACATAACTTGCAAAATGTCAAATAACATAGGCATATAAATTTATTATGTACCTTCACATCAAGAATTATTATTATTTATTACATTTCCATATATATATTTTTAAAGTTTTAGCAAAAACAATTAAATATAATTGTCTATGAAAACTCAATCAATTTGCTTCTGTTAGCTGCTATACTTGTTAGTTGTGCTCATATATTTGCAGCTCAAATCACAGAACATTTCTATTATATTTCGTCTCTCCCCTTTGTGTGCAAAGAAGTTGGCCGCACATTCATACGTTGCATATGAACAAAATAATGTGCGTGTGCTCCCGTTCGTAATATCAGAAATAGAGATTTATATAGTGGGAATTGTATGAGAGTAATTTTCTGTTCTATTCGAATATCAACTGCATGCATACGAATCCAACATGATGATTTGCCAAAGTGGTTGCATGAGCGGCTGAAGTTTGCAGCTCATCTCACCATACATTTCTATCACATTTCGTCTCTCCCCTTTTAACAGTAGCACCCACGAATTTCTGTTCTTACTGTGCGGGGTACTTGTGCGCACATTTATACGTTGCAAGTGGGTTTGATTTTGTTTGATCACTGCATAAACATGTATGTTTCTAAGTACAAACTCTTTTGTTTGAAAAAAGTTGGTTTGATGTTACGAGAATTATGTGAAAAGTTTTGTTTCTTCCATATTGATATAATATTAAATTTATATATAAATTATTAATTTAATTTGTTTAATATGTTATTTTGTTAATGAATTGTTAATATAATATTGCGACTATATTGTTGCCTTATATAATATAGTTATTATTAATAAAAGATCTCATATATTTTAATATAAGTGGTACATGTAAAAACAACATTAAAGAAGGGCCGCACACCCTTCCAGATAGGGCACGCGTCGTCACTGGTCCAAACGTACACGAAGGCTTGACTTATAAAGAAGCTTCAAATACTGATGCTGTTGATACAGCAGAACAGTTTGCTAATGACTTTGACACAGAGCAAGGTGTGGATACAGAGCATAACCATTGCGGTTAAGATTTTCTGAGCGACTTAATAAATGAAAACGAGCAAACCACAACTAAAGGAAACTTAATTAATTAATAGTTTAGAATTTGAGTTTATTAATAGAAAATAAATTATTGAAATTAATTAAGTATTTGAATACAGAAGAGAAATAATTGAAATTATTTTAAAAATTAATTAAAATTAAAATTGAATTTAAAATTAAATTAATTAAATTAAAAGGAATTAAAATTACATAAGCCATAATGGAAAACTTATAGATAGTTTTAAATAAAAGTGTGGAGGAGATGATATGTATGTATATAATCTCTCCCAGTCAATCTCTTTCTCTTAGTATCGAATTAAGATAGACGTAAGAACACTATTCTGTATAAACGTAAATATAATAAATTGAGTTGTTTCTGAACCGTAGAACAAGAACGGTATTTTATGTTGCTCGAAGATATATATGAAGACCCAAATGCAATACCAACTTATTCTAAGTAAATTGAAAGAGCTAAACCATCTAGACCTCAAATATGGTTTTTCTAAATTTGCATCTCTACAACCACAGTAATGCGTTTTTACAGGAACAAGTAGCACACATACACGGAAACGTAAAATCAAAGATAAATGGAGTATATATAAAATCACTGACTGCATGTACTATAGATCCGTTAAATGAGTGTAAAGATTAACTTCATCACATGATTTGCATACTTACTGTTACTAGTCAAACTAGAATCACATTAAAAGCTTTGATATCTCTAGTTAAAGAATATTTACAATCCTTAACGGACAGTTTAGACAAATTACTGTTGCCTTCCTTTATCGTTAAAAAAACATGCAGATTTTCTGAAGAATACGAAAAAGAACTTAGCGGAAAGTGAATGCATTAATTGTGTGATTTCTACAAATATTATGCTGATTCAACACTTTTTACTAGACATTCAGTGGTATAATGATCAGGCAACAATTTATCCATTTACTACCATGATGAAAATAAACAAATACATATAAAAACATTTGTCTGCATATTTGGCCGTTCACATCATAAACCAATTACCGTACATTTATTCCAAAAATATGCTGTCAAGTTTAATAAAAGAATTAGCAAAGCGGACTTAGGTTTACAGGTAAAATGACGTTTTTCCTCAAGTTCACACGGCAAAGGACCTTCCGACAGCTTAGCTGGAACATTAGAGAGGAATTCTTCAAGAGCTAGCTTTTAACGAATACAGAATCCAATCCAACCACCGAAGGAATTATTTAACTCGACTAGCGAATGTTTGCTAAAAATTGTGTACCATTTATCAACATTAAGAGTATTAATAAAATCATTGTTAAAAGCGTTAAAAAACAAAAGTTTATACTTCGTTACAGTTTATTTTCTATAATATTTCTGACCTGTGCAGTGTTTTTCCAACTATAGCAGAATAACACTTCTCCAAAAAAGGTGGGCGTAATTATGTGGTGCAGTTATGTAGGTAGTCCAGCTAGTGTGGAACTAATTAATTTTTAAATTCTTCAATATAAGAAAAGAGTTTTGTTGTTTTAATGGTATAACAGTGTGTACGAGTGACGTGAAAAACACCTGATAAATTATTTTTTTAAGTTACTTTTTAAAGCAATTCCACACGGTGTAACGACCCTTTCTTGGTGTCGTTGCTTATTTGCTGGGGTATACTCAGCCTGTCCAGATTCGTTACAATAAATTTTTAATTGTAACCAAAATATTCAAATACGTGATTTTATTTACAAGACTTAGGTTTTATTATAAATAAAATTTTATAATTAAAAAAAAAATATAATAATGAAATAGTTAAAGGAAAAAAAATGATATTATTAGGATGATTACTAATTGTTCCGGAGTACAATAATTGTTTTGGATGTCCTGATGGAGATCTGGTACTGATGATGTCTTCGTGTGACAGCCGATCGTAGTGTAATGATTAAAATTCAAAAGTATTCCTTCGTATGAATATATCCTGATGTGAATATATTCCTTTGTATATTATTACAAATTCAAGATATTCCTTCGTATGAATATATCCTGATGTAGATATATTCCTTTGTATATTATTATAAATTATTCACTTACAGTAGGCATACTACAGCCGATCCTAGTGTAATAATTTAAATTCAAAAATATTCCTTCGTATGAATATATCCTGATGTGGATATATTCCTTTGTATATTATTATAAATTATTCACTTACAGTAGGCGTACTACAGTAGGCGTACTAAATATTTCTTTACAGTAGGCGTACTACAGGCGATCGTAGTGTAATAATTTAAATTCAAAATATTCCTTCGAATGAATATATCCTGATGTGGATATATTCCTTTGTATATTATTATAAATTATTTCTTTACAGTAGGCGTACTACAGCCGATCGTAGTGAAACAATTTAAATTAAATATATTCCTTCGTATGAATAATTTCTTTATATCGAAATTCTTCTATGTGCAAGTAGTGCTAATTTCAACTTGTAATCCCCAGGTGTATGTGCCTTAGTAAATATTTTACAAGTCAACTCTATAAGAAAAATGCGCATCTTATATACGCATTCGACCGAGCTTTTTCGTAGCGTATCATTTTATTTACAGCTGATCTCACGTAATTCTTGTTTAATTTTTGCCGTTCTGATTTTCTATTTCATGTTGTGTGCGGTACTCAGCTTGTGCATTTAACTTCTCTTTGAGCTTCTCTTACGGCGAATATTTTTGGCAGTTGTTGTTTTCTTATGTTAACGCTGCTTTGTTTTGATTCTTACAAAATGTGTTTTTAAAGCTACATTCGATCGGTGGCGGTTTTTATTTATGTTGTTTGTTACAATAAAATAAAATATTAAAACTGCAAATATTCAACAATTTACAACATAAAAATAAGAAATATAATTAACAAATAAATAAGGTGAGTTTATTTTTCATTTATTTATTTATATTTTTATATTTCATTTCGATATCATTTCAGCTTAGTTTGAGGTGTTATTAAGGCTTGTAAGCGGTTTGGGTTTTGGTAAATTGTTTTGACTAAATATTTTATATATTAATTAATCTATTTAATTCCAGATATTTGCAACATTTATTACCAGTGAGTCCACTTTTCCCAAGTTTAAATATAAATATATAAAGTGTATTGTTTTATAAAAAACTGTGTTGTATTGTTGTGTTTTAGTTCGTGTTGTTATTGTTTTTAGTGCACGTTTATGTAGCGTTTATGTAGGTGGAAATTTAGTGTAAATTTCCATCCTTACAACGGGAATTATTTATTTTTCAAGTAGAATTTATTGGTTAATCAGAATTAAAACTAAAACCTAAACATTTTTGGGACAAAAGAGAAATTTTTGTTTTTATACTGAAAAATCCTGTGTATGTGTTTAGTGTGATGTGAAGGATAAATTAATTTTTTATAAGTATTTCTAATTACAATATCATCCTGAAATTTTTGATTTTTATGAAGAATCTTATTACTAATCGAAATCAAAAATATAATATAAGAATATATGTAGTATATTTATAGTATATTTGTAGTATATAAAATTTTAATAAATTTCAAAAAAAATTCTTATTTTGCAGTAAATTTTAAAACCGAGTTTAAATAAAATATAAAAAATGAAAATTTTGGGGAAATGTTTTGAACATTTTTTTTGTTGAAATTTAACGGTTAATATTAGTACTTAAATATAAATAATCTTAATTTCTTAAAAGTTAAATCAATTATTTTTAAAATGAAGTAAATTTTTTACCATTTATAAAGCTTACCTATATAGCTCTATAGATATAGCAATTTGAAAATGTATCTACAAAGCCAATTCTCAAAACCCAATGGGTCCATATCTCGTGAGGAAAAAATTACAAAATTTTTTCCCGAGATTCGGGTCTTCTTATTTTATGAAAGGAGCTCATAAAAAAAGCTCAGCCAAATCGAAGATCATGAGGTCATTTTTTTACCAAAATCCGTCCGGTTTGTAAAAGAATGACCAATAACAGCATTATCGAATTTATAAAATTATCAATTATCATATATTATGAGCATTATATGTATATATTACAAGCCACAGTTATCGCAATTCAACACAACGGAACTGAATTAAATATTGGTGTTGTGAATTTTCTGCCACGTTAGACCTATAGCAAAAAGCAATACTTAACCATATTCTATAACTTTCGGCCAAGATTTATTATTGGAGGAGACTACAATGTCAAACATACTGCCATAAATGAAAGCAAAATTCTTCATTTCGAAAGGGATATCATCTAATTTTTTACCATACTCCCGTTCTACTAACCTTAAGTGCAAATGTTATCAGAAACAAGAGAAAATCAAACCTTTCCAAGAAGCACTCAAATAAGCACAAGATAACTATATTGACTTGAAGGTGAGCTTGCGCACTAAAGCAAATATTGCCAAGTAAACATAGCACTTTGTTGTTCAAATACGTGCAGCAGCCGCTGATGCTACTCCGATTCCAAAAGAACAAATTGAAGAAGAAGCTTTATATCCAGATGAGATCAGGGATTTAATCAAGGAAGGAAGGAAAGTAAGACTTACATGGCATAGAACCAGAAATCCAAGCGACAGAAACAATCTTTAATTGGCTAAGCAATTCTGTTAACCAGCTAATTAAAAATTATAACAAAAAAGTTTCGAGCAATACCTAAGTAAACTGGGAGCCGAAGCAGATAAAGATTACTCATTGTGGAAGACACCCCGTCGCTCACTTCTTCAGGTAACACTTGAAAAATGTAGTAGATTAGAAAAATGAGAAAGCAGAATTGTTTGCCCAACATCTTGCCGCATTTGCTCATCGTCAACTACCAAGTTCATAACACCTATAGCAATAGCACAAGAAATTGATAATAACCTTAATCCAAAAAAAGCAACGCAAAAAGATGAAATATCGTAGGGCCTATTTAAAAAATTATCACGCAAATCAATTGTTATGACTTATTTATTCAATGCCTGTCTTTGGTTAAAATACGTACCGAAATGTTTAAAATAGTAAAAATTAATATTGATATAATAACCAGATTAGCCACCAGAACAAGTTAACTAGTATCGACCGATGTCACTGGTACCAACAATTTCGAAACTGTTCGAGAAGCTATTACTTAGATGCCTCAAGCTTGTGATCCAAATATCTGACTTGCAGTTTGGATTTAGGAATGAGCTTTCGACTATTGATCAAGTTTATCGAACAATTAAGATAATTGAAAAAGCATTTAAAGATTAGAAATACTGACTGCTGTTTTTATTGACGTATCCCAAGTCTTTGACCGTGAATGGCACCAAGAACTTATGTCTAGAATGAGCAATATGCTGCCGGCTAATTTATTCCAACTTCTTGAGTCATACTTATCAGAAAAAACATTCAGGGTAACATAGAAGAAGAACATTTAGATTTATACACTATCTGAGCTGGAGTTCCACAGGGTAGTGTACTAGATTCTATTCTTCATATCCTTTACACAGCTGACATGTCTACAACACGAGCTATATTCATCGGCCCGTTTGCCGATGACACTGTAGTAATGGCATATGGAAATCTAAGAAGCAGCCACAAATAAACTACAGGAAACACTCACCAACATCAGCCGTTGGACCGCTAGCTTAAAGATTAAACTAAATCAAAATAAATCCACTCATGTGACATTTACACTGCAGCGTATAAACAATAATTTGTATACATATTTAAATAGCATACAAGTTCCGCAGGTCAGCAAATACCTTGGGTTACATCTTGATAATAGAATAAATTAGAAACACCATGTCAAACAGAAATCTGACCAAATCAAGTAGAAATGCCAACAAATGTATTGGCTAATTGGACATCATTCTCTACTTTATCTATATTGTGAAAGGCTGATTTATCTACGTGTCGTGAAACCGATTTGGATGTATTGCACACAGCTATGGGGCTGTACGAAACAATAGAACCGAGACATCAGCGAAGTCGAAACAAATGTTTACGGATGATTACAAACACTTATCGATATGTAACAAACCAAGAAATACGTAAAGACTTGATTGTTATAACAGTCAAAGAAACCATACAAGAAGTAGCTACTAGGCATGAAAAACTATTACTCAATCATATCAATGTAGAAACTATTCAACTGCCAAATATTATCAATGAACTGAGAGGGCTAAAGCGAACAAAACCTCATAAGTTAACATAGATAATATTATATTATAAACTATTTGTATCGGAGGTGAACACTGATTCAATAAATCCGCACAAGTATTATTTAATATTTATTAGTTACAATTCAAGAATAGTAATAAATTAACAAATATTTAAGACTGTACTCTTCATATCCAATAAAGGATGTTAAAAAAAAATATGTGGTAATGACAATAAACAATTAGCATAAAATTTCATAATTTTTAATATTGTTTTCAATTCAAGTATTTATTTGTATATAGTTATTTTTAAGGGTACTCATCTAAACTGATAAATGCCTTATAAACTTAAATAAACGTATAAACTTTTCAACTGGGTAAATAAAGTGTCAAATCTTGTATGAGAAATCGTTTACATAAATTTTAGTAAATTTACACATAAAGTTTCCGAATAAATTTATCGAATAATCTGTTATCTCTACACAAATGCATTTATTTATCGGAAATGAATGCAAAATGTCTGGTGCGATGGTTACAAAATAGTATTGCATAAATTCAAAACGTACAGAGGCTCGGTACCTTTTTGTTCTAAAATAGTGGCAGCTATCATTTGTGTCCAAAAAAAAAGGAAAACTTAGGATCTAAAAACCAATAAACGCTAATTAAATGATATCCCCCTGTTACGCCCAATAAATCTGCTTGATTTGATGGAATCCATAATACGGTCTGAAGTAGGCAATTCAAAAACAGTCCTCTATATTCAGAGATGTGTTCAATAGCTACCTACAAGAAGGAATTTTTCCTTTGTATTTGATAAAGCAAACACTGGTGCCTATTCCTAAAGGTAATAAAACCAAACAGAGCGACCATTGCCTAAGAGACCTTTATGCTTACTAGACACTGCAGGTAAGATTCTGAAAAGTATTATATACTGCAGATTAGAAAATTCACCGAATCAAGTAAGGGTCTGTCAAATAGCCAATTTGGTTTTAGACTTAAACGTACTGTTGATGCTATATGCAATAATGGCCTAAGTACTTAAAAATACTTTTAGTTTAGTTGAGTGAAGTAGCATTTTAAATGCACTGATGAAAAAAAGAGGAATACCTTTTGAAAATAATTATATAATATTTTAAAGACATAATACTCTTATACAATACAGAATCCGGACAGTTCTGCTTCGAATTGTATGGAATAATATATTCTACAGTATTCTTCAAATCTAAAAGCCAGACAGAATAATCGTAGTTGGATATGCAGATAATATTGCGATAGTAGTGGTTGCTAAAACTTTAGCCAAAGTAGCTAGGAATTGCAATGCTACTATTGCAGCAATTAAATCGTGGTTGCAATACAGTGAATTGGAGCTTACTGAGCATAAAACAGAGGTGCTGTTAATCAGCAGTAGGAAAAATATTGAAATGATCTCAATTAAAGTAGGTAGCGTAGACAAACAACCTAGCCCCCAACTTACATATCTCGGTGTCACCATAGGTAGTAGACTGAGTTTCAAAACACACCTATAACAATTGGGAGATAAGGCCTTACATGTTTGCAATACATATTTCGTTTATTTCCAAATATAGGAGATCCTAAGAGCACCGTTAGAGTTGTTTAAGCCTCAGTTTCCAACTCAGTAATGCTATATGCTGCACCTATGTGGGCGCATGCTACAACCATAAAGTTGTATTCACGCGTAATGAAAAATGCACATAGACTGTCAAACCTATGCATCTGCCATGCTTGACAGGACGTATGCTAATACACCTTGAGAGACGCGGCCAGAGACAAGTACCTTAATAAATGATAACATCGATGAGTGACAATATCATTCCCAAAAATCAAGACGGACACACTCGCTAATTATAGATATAAAAGTTTAGATTAATTGAGGAACTGGAGACAGGATTTTTACCAGTTTTGTTTAGATAAAATTGAGAGCCCTGACCATATAATTAGAGACTGTATAAGATTTGTAGATACCAGATTATAGATACCGGCATTACTGTTGAGTTTAAAAAAGTTTATGTAACTAAAAATAAATACATAGAGAAATAGTTACAGTAGTTGAACTATAAAAGAGGGGTTACCAATGTTACTAAAATAAACATTACATTTTTCAATACTTCCACTTTTTAGTTACATTAGGATACTAGAGAGATGTTTTAAACCAATCTGATTTCTAAAAAATACAAATTTTTCTTTCGGAAGTGCTTTAGTAAGCCCATCTGCAAGCTGATCACCAGACACCTTTTCATTGTATGCATTTCTAATGAAATGATAACGTACATCAATGTATTTTGTCCTTTTCTGAAATTCAGGATTTTTTACTAGACGAATTGCACTTTGATTATTAATGCAGAACTCTATCTGCCCAGGATTCCCAAGATCAGACCAAAAACGCTTGACCCAAATTAATTCCTTTGCTGCGCTAGCTGCTGCAATATATTCTGTTTCAGTTGTTGATAAAGAAACGCACTTCTGACGCTCAGAACACCAGCTTACTATACCTTTATCTACCATAAAAAGGAAACCTGAGGTAGATCTTCGAGTTTGCACATCACCTGCATAGTCAGCATCACTGTAACCACGCAGATTAAGTTTGCTGTTACTCTGGTAGCAGATTCCTATGCCAGTCGTGCCATTTAATAATTTGATTATACTTTTGACTGCATTAATGTGCCCTGTTGCTGGCTTCTCAAGATATCGACTTACGTTAGATACAGCAAAAGCTATATCTGGTCTTGTAGCTACTGCTAAATACATAAGACTGCCAACCGCTTCCCTATATGGAAATTTGACTTCTGCATCAGATATAAAATTACTCAAATTGCTTGCGGTGTCTGCAGGTGTAGCTACAATAGGAGAATTTTGCATTTTATATTTAGCAATTACCTTTTTAGTATAAGCTTCCTGACCAATGTAAATTGATCCATCAGCCTTTCGATTAATTTCAATCCCCAAAAAATACCTTGCCTCAAAAATTTTTATTTTGAACGCTACTTCTAACTGAGCCATCAAATTAGTTATAAGTTTACTATTTGTTGCAGCTACTAGACCATCATCAATATAGATAGCCATAATTATAGAACCATCATCACTATTGCTGATAAAAACACAAGGATCATGCTCCGATACTTGCAACCCAAAACTTTGAAGAATTGTAGTAAATTTTTTTATTCCAGCATCTTGATGCTTGCTTCAGCCTATATAAACTTTTCATCAGCTTACATACACGTCCACTGCCGTAATCGTAACCTATTGGTTGCTGCATGTAAATGTTTTCTTCTAAACTACCATTTAAGAATGCTGTCTTAACATGCAATTGCATAAGAGCCATCTTACGTATTGCTGTCGTAGCCAAAATACAACGTATAGAAGTAAACCTTGCAACTGGACTAAATGTTTCTTCGTAATCAACTCCATATTCTTGGGTGAAACCCTTCACAACCAACCGCGCTTTATAGCGATCAATATTTCCTTGAGCATCTCGCTTTAGTTTGTAAATCCACCGATTTTTTATTATTTTTTGATCTAATGGTGTTTCAACAAGATTCCAAGTTTCATTCTCAATTAATGACTCGTACTCGTCATTCATTGCTGCTTGCCATTTTGCGCGATCATTTACCTGCATCGCTTCTTCAAAAGATTTAGGCTCCTCGCTTATCATTAGGGCTGCAATATGTTCCGAACCAGTTTTACTTCGAAGACGATTGGCAATGCAGGTCTTATTGTGGTTGTTCTTGTCATCATTGTTGAGAGCATCATAAAATACATTGTCCTTCGATATCTCATTATCATTACCTTTTTCCACTTCTTCATATGTATATATAAAGTTTTTTATCAAATTTTGATTCACGTTCTGCGCTGTGATTTTGCGAATTATATTCTAGAGATGACTGAACTTTGAGAGTTGCTGTGTCAGGTAAAAATTGAATATCGCGCGAAATTTCTATTTTTTGCGAGTTAGTGTTCCACACCCTTAAAGCTTTGCTGTTGTCTGCTTAACCAACAAAAATACCTTTCCAGGCTTTTGCATCCAGTTTGCGTCGTTTTTCTTTAGGTATGTGCACATAAACTTCTTCACCAAAACTGCGGAGATGACTTATATTCGCCTGTTGTCCATACCACACCTCATATGGTGTTTTCTCGTTCACCGTACTAGTACCTGTACGATTTAATACGTAAACTGCGGTATTCACTGCCTCAGCCCAAAATTTCAAATCCATGTCATTAGCATAAATCATTGTACGCCCTAGCTCCATTACCGTTCGCATCTCACGTTCAGCACAGCCATTCTGCTGCGGAGTATACGGCACCGTCCTTTCATGCCTTACACCAAATTGTGCAAAAATTTAGAGTAATTCATCATTAACAAATTCCAAACTATTATCCGTACGCATGCGCTTTATTTTTTGTTGATCAACTTTCTCCGCTTGCATCAAGAAACTTTTAATGGCATTTGGAACTTCAGATTTCTCTTTCAAGAAATAAACAGAACGAAAATGAGAATAGTCATCTTTAATTAATAAGAAATACCTGGCACCACCGATAGATTTTACTTGCAATGGACCACACACATCTGCGAAACACAGTTCGCCGCAGCTTGTTGACCTCACTTGACGTGATTTAAAACTGCTTCTGTGCTGCTTACCTAAAATGCATCCCTCGCATGTAAATTCCTTTTCCACAAAGACAATATTGTTTTTATTCAGAATTTTCTTCACATGTGTTGCATTTTGGTGACCCATTCCTTCATGTCATATTTGCAAAGGTAAGTTGTCGGCGACTGCTACATTTAACATGATGCCTTCTGGAACCTTAATCAGCATATTAAATAACTTTCCTCTTCGAACTCCCACTGCAACAGTACTTCCGTCTCCTCTGATAAATTTACAAGTACTACTGTCAGAATGGAATTTATAACCACGATCTAGTGCCTTTGTTGATGAAAATAAATTATATTGGATGCCTGGAACATAAAGTACATCTTTCAGTACTTTCTGCACCCATTTATGACCTTCACTAACCAAAACGACAATATTTCCTTTACCTGCCGCTTTAATAGCACGTCCATCGCCAACCCTGACTATATCATTGTGGTTTCTCAAACTTTCAAACCACTCCTTTATATGACACATATGATCCGTTGCTCCTGAGTCAAGAACCCAATTATTTCCACTGCAGCTTGCATTTGTGCTACACATTAAAGCTTCATAGCTTCTGCAATGATTTGCATTTGGTTCAACCTTTTTAATTTGTGGACAATTAAGTTTGAAATGGCCTTTGTCACCACACTTAAAGCACCCTTGACTCCTGGTCGTTGTTTTCACAGCTTTATTTTGTTACCCTTTAGTTGCTGGTCTGTATTGCCGTTTTGCTAAGAGAGCTTCTGATTTTTGATTTTCCTGAGCACTCATTCTTATTTCTTCTGCCATAAGCCGTGCTCTCAAGGTGTTAAGATTCTGGTCTCAGCTCGTACCGACTCCCATGCGCTATAAAAGTGATTGTATTCTGCTGGTAAAGACATTAATACCTTCGTAATTATCATTGAATCAGATATACATTCGCCTTGATCACGAAGATGCTGTACAATTTCCATTAGTTTGGATAAAAAGGTTGCAATGTCGTCCTCCGAAACTTTAATATAACTATAATACTTCTGCTGCAAAAATAAGACGTTAGATCTTGACGTTTGTTCATACACACTTTTTAGTGTATCCCACATTTCTTTTGCAGTCACACAATGAAGTATTTGCAACAAAGGTTGTTTACCCAGTGACGTGGATATAGTACGACGAGCCCTTGTATCAATTTTCTGCCATACTAATTTTTTTTCTTCTTGCGGTAGTTCAGCCCCAGTCACCACTGCATACATATCACCAGCCTCCAGAATTTGAACCATTTGGAATTTCCACGTAAAGTGGCCCTTAGACATCAACGCGCGTTGACAAACACACGAAGTCTTCTCTTGCCATTACACATTAAATTTACCAACAATTTTTTAAACACGCCTCCAGCAAACAATGCAAAATTTGTTCACTCATCAGTATTAAAGCAATCGCTGAAGTGTCAACAGCGGCTGCTATGCGTAATTTCCTTACGAAAAATGATGTTTCACATTTAATTTATTATTTTAATTTATATATTTATATTTATTTTTATGATTTCAATTTATATATTTATTTTTATATATATTATATTTTATATAATTTAATTTTTTTTCTTTTTGGTATATTTTAATAACAAATTTTCCGTAGGTGCACAATGCAATTAATATTTAAAACAAAATTCTCATTGTAATTTAATGTTTGGTTATATTTTTTTAGCTCAAGGTTATTAATATTTTAATTCTTCTTAATAACATGTTTTGGAAATTAAAAAATTTTACCTAGGTAGAAAATACAAATATTTAAAATAAAAGATACAATTCATTCATATTTGCAAAGGATCGCTTGCTAACGACATCATGCGTGCATTTAAACGATGTTTACGCTTCTACTCCTCAAAATAAATTAAATTTTGCATGCCGACCAAATCCGACTGTATATGCAAAAACACGAGCGTGGTTGAAGAAATATCAAAATTTTTTGATTTTCGTCAACGCATTTTTTAAAATTTCAAATGTTACTATTACACAAACAAATTTCGCATTTCACAAAGTAGGAGAAAAGTAGGAGAAAAAATTCTCACGTGAGAGCGATTTTTTAGTATATTTGTTGTTTTATCTGGGGCGTGTTTTAAAAATTGTTAAAAAATTGTTTGTGTAATGGCAAGCGCGCGTTGACAACGAACGTTGCTGTCTAATGGGCCTTAAGCCATTGCGAACTGTTCATTAGTTTTTCAATTTTAATTTCGTAAAAAAAAACTTTCAAAAATTCAAACCAAAAAACGTAACACTTTAGTAAAAAAGCACGTGAAGAAAAAAAACTAAACGGGAGTATATACTGTTTTAAAAAAAAAATTGCAGTAAAAAGACTTCATAAAAAAAACACAGCGCGAGTGCAAGCTCTGGGCCCATAACCTGTTGAGTTTAAAAAAGTTTATTTAACTAAAAATAAATACAAAGAGAAATAGTTACAGTAGTTGAACTATAAAAGAGGGGTTACCAATGTAATTAAAATAAACATTACATTTTTCAATAATTACAATTTGCATATCTTTATTCAATGCACAAATATTACGATCTTCCCAAATTTGTTTAAAAAATTCAGTCCCTACGCATAAGCAAATGTGCAATACATTCAACAAAAACAAAAAGAAGAAATGTATACACATTCGTTTAAAGCAACAAAAGAAAAAGACTATTGCTAAAAATTTGGTTTCCACTATTGCTTAAAATATTGCTTCCACACAGTTGCTTTGACTGCAACAGTGTTAATAGTCAAATATGTAAAATCGACTATTGCTGTGGGCTTCGACTATGTGATCTTGCACAGTCGTAAGCATAGTTTATAAACTTTTTTGAGTTTTTGCTGCTGCTTGTGCATTTTGCTTTTTTCATTTCGTTGTCATAGTCATAGCAATTAGTTAAGCAATGTAAATTGTTAGGCAATTTCAAACCCTGTGGAAATGTTTTTATAATATTCAACTAGTTCTATTAGTTCTTCTAAATAATTATTTTTACTCCGTTGCCTTTTTATTATATAATTTCTCTTGTTTCCTCTCATTTTTAATTTTTTTATAAAGTTATTGTGTTTAAATTAAAAAATATACACAATCTTTATAGAGATGCAGCAGAAACGTCTTTTAGTGTATTAAAATGATGCACACAAAAATAATTTCAATGATTCTATTTGTTTTGATTTTTGAACTCCAACTGTTATAAAAATTTTTTTTAATATTATTAATAGATTCTGCATGGTTCCTTTTAAAGTTTAAAACGAAAACTCAGTTAAATTTTCCTAGTAACGAATAAGAAACTTTGTTTCAGCGAAGAGTTCGCATAAGAATTGCATTCTCTCCAATTGTCTTTCACAATGCTATGATTTTTCAACTGGAATTGAGTGATAGAATTGGTTGAAAGTTGTACCTTCTTCAATTTCCACTACGTCAACGCTGTACTCCCAAGCTTCCTGTAAGTACATTTTACTCTCATACAAATCTGTTTCTTTTTGGTGGAACCTGCAAAGTTTGAATAATTGGAAATTAAACATGGTGTCTTAAATTTATGTAAGCTATACCTATATAAACTTAAAGCAGGTAGATGTCTTATTACCAGCTAGCAATGTGTTGTCTGAAACAGGTTTACAATCTGTCTGTAAGAGGAACTTATACTATTATATAAATTGTATATTTTTTAAGGTGATAACAGCAAAAGGTATATTTGTACTAATTTTGTTTGTAGACATGTAATTTTTGCTAAAAGTTTTTATTAATGAATGTCTGAATATAAAAAACTCAATCATCGTTATTAGTCAGATTTTGCTAATATCACAAAGTACCAAGGACTGTAACAGTTATTTTTAAAAAATAAAAATCACGTAACTGTTATAATTCACATTTTAAAATAAAACTCCGAAAAAATTAAATAAATTTGCTTTATGTTATATATATCAAATGTAATTACTATCATGTGCCTCTTATTTTTTTCACGGTCAAATAACTCTTACACTTTGCTTTTTAATTTAAAACGCACAAATAACTGTTAGTTTTGCCTTATAAAAATAAAAATCAATAATAAAAAAATCCACACATTTTCTTTTAATGCGCTGTAATCCTCGACCATGAAACGACAAATTATGGCAGAATAAAAATTTTAATGTTCGTACATTTTCTGAACTAAATCAAAAAAAATATAGGTACATACCATATTTTGAATTATTAGTATTATACCTGAATTATTATACATTATTTTTAATCTGTGCATAAGAAATACCGCACATGAAAATAATATTAAATAATGTATTTAAATAGAATTGGTAAAAGTATCTGTAAGTTTGTATGTTATAAATAAAATTTAAATACATATTTTGAATTTGCTATAGTATTATACAAAACTAATTTTATTTTATTTCTACAGATCCGTTCATTATGTACAATTCAATTATTATATTTAATACAATATGACTATTAAAAAACTAAAATAATATAAATACTTTGGCAACACAGTAAATTCGTTGCATCCTTTCAATAGGTAAATTTATAATGACTCCTGTTTTTTGAGCTTTGTTTGTGTGCATCAAAACAGGATAACAGGAAGCATCAAAATCACTGCAAATCTCTTCAACTCTTACTCGTTTTAATTTTCTTCTAAGATTTGTCCAATTTGCTGTATAAAAATGCTATATAATTAATGCCTCTGTACAAGTTAGAAAATTGTTCTGAAAAAAGATAAAAAGATATATAATTAATAATTACTTAATTATTGGCAATAATTATACACGATTATTTTTAAAATCAAAGTACAGTGCGTTACGTAAATACTAAAACTAATGAGCTTGTAATTATGTAAAGTATGAAAGTACATTAATTTTAAAAATGTTCATGACTTGGATCGAAAGAGGATTTCATTTTTTCCCAACAGACTATTTAAATGAATTTTTATACACCCAGGTTCACATTTAAGCCACATGGATATTTAAAAATTTGACAGCTCACTAATTTTTTTGTGTGTTTTATCGAACACGACAAGTAGAAAACTACTTTTTTAGCGTATTTTAGTTTTTAACTATTAGCAATAAAAACATGCTGTTTAATCAAGAAGACCTAGTACCAAAGATTTTAAGCCCTAGTGCCAAAATTGGTCCTCTCTATATTGATGCAATCCTCGAAACATCTGTTATAATCAGATTATTGTATAGTTTTTAAAATCGTCGTAGATTTTTTTATCTGTTTTTGGCTGTTAAAACGCTTTTCCCGGAGAATTTTCTTGGATCGAAAACAAATCTAAACTGAAAGAAATCACAAAAAGAATAAGCATGGCAGACTGTATTTCTAATATAATAAAAAATGGGAACAAAGACAAGAGTAGATACAGTTTATACTGCGTAGGTTTCACATAATCGATGTATGGTGCTAAAATTTGAAAGGAAAGTTAATATCAGATGTATTAATCTCTGTGTAAAAGCGTAATTTTTTGCGCTCTTTTAAGGTCACTCGCTTTGTAATTCTATTTCAATTACGTAGTACAAGAAAGAAAAGGGGTATTTAGGCATCAGATTAGTTGCTTAGTAGATTATTACAACAAAAATTCGCATACAAAACAGAAACTAAGCAGAGAATCTACTATTTCAAAGATTCTCAGATTAGTAGGGGTATTCAGGCAACTGATTAGTTGCTTAGTAGTTGATTACAACAAAAATTTGCATACAAAAATGAAACTAAGCAGAGAATCAACTATTTCGGAGATTCTCAGATTAGTGAAAATTTGATTAATAGTGCTGCCAGCACCAAGTGTCGGCACTATAAGCGTAGTTTGTCTTAAAAATAAAATACAAAAATAATAACATAAATTAATAAATAAAATTCAGTAGAACTAAAGGGATAAAATATAATTAAAAAGTATAAAATTGAATATTCTACTTCTTGATATATGACACGTTTGCAATTTTAGTTATATGATAAATTATATGATAAATTTAAATGATATTAAAATTTACGAATATTTGAGTATTTCACTGTTAACATACGTTTCGCTTTTGCTGTTAATACGAGTGCTGCCAAGGCATTTGTACACAACAAACTAATCAGATTATGCATTTTGGGTTGTTCAAGCAACAGATTAACATCAAAATGCTAATTTTTTTTATATGAAGTTTTTTAATCAACTAAGCAACTAATCAGCTGCCTGAATACGCCTAATATTTTTATTTTAGCTGTTAAATTTCAATACTATTCTTTGGTAGAGGCATTATTCATTGCAACATCTTATTACTATTTTTTGGGTATAGAATCTAATCTAGGAACGTAATACCATTGAGTATATATAGTCTTCGGTAATACAAAGAAAATCATGCTAATGATTTGGAGGAAGTTGGTGTTATGATATACTCAATTTCTCTGTACATTATATTAAATTCTTAGCTAGTTGTCTTGTAAGAAATGACTTGATCTTGTTTTGTTCGAATGACATACGCAAGTCTAGGTGTAATTTATGACTGACTTTTTATTATTTGATTTACTTAATTCTAACATACAATGTGGTGGAAAAGTATAACATACGTTTTTCAACTCCACCATGTATGTGACACATCTTCTCCTTACATTAACTGTATGTATAATTAAGGACTATAACGATTAACATCTCGGCGGATTCGCTTGCTTTTACGAGGATCTAAAGACTTGGAATTCCAATTAACGCATTTCATCACGGGGCAATGCTGCTTCCGTGAATACTTATACCAGTTCGGGCTGGCAAGTAACCCGTACTGCCAGTTTTGGTCGGATAAAATTGAGTGTCCCGACCATATAATTATAGACTCTATAAGGTTCGTAGATACTACACAAAATCAAGAGACACTAATTGGTGAAGCTTCTACTATGGTAATGTAGATGTTGGCAAGCATTGATGAGTGGAACCTATACAAGTAAACTCTGGAACAATAAACATTGTTATAGCGGACGAAATACTTAGTACACAATCGGAGTGAAAGCACACTAAGTGCTCTACTAACCTGCTCTGGAATACCTTAACTGGTCGTACTGCAAGGATTTCCGGGATTTTGAACTGAGCATGTGGAGACTTTTTAGTCCATAGGCATGTGTGACTCAATTGAGTCGTACATGGATCGGGCATGCAAATGGTACGGGCCATTTGTATCTTGAGAAGATTTTTCCTCCAGGTTCAATACCAAAAAAAAAAAAAGAAAGCCTAGAAGTTTTTTTCCGTTGGTGTCAAGCTTCACATCTTTTGATACTTTTCTTACCGCAGTAAATGGGGAATCAAATAATAAATTACTATAAACTAGTTGATTGTCTACTACATGAGCATTTAAGTAGCCAACAATACAGTAAACGGATTTATTAAAATCGTTTAAAAATTGGTCTTCTTAACAATAATCTTCCTCACATTTTGTACAATTTAAATACCGTGGAATGAAGAAACAGTAAACTTCGTTAGCACAAGATTATAGCACAACATTATCACCAAAGTTTGGAAATTTTAAGCAATATATCTTCTCCAAACATTTTTTATTACCATAAAGACACCACTCGTTCTGCCAGCATTATGAATTGTAGACGCTTCCACCCAGCACAATACATAATCATAAAAGTAATTAGTAAAGTTATTTTGGTTTTCACCAGTACATGTGTTTCAAATAGAAAAAGAAAGAGTTTTAATATTATTATTTAAGAGTAGTAGTTTTCATATTTGTTTTGTGCTTGCGCCGTTTTTGTGTATTTGTATCAACTGCATGTATGTTTGTTGTATTGGCATTTAATGTTTGGTTACCGTTTTTGGTTACATACGTTTCTGTAATTAAGAGTACCTCTTCAAGAGCTGCTTGCAACATTTGAAATGCTGGTGCGCGTACTGTGTCGAATGGCGTATGTAGTATGATCTGATCGCAAATCATTTCATCTACATAATTTGCTGTACACCCGGTAGCTACCCACACAAATTTACATTCGCGAGCAATTCCACACAGTTCGGCGGCCCATTCTCTGTGTGTCTATGCATGCATCATTTCGCGATTGAGAAATTCATACCGTGTGACAACTATATGACGCTTAGACTGAAAGCACCCCATTAGTTCTCGGTTAGTTGAATGTAAGTGAACGCACTTAGACTATTACTAGCGAACAAATTTTTCAACAATTCGAATGTGTCTGCGCCAGTTCACGTTAAAAAATATGCATTGCGTATGCTGGTTTTTTGTAAAACTGTGGTAAGGTGGACAAATAGTGATATTATTCGCACTACGGCTTGGATTACTAGCATCTGTTTCATCCAGAATTTCTTTCATAAATTTCTAACGTTGCTCTAACATGCTTTTTGCAAATTGCTGTTACTGCTCTAGCGGCTTTTCAAACTTGTCGCTTAGCATGCTACTTTGTATTTTCTGTCGTCGCCTAACGTTTTGTCCAAGTGAAACACTCGAGTCTAGGTGTAATTCATGACTGACTGTTTATTATTTGATTTACTTAATTCTAACGTATAATATTGTTTAAAAGTATAACATAAGTTTTTCAATTCCACCATTACGTTGAGTTGCACTTATGTTATATACGTTGTTGTTTTTGGAACATAATACATTCGATTATATATTCCGAAGTAAATATAGGGTAAAACGTGAAAAACGTACGTAGTAAACAAAGTATTTACTTTTCTTGCCAATAATGGTATTAAAGATTTACATTTTTTTCAAAATTATTGGTTGTACACAGGTAAAAATCTGCTTGAAATTAATTTTAATTATTTTATTCTATAATTTTGATTTTGATTTTTGCATTTTTTATTAATGTTTATGATTTTGTTAGATTATACAAAGCCTAACGAAATGTTATATTCAATGGTATTTAAAAAAATTGTATGATATTTTTTCGCACAATGTTCATGAGTCTTAAGAAACCCTTTTTTTTAAGAATATTTTCGTTAAAGTACACTTAAAATTTAATAAAGAAACTGTCACTTTTTTGTTAAGGAAATTAAATAGCCCTCTGTTTAAATAATTTAATGTTTCATACAGTTAGTTCATATTTACAATGTCCTGGAAGTAATTGTTTCTGTATGCACTGTAAAGAAACTGCCTGGTAAGGGAGTTTTCAGACTTGGTGAATCACAGGGTAGATTGATCTTGTTCTCTTTGACGAAATTAAAATGCGTATATGGGTCATTCTTTCACAACTCGGACACCTTTTTGACCTCATTAACTCCGATTTGGCTGAAATTTTTTTATGAGCTCCTTTCATAAAATAAGAAGGCCAGTATCTCGGGAAAAAATTTTGTGATATTTTTCCTAGGAGATATGGACCCATGGGGTTTTGAGAATTGGCATAGTAGACACATTTTCAAATAGGTATATCTCAAGTTCTATAAAAGGTAGAAACTTGAAATTTCAAAGATAATTGATTGAACATTTATGAAATTGTTTAAACAATTAAAATTGTTAATATTTAAGTACTAATATTAACCCTTAAATTTAAAAAAAAAAATTTTTCAGAACTAGTCTGTAAATTTTCATTTTTTATATTTTATTTAGATTCAGTTTTATATTTTACTGCGAAATAAAAATTTTCAAGAAACCATCTTTTTTTGAAATTTTTTAATATTTTTTTTTCTCCCGCAAAACACATCAAGCACATGCGTACTTCATTTCCATTGAATGAATTTTCAAAGAATATACTACATATATTCTTATATAATATTTTTGATATCTATTAGTAATAAAATTCTACATAAAATTTAAAAATTTCAGGACGATATTGTAATTAGAAGTACTTTTAAAAATTTATTTATCCATCATATCACACCAAAAAAAAAGGAATATGTCACACAAATTTTTTCTTTATTTTTGATTCAAATTAATATATAAATTCTACTTCAAAAATAAATATTTCCACTGTGATATTCCTTTTAGAAGTAATTAAAAAAAATTAATTAATCAGGTGTCCTTCACGTTACTCATACGCACCAAAGTACCATAAAATCAATTTTCGAAGGAAAACGATACAAAAATTTTTACTTTTTCTTTCTGAATTGAGTTTATCATTAAATCCTATATAAAAATGAAACTTGTTAAGACGTTAGTATTATCAGAAATATTTTTATTGAATATATAAATCACAAATTTAGAATTTTTAATATTCCTCCCTATAACTCTAAGAATAGCGATGAAGAAGATGACTCGCATCAATTTTAAAAAATCTGTAGGAAAAGTTTAATGGCACAGCAGATAGAACTATGAAAATATAAATATTGGGTGTGATACATAATTGGTCTATCCGAAAGGATCGCGAGTTACTTCTCAAAAGCTACAAAACATATGACTACTGGTGCTAAAAAACTTATTTCAGAGAATTGAATCTTAGAAGACCCAAATCAAAAAAGCCATCGCTAGGAAAACATGTAACCAATAGAATTATAAATTTTTACAATATCGTCCTGAAATTTTTGGATGTTATAGAATTTTATTACTAATCGAAATCAAAAATATTATACATGAATATATATAGTATATTCTTTGAAAATTCATTCAATGGAAATGTAGTACGCATGTGCTTGATGTGTTTTGCGGGAGAAGAAAAAATATTATAAAATTTCAAAAAATAACGGGTTCCTGAAAATTTTTATTTCGTAGTAAAATTTCAAACTGAATCTAAATAAAATATAAAAAATGAAAATTTACAGACTAGTTCTGAGAAAATTTTTTTTTTAAATTTAAGGGTTAATATTAGTACTTAAATATTAACAATTTTAATTGTTTAAACAATTTCATAAAAGTTCAATCAATTATCTTTGAAATTTCAAGTTTCTACCTTTTATAGAACTTGAGATATACCTATTTGAAAATGTGTCTACTATGCCAATTCCAAAAACCCCATGGGTCCATATCTCCTAGGAAAAAAATCACAAAATTTTTTCCCGAGATACGGGCCTTCTTATTTTATGAAAGGAGTTCATTAAAAAAATTTCAGCCAAATCGGAGATCATGAGGTCAAAAAGGTGTCCGAGTTGTAAAAGGATGACCCATATATATACACCAATTGAATTCTTAAAGTTAAGCTAATGAGCTTATAAAACTGATTGCTGGTATTAAAATTATTATTACTATGACGGGTGATGCGGAACTGGTCAATAATTTGCTAACTAAAACAAGATTTCAATACGATGTCAAACAATATTTAAGTAATTCTCAGCTGACGGATGTTGATCCAGCAAAAAATACTATGAACTGCCCTGCAGGAAATGTGACTTTAACGGTGCACTATAATTAGCAGTTGTCAGTGTGTCAGGTGCTTTCATATAACGTAGCTAATTTGAAAACTAAACTTAATTGTAAGCATTTTTCGTGTTTGTTAATTTATATGGCAAATTTTTTCTATTTGAAACACATATACTTTCAAGATTAGGTACTGTGCTGGATAGATGCGTCTAAAATTCATAACGATGGCAGAGCTAGTGGTGGGTGTATTAAAATTGTTCAGAGAAGGTATATTCCATGTCCACCACATAGAGATAATTAAATAGTTGATGGTGATTTAATAACTGATTTCCCAATTATTGCTAGAGAAAAGTATCAAAAGATGAAAAACTCGACACAAAGGGAGAAAACTTCTAGGCTTTTTGAAGGAAATCGGTAGTGTTATAATTGACGGCAGCTGTCGAGGTGATGAAGATGATGAATTCAGATATGTAGGATCAAATGGATGAACTGTTATTGATCTATGTATCTGTTCATTCCAGTTACTTAGATATATAAGTTCTTTTCATGTTCTATGAAAATTGAACTTCGATCACATGCGTGTTATCGCATGCTCTCACTTTATAGGGTTAAGTATAAATCAAGAATATAATTAAGAGAAAATAATAAAGAATAAAATAGATTTAAAATTATGATCGGAGCAAGCTTTGAGTAAAAAGCTTTATTTGTACGTTCAGATTATTTGAATATAAAAGCAGGAGCATTACTCACTTAGATCAGAATTCTTAGAATGGAGAACATTTAGAGTTTTTAGTTTTTAGCTTTTAGAGTTTAGTTTTTAGTTTTGAGTTTTCATTCTTTGTACAGTTTTAACGCGGTTAGAAACGAATTCTACCCGCTAATATATAAATATATTTTTTAAAAAAATATAACCGGATTCGAATGAATTAATTTGCAGCTAGTGATTGAGTTTCGTGTCTCATCAAGTGTGGAAATAAGTTCAAATAACGTACAAGTTCCGATAAAAATGGCGTTGGAAAGATACACGGACCGTCCTGAAATGACAATTTGTTCGTATTATGTAAGTATTATTATGCATATTGATGCTAAATTAGATGTTCTTCTGGCAAACGTTCGCGATGCGTGGGGTAGTCAAATCTCAATTAAATGTTTTGAACCCAAAAATGAATAGTTTGACAACCAGTGTTAAGAATTAAGGAAAAAATTAAGGAAAAGGAAAATTAAGGAAAAAATGTGTCATTTTCTTGAAAATCAATCTTCATTAGCTCTCAGATCTCGATGTGCAAGACTTTGTCGCAATAACAAACTTCAATGGCAATTAAAAAATGTTGAAGCTATATTGAACTGTGAAAAACTCTACTGACTGGTAGAAGTTTGCAAAAAATTTGCAGATCAGCCCCCTCAAATTACCTACTTTTCTACAATGTAAAGACTTTCGTACTCACTACTTACATCTATTTACAAGCAGTTTGGACCTTCTAGCTAACTCATGGTGTCTTCCACATTTTGTAGATTCCTTCTTTTGCTTTCCTTTTGAACTTCGTGACTGCCAGGTAATGCTTTCACACACCAAATCTAATAAAACACTGCATAACGACTGCATTTCTAATGCATTTTACGAAAACACACAACTGTAGATATTATTTTCAATTTGACCTTTATAATGCACTTAAATTTAAGTAATGATAAGAAAATATATGCCTTTTTCGTATTTTTTTCATGTACATTTGATATAATAATTGTCGGCCAAGTTTTTGACCACACTAATGAAATTGTACTCTAACACTAGCAGTCGCGAGTTATTTGATGCCTCAGTTGCATAACAAATTACTGCCCCAGTGACAGCATAAGCAGCGACAATCATATTATGTACATACGTATTTATTGGTTATCGTATATTTTATATATTTTATTTTACTTTGTCAAAGCAGTTTATTGTAACTCTTTTATTTATGAGAATTAAAATTAATTTCATTTCTTGATCATATAAATATATTCTACATAAGTATATTTTAATGTATAAAATAATAATATTGTAAAACTAAAGTTTAGAATAAAGTTTACCATTGAAGCAGAAGCTTCTAATAATTTTCTTTTTTTATTTGAATCGTTTAAACGGACACTTAACTGGCGTAAGGACGGTCATTTTAAAAGTGTCCTTTAAAATCACTCAAAGTGTAACATAAGGATGCCTAATCAGCCTGATTCGTTTCTCGTTATTCTTAAATGATCTGCATGACGCTTTAACGGGTAAAATATCTGTCAATTCAACTCATATAAAAATGTTTTTGTATGCTGATGATGTGGTTATGCATGCTTGTTCACCTGAAGTATCGCAAAGTATGATAGATGATCTGTTTTGCTGTTGTTTACAATTAGGTATTATTGCGAATCTAGATAAATTTAACATTAGCCGTAATTTTTTCTCTCAGTGTAGCAAAAAAAATACTCGCAATTTACGAAAGAAAACATGTGAAGCAATACTAATGCTTTTAAAATCTTTAGAGTTAGGTTTTACTCCTAAAGATTTTTACGTCTCCAGTTTTAATGCAACCGCATTCAAAAATCATTCCATTATGAATGTTCAAAATTCCAGTCATCTGTTGAAATCGTGTGAGTATTTCATTTACTAATTAATTTAAATCCATAACTCAATAAATTAATTTAAATATATAAGATAAAAACCATTGCCCTTCTAATATTAATTTTGTTTTTCTTTTTTTAAATTAATTAATTTTTAATGTTTACAATTTTTCTATTTTATTGCATACGACATAACAAAAAAGCATATGCCAAAAATGAGCATTGAACATTTTTAGAACTGATGTCAATATTTCAGAAAAGGTCCTATATTGAACAATATGTTGTCGTGGAAGTTCAGGGAAAACCAGGAAGAAAAAGTCAAAAAATATAAATACCCTTACTTACTTATGGTGGGACGTTGGGACAGCGCACCGTCCAACAAGTGGCCCCACTGAAGCGAAGGATTAGCCAAAGTAGACCACCAAACTACTTGGTTCCTTTTTCGTGCTTCTATTCTCGGATGCCGTTATTGAGTTAAGGCTGGAGTGGCTTCCGTTCGCATAACTACATCTCTTGTTAATGCAAGCAGCTAATTTAGCTTAAGGTTGCCTGCCAAGTCATCACCAACCCAATGGTGTCCTATGACAGTCTTCCTCCTACTTGCCAGTGCTGGACATTGGCACAATATATGCACCGCTGTCTCCTGTTTTTCTAGAGATGGTCTACAAGTGTCTTCCTGAGCAAGAGTTATCATTTTGATACTTGAAGTTGCCATGTCCAGTAATTAGTGAGGTCAGCCAGCTAAGGGTGCTCTGCGGATAGCTAAGCAATTTTATCGCTTCCCTGACCCACAGTTTTGGCATCATGAGTTTGGTCTGTCTACAAGTGCTCAACTTTCTGCATTTATTGAGATGAAGTGAGGTTATCCATTTATAGACATAGGCTGCCAACATGTTGTGACCCAATGGTATTCTGATTCTGGGCCGCAGAAGTTATGGCTTGATCCTTGCTTTGCAAGTTCATCTGCCTTCTAGTTTTGCTCAATACTGGTGTGTCCCTTAACCTACATGACCTCATTTCTATGAGCACATTCCATAAGCTTGGATACACATTCTAGAACTAAGCTGTTAGCTATGTGTGTCTTTTCTTTGCTTATAATAACTGCTTGATTGTCCAGCGCTATTAGAATCCTTTTTTGATACACCAGACAATCCAATAGATGATCCAGAGCATGTGAGACGGCCATAGATTCCGCCTAACAGACGGAAATATATATTCCTAGATGTAGAGTGTACGTCAGATTTAGCTCTTTCGAGTTAACCCCAGCACCAGCTCTGCCATCCATCAAGAAACCATCGGTTAGGATGCAGACTTCATTCCCCTTACATTCATTATGTAGAAGAGTGTCTATATAGGATACTTCTATAGGAAGTGTATCACTATTCTATAGGACACTTCTGTCCCATAAGTTCTCCTCATTCTCTCCAATGGCATGTGCGTTTCCTTGGCCGCGGTCTGGACGAGGTCAAAAATTTTGAAATACTTGTCTAATCATTAAATAACTTTCGCAAATAATTTAAAAATTTTTTGACTGTAGCACGTTGAATCATACTCTACAATTCCCAAATTTGGAGTTACAAACATTATGAACAAGTACAAAAGTTTTCAGATTTTTTTATAAAAAATATTATATTTTTACCTATAAACACCATAAACTATATTCTCCGCTTAGAAAAAGGTTTTCCAACTCAGTTCGTAGACACAGGAAAAACGCGTTTCGTCTATGTAAGAAAACTTTTTAATCTTTCCTCCACAAGGCTTTCCCGACTCCTAGTTAAACTTACGATTGACAAAGGCATAAATTAGGAAAAAAAATTGAAGAACTGGGACTTTCGATAATCAGTATTCAGGAGTATGCATATTAAAAACACAATAAGGGAGCCAGAGAATTTAATGGAGTGTAAAAACGTATTTGTTCTTTATGTTATCTTCATAAAATAAAAAACATATGTCGTATTATTGTATATGCTTGATTTATGGAGAATAAAGGTGTGTTTATTTTTTTCTTTGATAAAGCTTCGCTGTACCAAGATGAAGTTAATGCTGTTAAATGGTAGCAATACTAAAAACCTCTACAAATTTATGAAAAGTGTTTCAAGTTACAGAAGGTAATTATTGTAAATGAATATGAATATATTATATTATATATTATGAATAATTATAGCTGTTTGTGGCAATTTTTAAATGTGGCAAAAAACAAGTTGCTTGCTTAAAGTTGCTAATTTTTACGCAAGATAACAACATTACTTTCTCTATCCAAGCACCTAGTTGTGAAGTGGCTGAACACTTTAGCGACTGCAGGAAAAATGCTACCAAAGCAATAAGCGATCTATTGTGAAACATCATTGGAAATTTTAATGAATATTCCAGTCATCTGTCAAAAATTGTTAACAAAAATTGAAACATTAAAAAGTTTCTCAAATTTGACAATTGTGTCATGTACATTTTTAAGAGTACATACATGAAGAAAGTATGATTGAAAAGCGCTTTAAATTTGTTTAACTTATTAGTTACTGAAAAGTTAATAGTTATTAAGACATAAATATTCTAAACTCATATTAACATTTCTTTCAATTAATTATCAATTTTCAATTTTATATTATTTATTTTTATATAAAATGTGGGATACTTGCATTATGTGCACACATGCAAGATTTGATAGATTGCAACAGGGATGCCAATATCTCAGTTATCGCTTTTAGTAAGCAACTTGTTTTTTGACATACAAGAAAATTGCTAATTTTAATAATATGCACCAATTTTCACTTTCACTTTAGATTTTAAGCAAAATTGTACAAATTTTTGTAAGTGCTTTATGAATTTCTTTTTATCAATAATAAATAATAAAGTAATAAATAGCAAGCTCATATAGTCATCCAGCATTTGAACAATTTCTTTCCATTTTGGATTACACGAACTAATTTTCTTGGTAGTTTCCTCACCAGATTTAAAAACAGTAAAATTAGTATCTGAGAAGTAAGACTCACGTCTGTATTCTAAATTGAAAACTATGATGTCGATACCCACCATTCAATGGGTTTATCATTTTTATATTGAAGTGATATACATCATCTTCTTGCCAAAACATCAGTGGGTATTGCAACGTGTCATATGAACGGTGTATTTCACATACTTGTTGCAGTTGCCCAGTATCGCGACGTGTAAGCACAATATCGCGTGTGTTCAAGTTTTCTCCAACGATCAGGATTGCAACTTCATCTATTGTTGGAGCGTTAAATTTGCGTTCATGTGTTTCTGCTGGTCGTTTATCCGCTCTGATCACAACTTTGTAGTTATCATGTGGCATGCACTCCAACGCAGTCTTGAACAGCCTGACCAATACATGATGTTCATGAAGTAGTTGCTGCAGATCTTGAAGAATTGCTATTTTCATTGCTGTGTTGATATCTTGACGCCGTTCAAGTTGCTCCATCATATTGCCCATGAAGTATATTTGCAAGAATTTATGTTGTTTATCTTCAACAGGTTGCAATGATTCAATAAGATGGTGAATCTGGCACTCGCACAAAACAAACATATCAATACTTTCAGCTCATATTTATTTATTATATTTGAGTTTATTATATTTGAAATTTAAAATATTTGAAATATTTAAAAAAAAAATTTAAAAAGGAATCAATATCACTCAAACTGTCGAACTGTCAACAGTTTGAAACAGCATTTACAAATTTATTATTTTTGCTAAAATTAGTAGATTTTTCCAATATTTTATAATGTATTCTGCTATTCGGAGCGGAGACTATTCCAACAAATCAAAGATAATTAAAATCGATCCAGCCGTTCTTGAGTTATAAGTGGTCTAACTAACACAACTTTCTTTTATGTATATTGATGTATATTTGATATCATTATACTATGTCATATAATATTTAATAAAAAAATATTCATTTCAGTTGGATTTCAGGACAGAAAATGGATAAGAGCTCACAAATTTGTTTGATGCATTTATAATGTTTGTAATTCAATAAAATAAAATATTATTAATATTTGGAAAAAAACAAATTACTTTGAAATATGTAGAATGAGGGCGGTGAGCAGTTACTTATATTGGCCGCATAATGGAAGAAACATCTAGAAAAAAAGAAAAGATGCTGGAGAGAGTTGATAGACTCATCAATTTCGAAGATGGAAAGAGGATATCTGCACGAAAGGACCATAACGGACGTAGTGACTAGGGATTAATGAATATATTTCTTTTATTTTTAATTTTTTAATTTTTTGTTTAATTTGTAGTTTGTTTAATTAGTTTTAACTTATTTTATGTCTTAATTTATTATTAATGTAGTCATAGTGCATTTAATTTTTAATTTATAAGTTATTAGTATTATTATTAGTTGAAATAAAACTTACTGAAAATTAAATAATTTGTGTTTTTTTATAGATCATTGTATATTTTTTTCTATTTGCAACAACTGCTACATTCATATTATGGGCAACACAACAAACATTATGCATTAAATTATTTAAATTTTTTGCGTTTTTCATTCTGAATTATTTTCTTCTAACAATACGAAATTTAAATGTTAACTGTTTACAAATAAAATGTAAAAAAAGAAAAGCTGCAAAACTAGAAATTTTTGACACAAAAGCTCTTTTCCATTCCTTAAGTAACTTGTGGTAATGTAAACGACAAAAAGCTCAATGCTACTAAGTAACTTAATAAGTAAGTAGTGAAAATGCAGTATTAGCTTCCGTTAAACTCTATTGGTTTTTTAATTTTGTTACTTCTTTTTGCGAACTCGAAACTGTCAACACGCGTTTTGTTCTCTTGTAAGAAAGAAAACGATCAATTAAAAGTTTATTTACGCAAACCAATTGTATAAAAGAATTTTTTTTGTTTAATTTAAATTAAATTTTAACGACTTCTGTTTTTTAAACCGAAATATATTGTTGTAATATAGGTAAACAGTACAACGAAGTCAAATCTACGACTGAAAGAAAAATGAAATCAATTAGTGCTATAATAGAAACTTATACAAAAATAGTCCCTTTTTTTGCAGGAACAGAAAGACCTGACTTAAGAGAGGAAGTCCATAAATTCATATCCTTATGAAATCAACTGTATCAAACATTGACGCGTGGGGCAGTAAAGGTCCAGTAGACCTTTTGTTTCTATTAGTGAATTTTGTAAGGCTACACTTAAGAAAAAATTGTACAAATAGTAGGGAAAAAATTGTTTATAGAAAGATTTCATTGCTTAGCTGGTATCTATAGCGGAATTACCGGAAGATTTTTTGGGGGATCGTCATTCAAGTATTAACATTGTAATATAAAGTTTTACGTACAAAATTTTACGCCACATCATAGAGCAATAATAATAATAAAACAATAATAAAAGTAATAAAAAAATTATTAAAAATCACAACCAAATTTAATACAATAAATAACAACAAAACAATAATAAAATTTGTAAACAAAATAAACACAAGACACAAATTTGTAAACAAAAACTATAAGAACAAAAAGACATATATGGTCAGCAAGGTAATGAGTTAAAAGACTGGTCGCTCAAAACATACGTACTAAGACATCAAGAATAGAAATTGACATTTCTTTTCCAATTTTTTTATTATGCAATCGAAATACATATTTCTACTCCTAGTATTGTTAGTAGATCAGTGGTAAGGTGATAATTACACAGAGATATTATCACCTATACCGAGTCCACGGTCAACGAAATCAACATTTCGCTAGTGACCATTACTAAGGTGGTGACAATTCCCATTTTCGATTAGTCATTATTATTTCAGTTATTGACAGTTATATCTCTAAGAGAAATAGTCAGTAATCTAAAAGCCGGATGTAAATGGCTAATGAAATATTGTTTAGAATTCAGTGGTAACGTTTATTTGTTTTTGTTGGTATGGTTTTTTTGCTTTATTTTTCGTGTTCCGCAACAGAATTGCATTTTTTGTTATTTTCTTTTAAATTTTTGGAGAAAACACAATTACAACAAATAAATAGAACACAAACGTTGAAAACTATTATTATTTTTTTTAATATTTTGTTTTGTTTTGTTATTATTACAACATTTTAGAAAAATTTAGTTAATGACGCTGTATATTGTTCGTCTCCGAAATAATAATGGATTTTACTATGGAATATAGTTCCTATTCTGTCATACCGCCGAGATGTGGTTTATGGTAAAAATCATATACTGAGTTGAATGGTTCTATTTGTTGATTGTTTATATATGTTCGAAACTCTAGTGAGTATTTGTATAAACCATTAGCGTGTCTCAGACATTTATCAGGCCATGATTTGTCGCCCATTTAGTACACCTTAGGAATCAAAGGCATTGTTTGACCATAGCCTTGGCAGTTGCTGCATTCTGGAATTCTCGCTTAGAATGTGGAGATTCAAATACTACTCGGCTATATAAGAGGCCAGTTTGATATCATTAAGATCTACTTCTTTTAATTTGTGCCTTGTAAATGTAAAATTCTATTTTCATGTTTTAGGCAGGCTTTTAATTGAATTTCCTGTTCTTCATGATTTAAAATCTTATTCTGCGAGTATTTCTACAAAAAGTATCACTCCATCAATAAAAATAGAGGAGGTTTTATTTGCGTATTTTAAAAAATAACATAATATAATTGAAATACTGTTACGTCTACATCTTATGTTGCAAATCTGCTGGTGGATGTTAATGGTTTACTAAATCAGTAATTAGAAATTTTTTTTTCCATTTAATTTGTGTTATCTGTGCTAATACGTATGCTGTGTCTTTGATGTTTTTGATTTGCTTAATTCATAAATAGATGTGTTCCTTTAAAGTAGTCCTTTAAAGTTCTACACCATACAATTTTTTTTAGAAATTTTTGAGAGTTTTGCTTATAAATTTTTTTTGCATTTCGTTTGAACCATGTGTTTGTTCACCTTTTTTGCAAACAGCATTTGGTGATAGTGTATTCAGATGTGACATGAGCTGCGCAATGCATTACTGAGTGTAATGTTTAATTGTAACTAAAAGTGACGGATTGTGCAAAATGATAACAATAAAAATTGTATGCGAAACAATTTTTGTATTACAAAAAAAGTAAAACAAGACCATCTAACAATAAAAAGCCTGGCACTTGCAGTCCTAACAAATTATATACTAACTATAAACTAATTAAAAAGAAATTCGAAGTATTCCCTTTTATACGAATGCCAGCAATGGAACGCTGCGTTAAGTGGCGTCAACGCGCTACAAGTCTTTATTAATTAGTCATTACGGAAAATTCTTAAAGTTTTCTGACCAAACATGCTATCGAATGAAAGACCATGGATCACTAACCAAACAAAATCAAGATTGAAATAATAAAGCGAAAGTACGACTGCATAGGCCATGCTCTGCGCAGTGACTGTCACCAGAATAGCGATCGAGTGGAACCCCATAGGTAGCCTGCTTACATCTGAAGAAGTCAAACGAATATAGAAATGTCACGTATGCAGAAAAGTTGAAAAAAACTGTTACGGCCCTAAAGAATTTATTTAAAGAATTTATTTATATATGCATATATAACACAAAATAATCGCTCCGCAAAAATCAAATCACCGGTAAAATTGTTAAGAACTACTAATCGCTACTAATTCATTAACAATAGATTTGAATACAGCATTCAGAACGAAATATTTTCAAGTTGCATGGAAAGTTGTCAATATAACAACTGTGCCTAAACTATACAAGGATGAAACTGAAGGTACGTCGTACAGATTCATAAGTCTACTACGTGATATGTTCAAACTATGGTATTTGAATAGCTATATATAATAGATTAAGATCCATGGTAATATTAAGAAAGTAACAAATAAAATATCATCCAAAATAACTAACAAAAATAATTCTACAGTGATATATTAAGACTCTTCATAAGAATTTGATAGCGTATGGTACAAAGACCTATTGCACAAGTCAAAACAGTAACTACCGATATCAAAAAACTACCAATTAATATGCAGTTATCCAAATATTTCTATGTAAAACAGTAAGATTAAATTAATCTTATTAAAAAATGAATATTAGTCTACACGAAATCAGCGTACTGGGTCTTTTGTTATATATTTTATATCACCAAATAGCAATATTACTGTAAGTATAGAAAAACTATTAGAACAACTAGACAATACACTGCTATGGCTTCATAAATGTGGCATAAAAATAAATTTCAGAAAGGTAGTTCACATAATCCCAACAAATATTACACAAATTGACATTAACAGTAAATATTGTGGAATAATTGTTGATGCAAATGTGCTTTGGAAAGAAGACCCTTTGCAAAAAAAGAACAGAAGTTAATAATAATTTTTCGTAACTGTATTGGATTTTAGGTGGACAAGCGATTTTCACAATTAAAAAAAAATTGCTAATTTCCAAACAATCATGCGGAATTAGAGATTTGAAATTGAAATAAATGGTGTTATAGGAAAACTTTTTTTTATAATGATTTTGGATAGCTTCCAGTCGTTTGGGATCGATTTGTGGGATCTCTTTCAACATTTTCGCTGTTATTAGGTCGTAGCCTGGGGCTTTTTTAGCATTTAAGTTTTTGATTTCGTTTTGTAGTGGTTTTTTATTGAAGCAAGTTGTCATATTGTCGTTTTGTGTGAGGGAAGGCACAGGGTCGTTAAAGTAAAGTTTGGGCTAAATACATATTTAAGTTGATCTGCAAAACCAGTACCCTTTTCTTTATCGCTTTTAGCCCAGTTTCAATCTGGGAGTCGGAGAGGTGCTCTTTGTATAACGGACTTTTTCTTGAGTTTGGTGGCTTTCCAATGAGACCACAAACTATGTGGTTTGCGTTGGAGACAAGTGTGAAATAAAATTTTTGTATTCTATGCGATTTTTTCTTTAAGTAATCTCTGGAGTGCTTTCGTTAGATTCTTAAGTTTTCTTTTAATTCGGGTATCTTTGTTGTTGCCATTGGCGTAGCACTTGTCGTTTCTTCTGTATAAATGTTGTAATTTCGTTCGATGTGTGATAGTTTATTGGGTTTGTTGGGTTTAGGGACTGAGGTTGATATTCGAGCGACTTGCTGTAGCCTTGTCTATTTCATCATTTGTTTTTAGAGAAGTATCGATGTTAAGATGTGAGCTAATACATTTTTTAAATTTTAGTCAATTTGTGTATTGGTTTATCAGCTTTTCTTCGAATTTCAGATTTTCCTTTTGGTGATAAAAGCATTGAGTCCCAGAATGTATGTTCGGCATTGAAGTCGCTGGCCGCTTTGAATATGGGTCCTAGCTTTGTAAAATATTTTTCAAATTTGGGTTCCGTTATTTTATATCTTGGTGGGCAATAAATTGAGGTTATAGTCAGACCTTTTATGTACTCTTTAGGGCATATGCTTGTTGTCTGCATATATTCTGCTTCAAGATTGTGAGTCGGGAAATGTTTAATGTTAATTTTTATGAGGACAGCAGATCCGCCTCTTGCTCGTCCACAGGGATGTTTTGTATCGTAGAGTATGTAAACAGGTATCTTAAAGTAGCTTTTTTCGTTAAAATGGGTTTCTGAGATAATCATGACGTCAATTTGATATGACTCTAAAAACAATACAAGTTCGTTTTTATGTTGGCTTAAGCTGCTAGCATTCCAGAATCAAATTTTGATTGCATTCATGGTTTGGATAGGATTGAAAGTAGGATATTTTGATTTTGAATCATACTCTGCATCATATTTTGATTGGTATTCATAAATTGTGTCATATTTTCCATAAATAGTTGGATCATGTTTTCGATATTTGGAGATGGCTTAGTAGAACTTTCATTTTGGGCGTTGCTTAAGCCAGCGCATCCTTTAACAGCGTTTGCATATAACATTCGTGAACATGTATTGTTAGAGTCGGATGGAGCATTTGGCTGAGATCGCGTTTGTATAGGTTGTGTTGTGTGTACTCCCAAAAAAGATAAAAAAAATCCCTTTGCCAAATTGTTGTGTGTTCCAAAATATTGTATTTAAATAAAACACTTTATATTGTTGTTGATAAATTTTTGTTTAATTCCATTAATTGAAGAACTGTAATGCAAATACTACACATCTTAATATTGAAGTTATGTGTACACATTAATTTTTAATAGAATCCAATTATGTTTATTTATTTAAAAATGTTATATAATTTTTTTTTATTTTCACATAATTGTGTTTAGTTATTATTTAATAATCATTAACTTAGTTATTTTTATATCGGCAGAACCAACCGCAAAAACCAACCGAGAGTACTTCAATTTTTATTTTATATACTTAAACTTGATGCGATATGTGGCCTTAAAAACGCACCGATTCCTCCAATTAGATTTTTACACAATTTCATAATTCACTTTGCTTAATTCGCAAAGTTTTCATTTAATAAAAAATGCTCTACATATTTTGAAACTCTTCCGTATTTAATTTTTCAAAGTCATTTACATTATGACACCAATAAGTAACCAAATACCAAAAATCAGCTTTTTTATCATTGAACTGACGGACTAATGTTTTGGTTTTAGCCAATATTTTTTAAACTGCAAATAACTTTGCCTAATTTCAGGAAAATGTACGATCAACTAAGATCGTACACAAATAAAATACTAACCATTTTTTACTAACCTGTTTTTACTGAAAAACTGTTGAGTTAAATAAAATAATTATTTAACTCACAACAGTTGTGGTGGGACTACTGACTGAGAGCGGGGACGCAATGCTGGAAACATTCTCTGTTTTTCGGTAGTATGTACTACACATCCTTTATAATTAGAAGTGTGGTTGCCTCCACAATTTCCTCATTTTTTTGTAGTTGGGTCCTTTTTATTTGATGTGCAATCCTTAGTGCGGTGAAAGTCGCCACATGCTACACAAACACTACGGAGTGTGCAATAGGACTTCGAATATCTATATTTCTGGCAATTAGTGCATTGCACCGGATATTTACGTTTGTGTGGTTCTTCTACTGATATTTTTCTGTGGAGTAGGAATTGTAGTGAATAAATTAGGTTAGCCTCGTTCAATTTGAGTTTCTTTCCATCTGTGTCAAGCTCTGTCTATATAGGGGCGTCGAAACTTTGTAGCGGTTTTTAATATTGTACGCAGATTTTGCTTTAAATCCTTTTTCTGCGAGCGCTTCTTTAATTTCTGCTGTGTTAATATCCAGTTCTATTCCTGTTATAACCACTGTTAATACTTTAGCACTTTTCAGTTGGTATGTGTAAAAGTTTTTACCATTTTTTTCGAGGTTATTTACAACTGTTCTGTCATATTTTTCTTCGTTGGTCGAAAATTTGGTTTCATCGACTTTTCCTTTACGAAGAGGTACAACATGAAATGAATCTTTTTCAATACTTTGTGTATGAGTTTTTTTCACGCAAAAATATAGGTTACGATTTCTGGGTAGGGGCGGGTCGGGTATTTTTATCATCTTCGGCTAGAACGGCAAATCAATTTGCTGTTGAAATATTTTCTATTTTTCGCGTTTTCGTTGAATTTGCATTATTTGCATTATCTGCATTCTTTTGTTGCACTGATGTTTTGTTAATTTTTGAATTTGTTGATGGTTTGGAAGAAGTTCACTTACCGAGTATGAGCGTTGCCTTTGGAATTAGTTTTGTAGCGTTGCTTTTGGTTTGTGGCTGACATTTCAGAACTACCATCCACTGTTAAGTAGCATTTAAATAAGTGGTTTGTGCAACCACTATGCGACGGCGGTGATCTATCAATTGGTGTATTTTGGCTGGTAGCGCGGAAGTCAGCTGAGCAGCCAAAAGACTCTGAGTAATTTGATGTCGCTCCCTTTTCTAGCAAAAAAAAACTTTTACATACTTTTTAATTATAAATCTTCAAACTTCTATTTTAAATTACACGAAAAAGGTTTTGTATATATATGTATATATTAATAATATGAATTTCAATTTTATTTAACCCATTTCGTACCTCCGTGTGGTACACCACACGGCTAACTTTGAAAATTATTTAAAAATACATAACAGTAATTAATTCAATGTTTTTTATTTTTGTCACTTAGTTTGATATCTTAATAATATAAAAATACATATTTGGAACAGTTTTCCTCTGTCCCTGAGTTAACCCGGTCAGGAATAAAAAGTGTCCAAAAAATGCTTTTTTTTCATCAAATGAAAATTAAAATAAACAGAAATAGAAACTGTTAAAAATAATAGTTAAAGCAGCAGCAGAACACGTGTTGCAGATTCGGTAGTAAAAACGGAAGTAAAACTTTATTGATATGTCACTAGAACATTGTACAGTATTTTTGCACGGTTGCATTACACAATATTTATGCATGGCTGCATTTCTATAAATTATATCTAATACATAATATTCCTTTAACACCCTTCCGGAATATTTAATTTTATATAAGAACTTACTTAACTATTTTAAGCCAACTTCATTCAAGAAATATTGAGTTTTAGAAGCAGTGAAAGCTTTAGTTAAATTATCTGCCAACATGTTACCAGAATTAATATATTCAAGTTTGACCTCTTTAATAGAAATTTTCTCTTGAATGAACTTAGCTTTGATGTCCACGTGTTTTGTACGTGTCGAAAACAATTGTTAAGAGCTATGAACATCGCGCTTTTGTTGTCACAAAACAAAATCATAGTATTTGATGCGCCACCTATAAGATCGCTCTGCAGTCGATTTAGCCAAATAGATTCTTGGATTTCACAGACTAACGACATCAACTCGGCTTCCGTTGATGAAAGTGCCACAGTGTGCTGCCGCTTTGTTGCCCAAGATATTGCAGCATTCTGATACATAAACACATAACCAGTGGTGGAGCGTCTGCTTTCAACGTCGCCAGCGCAGTCCGCATCACAATAGCCAATGATATCTTTTAACGATTTTCTAAAATATATATAATTGTGGATTGTACCTTTTAAGTACCTCATAATTCGTTTTAGTGCAGTCCAATCAACCCTGCCAGGGTTTGTGGAGAAACGGCTTAACATTTTAACGGCAAAACAGATGTCTGGTCTTGTGATTTGATTGCTTGCATATAGGGTACTGAAGCCATTTTTGTTCGTTCATCATCAGTCTTCGGAGACATTTCAGTCAATATTTGATTTGCGTCAATAGGCGTGGATATTGGGTGACATGTATCCATGCCAAAACGTTTCAGGACATCGGCGATGTATCTTGACTGATCAATCTTAATACCGCAATCATCTCGAATAATTTTTATACCCAAAACTGCCGTAGCTTTTCCCATGTGTTTCATTTTGAATGACTTCATCAAACTTGCTTTAAGATTTTTGATTTTTTTGACATCTTTGCTGAATATCAGCACGTCGTCTACATATCTAGCCACAAAAAACATTTCATTCGAATCAGTGCAATAGATACATTGATCTACTTCACTTCTGCGGAGTTCAAATTCCAACAGCGCTGAGTTGAGTTTTTCGTTCCAAATTCGACTTAATTGTTTCAAACCGTACAGCGACTTATTCAGCTTGCAAACCCTTCCGGAATTATCATTGAAACCGGCTGGCTGCGCCATGTAATCTCTTACTTGAGTTCGCCATTTAAAAATGCAGTTACTGCGTCCATTTAAAGTATGACCAAATCGTATTTAGCTGATAAAACCAACAGTAGTCGATAGCGCACAACTGGCGCAAACGTTTCCTCGTAGTCGATTCCTTTTTGTTGACTATAACCCTTTACAACCAGTCGCGTTTTTCGTCGAACTGCGCCATCATCAGCGTAAACTTTGTTTTTAAAAACCCATTTACATTGAATTGCTATCTTTCCATGTGGTAACTTAGTGAGTTGCCATGTTTGATTAATTGCATGCGATGCCATCTCCTCTTGCATAGCATATTTCCAATCATTAGCATCATTGCAAAATAAGGCTTCTTTAACTGATTGAGGTTCTTCTAATATATAACTCATTGCACAAAAATTGTGAGAAGTACGTAATCGGTTAATTCGTTCAGATCTATGTACCTCTATATCAACTTTTGTAACATCATCGTCAGGCAAATACATTTCATCGTTGACATTGTGATCAATTACCGCTTTGCTGCTTTCATCGATTATATCTTGACTACTTTCGTCAATTACATCTTGGCTACTTTTATCGATTATATCTTGACTAGTTTCATCAATTACTAATGATGGTGATTTGAGACTTCCAGCTCGCTCCTCTGCATCGATATCATGCTCGAAAGGTTGTTGCCAACGATCGGTAAAGTTATTGATATACGATGGTTGTACCGTAATGAACGTTTCATTTTCAAGAAACACTACATTTCGACTAATGATTATTGATTTTGTGCTTGTGTTGCATAGTCTATATGCTTTAGAAGTAGAACTATAACCAACGAATATACACTCAAGTGCTTTTGCAGCAAATTAGCTTGTTCGCTTTTGCTTCGGTATGTGAGCTAAGGCTTTGCATCCAAATACACACAAATGCTTTAAATTTTGCTTCTTGCCTGATCAAAGTTCTTTAGGACTAGCTGCATTGGTGTTATGTGCAGTGCGATTAAGTACATACGCTGCAGTATTTGCGGCGTATAAATTATATCCAATACATAACATTCCTTTAACAGAAACTAATATATTTATTATAGCATGTGTTCACAAAAATCCAAATATAGTTTTCGCCTTAGTAATAGTTACGTGTCACCAGACGCCGGCGAAAAAAGGCGTATGGTGAACCACACGCTGGCTCCCATAATACTATAATGATGAAACAATGCAATATAAATATTTGTCGTTCATGCTAAAAGTACTGTCGTCAATTTTTTACTGTAAATAAGATTATAATGTCGTGCCTACGATATCTAAGAAATCAGGAACAATTGCATATTATTAACAATTGGAGCGAAGAAGACTCATTAGTGCCACGTGACACTCCGCTACCAATTGAATAATAATGTTAGCCACCTGGTAATGTTGCTGGTGAATCGGACAATGAAATGATTGACGATAAATATCAACAAATATTACATGCGAATTTAGAATTTTTTTTTGACTTCCGTTTGTCTAATTGTGAGTAAAATTTTTATATTTGCGGGTTTACATATCCCAAATCTGCCAAAATTGGCTAGAAAAGACATATATTTCCCTAACTTTGTCTCTATCATATTGAAAATATGATGTAGGCAAAATTTATTGGTGCAATATATGTTGCGAATACAACCTAACAGAATTTAACTAAGATGTGCTAACCATTTTTACCCCTCATATACAAAATTAGTAAGGATTCCAATGCTATTTCCTATTACCCTGACCTTGTAAAATTATATGTATACAAATTATGTATTGAATTGTAATCTGATAAATCCATAAAATACCATTAAATCGTATGGCTCTATCAAGTATTTTTTGCTTTATGCTTCAATTTGATTGTATTATCCACCAGTTTACAATTTCACATTCCAACGCCAATTTTTAAGATTATTTTGCAATGCAAAGCAAAATATCAAAATTAACGTTAATATTAATTGAAAATTAATGTCAAATTAAAATTCAAAATTTGAAATGAAAAATTAAGATTATAATTAAAATATGGCGTTTACACTGGCTGAAAATGGCTCATTCTGAATGAGTCATTTGAAAGTGTTTACATTCGTTATATTTCATTTTTTCTCATTTCAATCAGCTGATTTTTCAACTTGCATGTTGATTTAATTTTTGGCCTGTGCCAAAAAAAATGTTACAGGAAGGTTAAATATACCTTCAAACCTTACAATATAAACTGAAAACTTGTTTCTAGATTCCATTTATTTATTTTTGGGTAGTAGAAGTTCCAAAAATTGGTGCATCGTTTTAAAGAAAATGCAACCACCAAACATTTGTTTACCTTTTTTTGTAAATATGTCAAAACAGCTTTTTCAAACTGTCAAAATGCCATGAAGAGCTTTCATTTAGGGTATGTTCAATGGATTCCCTTGCATTTGGAACATATGTGGAATGCATCCGAACGTCTTTTATACAGAATGTGAGAAAATTGCTCATTTTCGCGTTTAAAATTTTATATGCAAGAATGAGCCATTCGCTACTCATTTTCGATTTTTGACCAAAATGAGCCATTTTCGACCAATGTAAAGATTCAAAATCAAAGATTTAACTCAAAACCGATTTCAGTAAACCGGTGATCAAAATTTCAGAAAATTAAATTCAAATTCAAATCAAAATTAGATTCAAAATTTCAGGATATTTTAAATTGAAAATTTAAAACATTAAAATTTAGCATAAAATAAAATAAACAAATAAATTAAAATGAATTAAATGAATAAATTAAATAAATTAAATAAATTATGTATCAAATTTTATATATTTTTTTTTGTAAAATTTGTATTTTGTAACTAGAATTTTGTGAACGAACCTTGCACTAATGAACGTATGACTCAGACAAAATTTCAAGCAAAGTGGCAAAGTAACTCTAAGTCCCTACCTGAGACTTTACATTGCACAGTGTTTCGTCTAGTACAAGGTAAGTGGACAAAATTGATACTCACAATTTCCAAAAACAAGAATGCAGTTTTGTAAACAAATGTGCTGAGATTGCAAAACAAATAACGATTGCTATAAAACTACCGTTAGTTTTCTGAAGTGATGCATAGAAGTACAAACATTTTGCGTTAATTTTAAATGTGATCTTCAGTTGTGTTTTGATCACGTGATCAACGGTCAATTTTTTTATACAAGAGAAAATAAAAATAAGTTTGTAGACTTTGTACTCCGAAAATATTATAGCGCACAACACTGTTCAACTATTTTAATTTGTTTTTAGATTGCACTTATCTCTTATCAAAAATGGAATTTTTCAAAGAATGGTTGTCTCACGCAAAACATGAAAGATGCAAAAAACATTTACTTTATATGAGTCAAAAGTTTGACTTGTCTGATATAACAGAAGAGTCTACAAGAGATTTATAAATGAAATTAGCAAGTTTGTCAAAGAAATTTGAGGTAAAGTGGTACTCATGTGGAAAATCAAAAAGTCGGTTTTTTTACAAAAAATACAGAATTTCTGCAGTTTGAAGTGAAATTACTTATTCAAAAGCATATTCCTTTACCCTCAACATCATCTCAAAGGTGTAAAATGGTAGGACGACCTAAAAACCATATGGAAATAGCTTCATATGAGACTCAAAAAAACCGAGTCCATGGTTTGATAAAAATGAGAAGTGTTGTTGAATTAAAAACAGCTGCTGAAATTGCTCTGCGGTTTGCTGGAAGTCGAAAAGCTGCTAAAATTATTAAAAACACGACGAAGAGTGACTTTAAAGAATCTGAACAATGTGCAGAACAAAGCCAAATGCGAAGTTTAACAAGTGATGAGGCATTAGCGTAACTTGTAGATACCAGACTGATGAGTAATTTATACAAACGAACTCGAAAATGGGCGCTCAAAGTTGGTCATGAAATATTTCCAGCATACTATTCTTTAGCGAAATCCAAAAAAAACTTGTTGCCCTCCAGATGAGGACATATTAATATCAGAAACTCGAATGGAAATAAAACTGCAATCAGTTATTGATCACACTACAATTCGAATATTAGAATTGCAAAGAGATGTGGTGAGGGAATTGTCTCCTGCTCATTTATTAATTTTAATTACTAAATGGGGATGTGATGGAACTTCTGGACACAGCACATTTAAACAAAAACTCTCAAACTGCGTAGATAGTGATGAATTTTTATTTATTTTTTCATTTGTACCCATTCAACTAAAATATGGTAATAAAGTAATATGTCAGAATCCTCGGCCGTCATCTACAATGTATTGTCGTCCAATTAAGCTAATTTTTTTTTAAAGAAACCACGGAATTTACCCTAGAAGAATCCAATAAAGTACTTAACGACATAAGCCAGTTAAAAATACTACACAAATGATGAAATAAGTGTAGAACACAAAATGCTATTTACAATAGTTGATGGAAAGGTGTGCAATGCATTGACAGAAACTCGATCACCACAAAAGTGTTATATTTGTGGAGCAACACCTAAAGAAACGAATTATATAAAAGTTTTTTCATCTAATAATCTAATAATCATAATTTTCATCTATGGTTGCACATTAGCTATCGACTTGATTTTAAGAAATGGCAAATAAGAGAAGATTGCGATAAAATAATAGTAAGACAGCGTTCGAATGACATCAAAACAAGATTTAAGCGAGATATGGGATTAATTATAGGCAAACCGAAACTAGGTTGTGGATCCTCTAATGATGGAAATACTGCACGAAAGTTTTTTCATAATACTAAATTAAGTGCAGAAATTACTGGCTTAAATGAAAATTTAATATACAATTTAAAAATTAAATTGATGACCTTGTCATCTGGTTTTGGAGAAGACAAGAAAGTTATATATAAAGCACTATTTTTGGTATTACATGTCAACCACTCTACATAAGATTCTCATTCATAGTGCGAATGTTATTAATAGTTCACTTCTACCAATAGAACAGCTTTCAGAAGAAGCACAGGAAGCGCGAAATAAGGATTGTCGTAGATATCGACAGCATCATTCAAGAAAGAACTCACGAGAAGCCATGAATAGAGACTTACTTACAATGCTTTTGGTAACTTCTGATCCAATTATAAGTAGCTTAAGAAATGTGCCTTCAAAAAACTCAAACACATATCCTCGTGAAGTTTTAAATTTATTAGCATCACCACCAATTAATATTCATGTTCCTGATTATGAAGAAGAGCTTTATGAAAATTACTCCAAAACCGGTAGCGATAAGAGCGCTTATATTGAATCTGAGTAGGAATCATTTATAATATAACCATGGTGATGAGTTCCAAATTAGTTCATGTGGCTATCAAAATTAACTAATTATTTCTTTTTTAATACAACTAAATATTTATTTATTTATAATTATTAAATAATTTTTGTACATATACATATATATAGGTATGTGTTTTTTATAATAATAAATAAAATTAATTATTCCTTGAAAACAAGAGTATTGAATACATTTATATTTCTTATAATTCTTGAACCATTCATAAGTAATTTTATATTGAAAAAGTTAATATATTGAAAATATAGGTATTCGAAACTTGAATCCACTTTTACTCGCTTACTGTTTATTTGCGACACACCTCATAGAACAATTTTTTTTTGTTTCAACATATTAAATGCATTTCCGATAAAAAATAATTTTGTCCACCTAACTTGTTCCACTCGAAACACTGTGCGTCGGTATAAGTTTAAAATGTTCAAATAAAAAACAAATAAAAATAAAAATACAAATCAAGCATTTTTATATAGTAAATTAGTTGAATAAGGAATACTGAAAGGGATATTGAATAAAACAAGACATTAGTAGAAAATATTTCAATGTTAATTTCAATAGTGACTTAAAGTCACACCATGGTACGAATGGGGTTAATAATATAAATAAACAATGGCAATCGAATAAAATAAACTTGAAAATCTCTATTGACAGTCTATGTTCATTTCGTGATTGAGTAAAAGATTATTGAAATACTGGATTTGAAAAAACCGTTGAACAAGCCCAATTGTTTGTAGAAAAAAGTAATTATGAAATTGCACCTAAATTTAAAAAAAAAGAATAGTAAAGAAGTAACCATTGTTCTGATACCGACTGTAGATTTAAAGGACTTAATGGATATTTTGAACACTTTGGTTTCATATATGACATTATTCATATAAAAAGTATACCAAACGAAGATCTTCTCTATCATTGTAATGCTTTGGATATAATACTTCGGGAAGATGAAAACTGCGACATTCAGTCTTTTGAACTATATGAGGAACTGTTGCTTTTAAAATCGAATTCACTAGACTCAATCAACGATATAAAGCAACTCGTCCGGTTCATTAAAGAAAATAATTTAGAGGAAGTATATCCTAATGTTTATATAGTAACCAGAATCATGCTTACAGTTCCAGTCAGTACAGCTTCTGCAGAAAAAAGCTTCTCAAAGCTAAAATTGATTAAGACCTATTTGCGAAATACGATGAGTCAAGAAATACTATCTGCATTGGCAATTTTATCAATAGAAGCGAAACTAGTAGCTGGTGCAAATTATGATATAATTTTAAAAACGTTCAGTACGGCTAAAAGTAGGAAAATTCATTTATTTTAAATCGTGTTTTTTTTGAATTTGATTACCAATAAAATAATATGATAAAGTTAATGTAAATTATTTACTTTTAGAATTCGGTAATGCAAGGGGGCTAGACCAACGCCTAGAGTTGGTCTAGCGATACCACTGACTCTACGCAAAACAGGAATTTATTTATAGTTCGACACACTATTTTGTTCTATTAAATCTGTTTAATGAATATATTGCAGTAATAAATTCAAAAACGCATTAAAAAACTTCTAGTCATTAAATTCAAGGTACCGTCATCGCATATTCCGGACATTAAAGCTATTCAAGCAATGTATTCAGGGTTTTCGCCAATAACCCGTTATCCCAGTAGATTTAATTACAGTTGCTTGTTGAAACATTGTTCAAAAAAATCTTTGCCAGCTGTACAACTATGTGTGGTTTTTACCCATTAATGTTGAAATTTCTTGGTGCCAATGAACGTATTTTTGATCGTTGTTATTTGCGTTTCTGCGGTACATATTATCTACGTACAAATCTTCATGCAGCTCTACCATTCGCCATAAGCATCTATTAAAATTGTTAAATTAAAATATTTACTACTAAATTTACGTTAAAAACTTACCCTCAATGCATTTAATTGTTTCAACAGCGCTGTTGTTAAGTAATCTGAAATTTCACTTTTTTCCGCTTTCTTGTTAATATACTATATTTATTAAACACAATAAATAAAAACAAAATCAGCTGCGTTGACAATTCAATTTCGCTTTACTTAAGAAGAATTAAAAACGACCGTTCCGACGTTTGTTTTGTTTTCAGCTGTGATTGACAATAATACATTGGTTACATTCTGCGGTTTTTTGCCACATTAAAATGCTGCCAAAAGCCACAGCAATTTTTTAATTACAAAAACTTTTTAAGATTGAATGCTTAATTTGCAATTATAAATTCACTTTATTCACTCTTATATTTAATTTATTATACATAAAAATCCAGAAAAAAGTACAACAAATATTTTGCAGAACAAAATCATGGCACACCTTATGGAAACTTTCAGAAACATTGGCGATTGGGACAATGTGCACATCATAAGCCGTATGTTTCAGATCGTTGTCGGTTTTGAAGCTAAAAGTAATAAAGTTTTGCACCTTTAGGCATATTTCATGAAAGTTTCTGTGTGATTCGGTCACACTCCAGAAGGAAGTGTTTCTTTATTTAACTACTTACATACAATATTTACATTTTTTGTTTCAAACGTTCATACGTTTGAACGAGGTGTTCGAACGCAATGTTCAAGTTGATTATTTAGATTTTCTATTTCAACTATTCATACGTTCAAACGAGGTGTTCGAACGCTATGTTTACGTAGACGCCACATGTCTATATAATGTTGTTGTACATAATGCCGTGAATTACTTTCAGCGGATATAAATTTATTCGCTATGATAGAGCCGGCAGAGGTGGGGGAGTCGCTATTCTTATTAGAGATTCCCTTAGCTTCTCTCGTATTTCCATACCTCCTCTAGCCTCCATGGAAGCTGTAGGGATTACCATTGAAGTCAATTGCTTTTTCCTTGACTTGTTTTGTATTTACTATACTCCCTCTATTTCTTCGCGAATTGAGCCATCTGACTTAGACACTCTTCTAACCCTCACCCAAAACCGGGTAATCATCGGTGGTGACTTTAACAGTAAGCACACCCTTTGGTTTAATGAAAGTACCTGTTTTAATGGTACTGTCTTATATGAATGGCTCAGTGATAATTCACTGAGTCACGACATTAGGGTTCTCGCCCCCTCTGTTCCAACACGCCTTAACTCTGTTCTCGATTTCTTTCTGATAGATAACAGGCTCCACAATTTCCTTGGAGAACCTTCCGTCATAGACGGTATTTCTGACCATCAAGCGGTGTACCTTCCTCTTTCTGGGTGCAGAGCTTCTGCTCTCGCTCCTCGTACCATCTATAATTTTGCGGCCACTGATTGGCTAGAGTTTAATAACACTCTGGACCAATATCTACTTAATATTAATATCCCAGAACATAGGAATGTGTCCTGCTCTGAACTTGACATTTTGGTCTCTGAACTAGAGTCTGTCATTTCCAGTACAGTCGAGGCTCATGTTCCCAAAACTAGACTTCTTCGAAGCTATCAGGTACCTCTTGACAGTTGCACTCTGAACCTCATTAGGCACAGGAAATCCCTTCGTCGTAAAGTCTACCGTCTTAGGGCGGCTGGCTCTACCTTTGCTGCTCAATTTCGAGCGATTCTGAAAAACCTAGACTCTATTATATCTCAGAGAATTAATAGAGCTAGATCTATTAGCTTACAAGCTAAACTTCGCACTACCACATGCAGATCTGACGTTTTCAATACGATCAGTCAAATTTGTGGTTCCAATAAAAGTATCCCAGACCTGTACTACTCAGGTGCCATCTACTCCGAGGACTCATCCAAATCTAATATATTTGGAGAAGTCTTCGCCAAAAATCACCAACTTACTTTGGATGACGGTGACCCTGACTTTGTTTCAGCCACCAATAACCACATCCATAGCCTCTTCAATGTCTATAGCGGCACCATTGCAAATTTCTCTCGTCAATGCTCTGCCCTCTGCACCGACAATAGCAACCCTAGTGGTCTCATAACTCCTTCGGTCCTTTGGGAGATACTCTCTCTCAAAACCCCCAAAAAATCTTCGGGTATCGATAAGATATCCTATCATACTCTGCGCCGTTTGTCTCCTATTTTCTTTAATTCTTGTGCCATGATCTTCAATCATGCGTACAATCTTGGCTATTTTCCTCAGCCATGGAAAAAGGCAATCGTGCGTCCCATCCATAAAAGTGGAAAGCCTAAATCTGATCCCAACTCCTACAGACCCATATCCCTTTTAAACTCAGTAAGCAAATTATACGAAACATTCATACAAGGCAAACTGAAGTTTTTCGTTTCCGAAAACCGTGTTCTCCCGAACTTTCAGTTCGGTTTCCGAAATAAGACATCGACTGTGGATGCGTTGCACCATCTTCAGAATGACGTTTGTATTGGCTTTGCTAACAAACAATCCACTGTAGCCATCAGCCTAGATATCGAAAAGGCATTTGACACAGTGTGGACCGAGGGTCTGGTACACAAACTTCTTGCTCTTGGAGCCCCAAACCAACTCTGTAGCGTTATCTATCAGTTTCTTACAAATAGGTCCTTCATTGTTAGAATTGGCTCATCTCTTTCTAGTGAACACTCCATCGCTGCCGGTGTTCCTCAGGGTTCAGTACTTGGCCCCATTCTCTTTAATATTTACACATCAGATCTTCCTACTCCTCCCCCATGCATTAAGCAAATCTGTTATGCAGATGATTGCCTCATTTATATGAAGTCCACTCTTCCTCGTAGAATCTCAACTGAGCTTAATAGCCACCTTAGCACCCTCTCTGCTTACTACGGTAAGTGGAAGATTAAGCTCAATCACTCAAAAATTTCTGCAATACCACTTATTGGCCAGCGTGCTGATCGAGTTGCGTCCTTTAAGATCTCTAACCTTAAACTTAGAATCAATGGCACCCCCATTCAGCTTGTTGACAAGCTAAAGTACCTGGGAGTTGTATTCACTCCTAAGCATAACTTCGTCTCCCATGTGAGTTATGCCATCCAAAATGCCACCTTCAGGCATAAATCCCTCAAAAATGCACTCCGTAGACATAACCAGCTTAATAGCAAAGTAAAAGTACTTTGTTATAAGCAACTTATTCGACCCCTTCTTTCATACGCCTTTCCTATCTGGTCTGGAATTAGCTCCCACCAGATGGAACGGATCCGAATCTTCGAACGAAAAGTTATCCGAGATTGTGTGAACTACCGGCGAAGGCCGTGTGGCAAACACCATCCTAACTCTCTCCTCTTTAACTCCGCTAGAATTACGCGGATTGATGAATACCTTCTTTCACTAGCTAGGCGTTACTTTACTCGCGGCCGAAACCCACCTGACGTTCTACAAGTAGATCCCCTCCCAACAGTTTTACTTGAGATTATGAGGTATAAGCCTCCACAATTCCTTGCGCACTATCTTGAGGAAGAGCTCATCCGAGCTCCACTTATTCCGCTTTACAATCGTGGTTTTTTTGATCCTGATTGTAGAGTATATACATAATTAGACCCCCCTCGCAATCTTGCGTAAACCCATCTCCTTCATCGATATTTCCATCCTTCTTAAGTTATTAGTCTATTTTCGGCTTTGATAAATTTAGCTTGCTAAATACTAAGCCCTTCTGCTCTCCTTCTACTTTCGTTCACTGGAATGGGGGTTGCATTCGCTGAACGCGGCTGCAATCTTCCACATCCATTCCTAAGAGGTGGTTTAGTGGGTTCAAGTCCCACACGGCGGCTTTCGATGCTTCCACCTACTGCAAAAAAAAAAAAAAAAAAAAAAATGCCGTGAATTACTTACAATTCGCCGATATTTGCAGAGCCCATACCCCTCCATACAAGCACCATGTTTCACAGACATGAAAGGATAATTTTTTTTTGAGGCCGATCGAAAGATTTTAAATTTTGTTCAAGAAAATTATATTGTTTAAAAAGTCAAACAACTTGCTTTAGTATTCCTTTGCATAAGCTACGCGCTTTTAACCTTCAAAATAAACAGTTTTCGCATAGCAGGAAGACAACTGTAATTAGTCGCATTCAATATCCTCCTGACGGTTATGTGATGGTCGGCTTGTGTTCTTTGCAATGATGTCGTATTTTCGAACCCCTTCACAATACTCCGAATGGTATAGCGGCTTTTATCCATCATTTCCCTAATCTCGGCATAAGATTTGCCTTGACTGCGGAAATATAGAATTATTTTTCGCTGAGATTTGGTGGTTTCTTTATGTTTACTGTTCATTTTGCTTAAAATGGATTAAATTTGTTAAAAATAAAGGCCATATTAAATACCATGTGACATATTTAGCTAAAAACTGGGCCACCACACTATCTGTGATGTAGTTAGGGCAGATCTTTTTTAGAAAAAAGTTGTCAGATTGACGAAACAATGTTAAAATATTTCATTAGAAGTGTGTCAATTATTTCGTTCTGTAAAATTTAAAATTTTTTTTTGATTTTTTAATTTCAAGAAATTAAATGTTAAAAATAATATTGTTGAGTACGTTTTTTAAACTTTTATAATTTTTTAACTACTAAATGAAATATCATTTTTTATATATTTTAAAGTTCAGGATATTATTATTAATGTTCAATTTTCAAACATGTTCAATTTTTTACAGTAAAATTTTAAAAGTGAATATTTGTAAAAGTCCCTCATATTTTTATAGAGTTTTTTACTTCTATCTGCGACACTAAAAATGTGTATCCAAGTTTTTCTATAAAAGTTTTCCTGCTAATACCCAAATGTTAAAGGTTACCTAAAATTTGTTGTTCCCACACTATGTTTTATATCTATTTTAGATTACAGAAATAACTGAATAATTATGTAAAATATGACCTTCAATAAACCTCATATATTTTATCAATAGATTCAATAAATAATAATAAAAAGTAATTTATTATATTACAAATATTTAATTTACTTACATTTCAATTTATATATATATGTATGTTGAAAAACAACGTAGTTACCAAGAATTATGTTCACACGCACGCCTTACAGTATGACTGAAATTTTTTATATTGTATGCATAGCCAATTGATTCCAATTCTAAATCTGTCCACTCTTTTCGCAATAGGAAAACAATGAACAGAAAGAACGACTATGACAATATAAGTGAAAACTGTCTGTTCGTGTTGTGCTATGCACTAGGCCGCTAATCCTACTTTTATTGCGGTTTTGTTTTTCATTTTAATTGTTTATTGTTGTTTAACCTAAAGTTATTTTTATTTAATTGCTTTACTGCACTGTTAAGATTTTTAAAAAATTATATATCTACGTAAAAGATTGCACCATATATAAATGTCAACTTATAATTTATAAATTTAGTTATTACTATCACATGCACTAAGTAAAAAGTCAAAAATCGTCGGCAATACCATTTATTTTTAACAGTGTTTTAATTTAATAAACTTGTGAAAGTTATGACTTGTAAAATTATTCAGTTAAGTTATGTGGCCAATGGGGAAATAAGTGAGAATAATGATAACAAGTGCCCTAATGATATGCTATTTTTTTCCTTGAACGAACTCGATGAAAGTAACTCTAGGGTATCTTATAACTGGACAGTAGAACCCTGATCTAGGCGATCTAGCAAAGACATCGAAGAAGACATTATATCAGATGCATTTTCCAATTCAGAAAGTATAAATATTGATTTATTGTCTTTAAGATAAACAATAGAGTATGTAGTTCAAAAATACTTCGAAAATGAAACTGTGAAGCTTGCAATATAAACGTTAAAAAAGGGATGAAATTTCTACTGCTCCAAGTGAGCAGTGAGTCTTTTCAATGTTTCTTGTAAACATGTCGAGGTTTTTGAATACGTATTCAACAATAAACCGGATGGAATTGGCAGTTTAATAATAGTTTAATAATAGAAATGTGCAAAAAAACCGCTCAGTGGTTTAATGGGCCCTATAATGAACATCTAATCAAGCTTCTTGATTTTTTAATATTGCTTTCACTTCAAAACATTACTTGTGAGCTTTAGAGAATTTAAAAATCAAGAAACATTTCTAAATCAAATAAGAAAAACGTTAGTTCTACAATTGAAGTTATTATTAAAATATAAGATTAATTATTAACAATAATGTAAAAGAACTTAACCAAACATTGTAAAATAGGTAATTATATTCTCAGAATTAATTATGTTAAGGAACTATTAATTAACTATTTAATTAGTACATAAGTATATATTTTACATTCTTAGAATTAATTTGAATTGTAATATTGCAAATATTAGTAAAATAATAAAAACAAAACATGCAAAACAGAAACATACAAATATAAACAAATTTAAATATACATACAAGTTAAACAAAATGAACATAATATAAAAGGCATAACAAATCTTCTTCCTGCTAGTGTTTTCATGGCGAATAAATAGTTAAAAGTTACTAAATCAAAATAGAGCACATTTATATATAAAAGAGCTGTTGAGTGTGATAATGTGCACATATCGATGAAAATTCAGCCTCTTTGCACACATTTAGTAAATCGACTCAAATATTGAGTAATTCCTGGGTTTTTAAAAAACCAGTAAAACAAAATGTTTGCGACTGATATATTTGCGACTGATATATGTTTATCTACTTTTTGGCACGAAGGTAGCCAAAGACGAATTAAAGTTTTTTGTTGCTGAATGGACAAACAAACAGCAACAACTCTTGTTATACTATTGTTTGTTATTGTACACTAGTAAATGTCTTTGTATGCTAGGGTAAGACAGAAATTATTGTTGAAGGTGATGCATAGACTTTGTTTTTGTGCTTTTTTTTTCTTAAAATATGTGTCTGGCCTTGTGTGCATTAGAAAACTGCAAGTTTACTCAGTGTACTCAAACTGGCATCATTGAATGTGTTTCATTTTTATACATTCTGACTTTATTTTTCGTATAATATAATAAAAACGATAATTTAAAGAATATTTTCCTGAACCAAAAAAAGGTCACAATATCGAATATAACTATTATTATTATCAAAAAATTGGCTACGAATGCACCCCGACTTAAAAGATCTAATGTGCGCCTTTAAGCTGAGTTAGACGGTAGGTAACGTAAGAAATTAACTCAAAGCGAAATGCACAACCAATCAAACGTGTGTATTTGATAGGAACGAAATAAACCAGTTGAGCCTTCAGTTAGACGGTGGGTAATGCAAGAAATTAATTCAAAGCGAAATGCACAACCAACCAAACTTGCGGAATGACAAACCTCCACAAGCGAAGGACGTCACGCAAATGGTTACACCAATGCAGCCAAGGAAAACAATATCGGATAGTAGCTATGCCAGTGTAGCCAAGAGCTTAAGAATAGCTATTCTTCCGAAATCCTGCCCGGAATCAACCCTTTCGAGGGATGAGTAAGGTAAGAACGAGAAACTTCTCATTGAGGAGATGTACAAAGAATGGGATGCCAAGCTGCGATTTGGCGGGATGCACTTTCGATCAGGACTTATACTGGACGGATGGGAAGGCGTTGAACTCACCACTTGTGTCAAAGACAACATATCGAGCTTACATATGATGACGGTCTACCTCCCAAGAGCTAAAGGTGTCGACACAGAAAAGCTGCTAAAGCTACTTATAACGCAAAATGAGGGCCTACATACTCAGCTGTGGAGAGTTTTCAGCAGCAAGGATATGAAAAATGGCAAATTCCTAACAAATTCCGTTGAAACCTAACCGGTTTCAGGAAGCCATAAAAACGAACAGCTGTACGATCTTCTACAGGTTCAGCTCAGTCCCGGTCTACCTGCATAGGGGGCAGAAGAAAAAGGAGGGAAGTAACCCAGCTGGGGAAACCATACCAGCTGAAGGTCCAATATCTGCAACTATTGCATAACAAGTGTGCTACTTCACGAAAGTGAGGACATTGAATCCTTAGATCTCTCCCTACTAAACTTGGCGCCTGATGACGATTCCGACAGAATCATTCTGTCAGACATCGACGATGATCAAGAATAACCACTTGATGACCAACACTAAAGTCGCCAAAATAAATCTAAAAGCTGCAACGGCAGTTATTGCAAGGGCTATGCTGAAATCAAATTTGAGCACTCTTGGTCCAAGAACTTTGGATCCACAGGAGTCGAATCTGTGGTTTGACTGCAAGAAATATGCAGACAATTTGGGATGTAACATGCGATAAACCAAGAACCTGCATTTTATTAAATACTAATATTAATTTTATCTATCTTTCAGAATTTCTCTCCAGGGACCTCGTTGCCATACAAATTCCAGCCAACATCAAAGTAGTAATAGTAGAAGTTGTAAAAAAAGTCGTAGAAAACTATATCAGGAGTACTACACTGAAAAGGTGGACTATTATCACCCCTAATGCGGAGTATGATAGTGGATGAACTATTGGTAAGACTGGATAGAAATGGCTTCCAAATCCATGGATACGCCGATAGTGTGGCAATAATCTACAAAGGAAAACTCGAACATACAATGTGTGAAAGAATCCAGTTAGGCCTAAATGTAACAAAAAAATGGTGCAATTCTGTTGGGCTGAAAATAAATCCAGCAAAAACAACCATTGTACCATTCGCGAGAAAATACAAAATAAAAAATCTTAAAGCCATCCGCTTAGATGGGTTAGAAATAAAACTACAAAAGGTGGTCAAATTTTTAAATTTCAAACCAAAAATTACTATGGAAATCTCACATCCAAGACGTAACAAAAAAGGCGACCAAAGCCTTTATGACATGTTTACATACTATTGTATATGTATCAGCTATAACAATTGCTACTACAATGGGATGCAAGATAGGACAACCCAGAGAAGGACCACGAAGAGCTGCAATTTATGGAAATAAGAGTAATACGCCACGAAGAATACAAATTAAAATTGATCATTTAAGAGGAGACTTAGAAAGAATAAATAAGTACATTGAAGGTAATCCTACAAGAAGACTTAAAAACAGGATCAATAAGATATTAAAGGCATACAATATTCACACACGCTACGAAACAAATAACACTAATATTATTAACACAAGAGACACTATAAAACAGAAACTATGTGTACAAATAGCGAGACAGCGTAAATACAAGTTATCGAATCAAAGACGACAAAACAATAGACACTTTAGTAGCAACGAAAATCAATTCTATAGAAAAATACGATCCAATGCCAATACGTCAGACGACGTATATCCAAGTAAGAATAGTACAGAAAATTATTGGAGTTCACTGTGGTCCAATACACAAAAACATAATGAATCCGCTCATTGGATTGAAAAAGAGAAAGAGAAATATCACGACAAAAAAATGTCAACTTATCTAATTACATGTCATCAGGTTAAACGAATTATAGCAAAAACACACAACTGGAAATACCCTGGACCAAATCACATACAAAACTTTTGGTTTAAAAGATTTACTGCAGTCCATCAAAAATTAACTGAACTTTTAAATGAATGTCTACAAAACCCTGCAACATTTCCAATCGTTTTTACGAAAGGAAAAACATATCTAATGGCGAAGAATAATGGATTTAAAGGAAACCTAGCAAATGGCTGTCCAAGTACTTGTCTTCCAACAATATATAAGATACTGACTGCTTGTATTAGCGATTTTATAAATACATACCTTACACAAAACGATATTATGTGCGTAGAACAGAAGGGATGCAAGAAACACGCAAAAGGATGTAAAGAACAACTAATAATTGACCAAATATGTTAATATTGAAACAAGCAGCTAAGAAAAATAGAAACCTGCACATGTGTTTTATTGATTACATGAAGGCTTTCGATACTGTCCCGCACAGTTGGCTGATTCAAGTCCTGAACATATACGGTATTCATTCAACTATTGTTAATTTTCTTGAACACAACATGACGAGATGGCGAACAAACATAGAAATGTTCGCTCAAAATGGAGTCATACGAACAGATGAAATAAGTATTCGACAAGGAATTTTTCAGGGTGACTGCCTGTTAGCCTTGAGGTTTTGTATGGCGTTCAACTCGCTAAGTAATCTCTTAAGGAACGCAAAGTATGGCTTCATTGATGTTGCAATACCAATAACCAAAAGCATGGATCGCACTTATTTTCATAAATGTAGTCGATATGCAGAATTAGCTAGTACGAATTCAGCGCTTATGCACCGCTCTAGTCCTGTGAATATTCAATACCATACTCGCCGTAGCACATTACTTCATCGCCCAGCTGATACCTCGAGTAATATCCGAGAAGAGTTTCAGAGAGCATACTTGGAATACTTTGAAAATGATCCGTTGCATCGGCCTAAAATTCCTAGGCTCCATACAACCAATGCAACGCAAAATATTCTATCCCAGATAAATAGCGAAATCTTATCTCGACTAAATGCTGATACTACACTTCTACACTTACAATCTCTTGTGTATTGTGGTGCAGTAACAGCAATAAAGTTGCATTATCAAAAGATCCAAACGTCTGCTATTGATGCGGGACAAAAACGTATTCCGCCTTGGATGGCTCGTCTTGAGCGTTGTTGAGATTTGCTACGTAAACACATTTGTCAACTAACAGCATATAATGTTAGTCCACCAAATGGTAGATTAAAGAAATGTGCAGTAAAAATATACAGACAGTTTTCTATTCATAAAGACACACCAGTTGTAGAGTTAATGGATATTTTAAAGCAAAAACTCTCCGTTATTTGTAATCGCTTACGGAGATATGGAGAATCACATGCCAGACGTGTTCAGAGCTCTATGTATATAAAAAATCAACGTCAATTCTTCTCTACACTTGGTTCAACTGACAGCATTAGACAACATGCATCTTTCTCAGTTACAGAAGCAAAGAACTATTGGAGTGCGCTGTGGGAATCATCTAAAGTCCATGCTCTGTATGCAGAGTGGATAGATGCCGAACATAATCGTTATGCTAATATTGCCACAATGCGACTTATGGAAGTAACTGAGGACGAAGTACGGGAAACCATTTTAAGATCCAGTAATTGGAAAGAGCCAGGCTTGGATAAAGTGCAGAATTTCTGGTACACACAGTTTCGCTGTGTCCATAACCAACTTGCAAGGCTTGTAACAAATTTAATAAAAAGGCCGGAGAGTTTCCCATCTTTTTTCACCGCTGGTGTAACATATCTTATTCCAAAAAAGGAAAGAGTTGACTGTCCAGCGGAAACAAGGCCTATCACTTGCTTGCCGACGCTTTATAAATTCATTACGTCGGTGATTAGCAAAAGGATATATGCGCACTTAGAGGTTAATGATATATTGACCGAAGAATAAAAAGGCTGTCGTATTGGTTCAAAGGGATGTAAAGAACAACTGATAATCGATACGATAGCAGTAGGACAGGCAGTAAAAGCAAAAAGAAACCCATTTAGTTGCTTTATTGATTATGCTAAGGCGTTCGATAATGTCCCATATTTTTGGCTGATCAATGTCTATACCGCATAGATCCTGAGTTAATCAAACTTTTGACGGTAATCATGAAAGGGTGGAGTACCATATTATCGGTACCTACGGCTGATGGCGTTAAGTTACCAGACGTCATACAAATATAAAGAGGTATTTTTCAAGGAGACTCGCTGAGTCCTCTTTGGTTTTGTATGGCACTAAACCCTCTCTCATAGTTATTAAAAAATGCTAAAGGACATGGTTTTGCAATCAAATATGGAGTGCTGAACAGCAAGTGTGAGTTGAGTCATTTAAAGTATCTTGATGACATTAAATTGTACGCTGGAACTGATGAACATCTTAAAAGTTTATTACAGCTTACGGATATGTTTAGTAAAGATATTCGGATGGAATTTGGGTTGGACAAATGCCGAAACCGAGTCATCCGGAGAGGTGTTCATGAGTCGCATGATTTGAGAATTTCCATATTCAAGCCATGGCTGAAACAGACTTTTATAAGTACTTAGGTATATTGTAAGGTGCACACGTAAAAGAGAGCGATTTAAAAAAATAAAATAATGGATGAGTTTATCTATAGAGTGAAATTGGTATTAAAATCTTTACTCTCCGGAAAAAATAAAGTAAGTGCAATTAATATATGCCATACCATTACTGCTGTACTCTTTTGGTATATTAAGGTGGTCGGACACGGAATTGGAAGCAATCCAACGCAAAATCAGAACTTTAATGTGCGACTATCGCATGCGTCATCCAAAATCTGCTGTGGAAAGGATATGTCTACCGAGAAATATTGGTGGTAGAGGAGTGCTCGAAATAACAAGACTATATTACGAACAAATCGATTCACTACGCACTTATTTTATTGGCAAAGAGCTCAGTTCTCCTTTGCATAAGGCTATCTGTGGTGCAGATAATAGATTGAGTCCACTTAATCTAAAGACCAGAGTATTCTGTCCTTTAGATTTGGTGGTGCCTGACCAGCAAAAAATTGATGAATGGAAATCTGAGGCTCTTCACGGAAAACATGTGAATTACCTTTGGCAGCCATTTATTGATTTGCATTAGTCCAACAAATGACTTTGTGTAGGGGATCTATTTGGTAAAACTGAAGGTTTTGTGTGCGCAATACAGGATGGCGTGCTCCCAACTCGTAATTATCGCAAATATATTCTTAAAGAACGAGTTGAGAATGACTTATGTCGAAAATGTGGTTCAGTCCCAGAAACATTGGATCACATTATCTCCAGCTGTTCTGTAATGGCACCAAGGGAATATCGAAACAGGCACACTGCAGTATGTAAGGTAATCCACCAAAATCTTGTATTCAATCAGGGCTTAATCTCTTGTCTTGGTAAACTTGTCCAATTTACCAATATAAACTGACTGCGATGCTAGAAAACACCCATTTTCGTATGCACTGGGGTCGACAAGTTTACACAGATCGACTAATAACATATAATAAGCCTGATATCCTACTGGTTGATAGAAGAAATGATTCAGCATACCTGATTAATGTTGCTATCCCGCATAATGGCAACATTGAGCAAAAGTATGCATAAAAGATGAGCAACTACATACCACTGGCTAGGGAAATCAAAGAAATTTGGAGACTTCAGCGAGTGGTTGTTGTACCAATAATACTATCAGCCACTGGTATATTACCCAAAACCCTCACACACTCTGTGGACATACTTGAACTCTCTAAACTTCTAATAAATACTATGCAGAAATACGTCTTGTTGCATCAACATTCTTTAGAAGGAGCAACACAATTCTTCGTGCGTACTACATTGTAACCAACCAGGTAACAAATCTCACAGGATATCGAACACAACTTTACACAATTTTTGTAGAATAACATTCCGACTACTATGTATCAGAGCAACACTTGGCGCATCAGATTCGTACAATTCACAGAAATAATCTTATCCCAGATATTAGACGTAACTTTATTAAAGAGTCCTTAATAGCAAACTATCCCCAAGCTCAAGAATTTGATGCAACACCAAGTGATGACATCAATTTGGAAGCAAATTACCAATTACAAGAAGCCGAGTATGTGATACAACAAACAGAAATAGTGGATAATCAATTTACAGATATAGAAAGTGACTTTGTGGATAATCAATTTACAGATATAGAAAGTGACTTTCAACAACAATTTGAGATGTTTTCAGCTATAAACCCCCTCAGGAGACCTACAATACCAAAGATAAATTCTAGTCAAAAACTTAGCTTAGTAATAAAGTACGTAGATAATGAAATTATTGCCAGAAGAGCCTCACAAATTAATAATTTAGAAGATTTATACACGCTTGTCTATTCAGCCGCTGTGACAATTGCAATAAAAATAAGATCGAATATATGTGCAATAATGAAATAAGCAAAGAATCCACAAAAAATAAAACGATTCAAAGAATTGAAATTAATATTAAAAACCTACAAAGTGACCTAGAAAGAATTAATAACTATATAGCAGGCAATAAAATTAGAAGACTTAAAAATAAAATTCAAAAAATATACCAAAAACACAATAGACACTCAAAATATGAAATAATAACTCAAATGCAATATTAACAAGAGATACTATTATACAAAAACTAAAAGTGCAAATAGCAAGGCAAAGAAAATACAAACTATCCAATAAAGGACGCGAAAATAGTAAGAAATTTAATACAAACGAGAAAACCTTCTACAGAGGTCTCAGAAAGGTAACATTGGTCGTCTATATGATCCAATCAAGTAAACCATACATTGAAGCAAACCAAATCAATGAAGAGAGAAGAAGATACCAGCAAGAAGATACTTGAGGAAATGTCAGTAAAGTACCTTACATCTGAAGAAGTTAAAGGCGTTATCTTGAAAACGCACAACTGGAAATCACCAGGCCTGGATAAATTACGAAACTTCTGGTTCAAAAGATTTCCTGCGATGCTCCAAAAACTCACAGAACTTCTAAACGCCTGCATTGAAGATCCAAGGAGATTTCCTAAAGACTTCACTACTGGAATTACATACCTCATTCCAAAGGATAAGGGATTTAAAGGAAACCCTTCAAATGGGTGACCAATCACCTGTTTGCGTACTATTTACAAAATTATGACAGCTTGTCTCATAAACCTAATGTAGTAATATAAGTATTATTATAATTAGATTTATATAAGTATTATTGTATTATTACTCACTACACTAATAAACAAGCATTTAACACAAAATAATATTATCCGTGAAGAACAAAAAGGATGCAGTAAATATGCTAAAGGGTGTAAGGAACAACTGACTATTGATCAAACCATACTAGAACAGACATATAGCCAGTCCAAAAATTTGAATGCATGCTATTTTGATCACCAAAAAGCATTTGATAGTGTGCCACACAGTTGGCTTACAGAAGTTTTGAAGGTTTACAATTTGTACTTGGCTTCCGGTCTCCGTAGCCACTCAACTAGGATATATGAAAGTTACCAAATATGACAATTCGCAATTTGTATAGCTCTATTTTTCATCACGACCATGGTTACTGTAGTTGTTTTTTGCCATGAATGCACGCGTTTCGAGTTCTGTCCACTTGTTCGGAATAAAATTCCCGTAATAGAACTGTATGTACGACAGAAAGTTCTTAAATGCGGTGGAATATAATATACTCACTTGAAGCGATAAAAAACTGCAGCCGATTAGTCTTTCTAAATTCTTTAATTTTTGAATTTTTATGTATCGTTTTTTATTTTATTGGATTTTTGTGTGTTTTGGTGCTTAATTCTTTTAATTTTCTAAATAATTCAAAAGGGTATCAATAAGGTATGAGTGGGCAAAGAACATCACCTATGCGGAAACAAAACGCATCTCAAAAAACAATGGAGAATGAGATAGTAAATATTCCCTTATCCCCCAAGCCAGACGATAGCGTTGAAGATAAGTTATTACAACTATCTGCGATGATGGAATCTCAAAGACATATCAATAAGGATATGCGGGACCTGCTAGCAGAGGTAGTTAAGATGTATAAGACGGAACAAGAAAAGGTGTCACTAGTCCCGTAAGCGGGTAAGAGTGTGACTTCCAATCTCAGCGAGCAATCTCAGAGAGCAACAAATGGCAACTAGTGGAAAAGATAAAGTTGAAAACCGTGGCAAAACTGGACCTCGTAAAGCGCCGAGAGTAAGACCGGAAGCTATTCTTATTAGTAAAACGCCAGACAAGTCTTACGCTGAAAGCTTCAAGAACTTTGAAAAAATGTGAACAGAATCCGAAAAAACAGGGAAGGGGGATATATTGATTCTGCTTACCAAAGAAGCTGGAACTTGTAACGACACTTTTTGGTGACGTCCAGAGTCATCACAATGAATTTATATTCGCGGGGACGAGTTTCGTAAAAGAAAGATATTTTTAAATTTTTTAAGTTTATTTCTTTATTATTTCAATAAATGTTTGCACAAAGTAATTTCGATAATAGTGCGAAAGCTATTTATTTTAATTATGTGATTTCAAAATAAAAGAGCTGATTAAATATAACTTGTAGAAGAATAAAATTATAATAAAATAACAAAAACTCGATATGTATTGTTTACATAAAAAAAGGATGTATATGTAGTGCTATATAATTTTTACTTCGAAGATTTTCCAGGCGATACCTAGTTGTGCCGTACGCTGTGAATTCTGTGAGTGATAGCCGTGGATTTGATGGGCGAACGCCGTGATTTCTGTGGACGGGTTTCGTGGAATAGCGTGTAGTTCTTCTCAGGTTACACTACGGAATATTCATAATATGTCGGTGCGATTTCTTATATTCCTCCAAATAATTTTATATCCTTTGCCGTAAAACCAACGCAGGATTTAAGATATTTCTTATGGTTATATATGGTTCATAAACATATATAATTTGTAGCCTTTGCCGTAAAACCAACGCAGGATTTAAAAAATATTTCTTATGGTTATATATGTTTCATAGGCATATATAATTTATAGCCTTTGCCGTAAAACCAACGCAGGATTTCAAAATATTTCTTATGGTTATATATGTTTCATAGGCATATATAATTTATAGCCTTTGCCGTAAAACCAACGCAGGATTTAATAGTTTCCAATTGATATATATGGTTCATAGACATATATATTTTTATTTCATTTACCGTAAGACCAACGCAGGATTTAATATTTTCGGCGTAATACCACCTTGACACATGCTCATAAACTCCCGTCTCCTTAACAATTTCGCTGTCTTAAATACCCATACGCCGGAGCTTTCTTCTAGCGTATTTTAAATTTTCCCGTTCGTTTACCCACTGAGTTGTGCAGTGTAACCGCTGTGTTTATGATCTTTGCCGTGAAGCAGCTGTGCTTTTGACTTTGTTTTCGTCGTGTTTTGTTTTGACAGTTTGTTATTTTAACACGCGCTTTAAATGGTCAATAAAAATAATTTTTTTTTTTTTATTTAAAATAAAATTATCAACTTATTGTAAATAAATAAAATTAAATTAACCAAAAATTACAATTTTCCTCTTTTATTGTTTAAAATAACCTGTGTTAATTCAGTGCCTAGTTTTTATGTAAGCGGAAATTTGGTGTCAAAATTTCCGTCCTTACATTTCCCTCCTTCTTCGGTAAAAATGAACTAGACCTGAGCCACTACCTGCTTGAGTGATTCCTATTTGTTTTCTTAGGACTCTTGAAAATTTTGTAGTAATCGTCTTGGTTTTTAACATGATGGTGGTCATCCTTTCGTTTAAAGGTGCCTAGACGTCTTACTAGTGTTTCTGGTTTGTTTCCTTTTGTGCTTGGTTGAACAACTTTCCATTCCTCTTGCGGCGACCATGGTTCTTGTTGACTGTCGCGCTTGACTTTACCTTTTGCTTGAGTTTCTTGGCTTGTTAGTTCTGTATTAAGTTTACTATCTGAAGCATTGATATCTAATGGATCTAATGGATTTGTTGGTTGTACATGACGATTGTTCGATATTGGCTGTATTGTAGTAAGTTTCCTCTGTGGCGATGTAGTCGATGACGGAGATGATGGTGGACCAGACTGGTGATTATTTCTTAGTGATGCTTCTCGTTATACTTGTTGCTGATTAACAGGAGGTGGAGGCTGCGGCTCAAGTTTCTTTGGTTGTAACAATGGTTTCAAGTTGCTTTGCGAATTACACTGTGGCGTTTGCGACGATGATTTGAAATTACTTTGCGAATGAAACTGTTGATTGCGGTTGGCTGGCGACTGTTGTGCATGGGCTTGGTGATAACATACTTCTGGACTTTCCCTATGAGACGTTGAAATCTGTGGAGAAGTTACGACGCATTTAGGCAACGCCTGTTTTTGTGGTTTTCCCTGTAGTGGTACTGAGTGTGGTTCTGAATCACTTCGATGCGGCATGCTTAGCGTGGATAGTGTATTTGTTACTGGACTTCTAGCTGTTACTGTTGTTGCTTGCTTAACTTTAGAACTACTCTGTTGCTGGTAACTTTTGTTATTTTGTAACCCATGTGGCTTTAGATTCACACTGTGAGTAACGTTCTGCCCTGTTCCTGTAGTTGGCATACATTTCGTGGTATTTGGTAATGACATCGTTTCTTGGTGCTTACTTATCAGGCGATTGCTGATCGCTTCCTGTACCGGACTTCGACTTGATTTAACTTGCTCTGTACGAAGTTCTTCTAATCTTTCGAAATACTCATGTTGAAGGAAAAATTCTGAAAAGGCTGCCTTGAAGCTTGACCAGAGGTTTCAACGCTTATTGTTGTTGCTGTGCCACATCAGTGCCCTATTCTCAAGGAGTATGGGCATCGTCCTTGGGACTACATTTATGTCGATGTCATAGATGTCTGATAGCTCTTCTATCCTTTTCACGAAGCCTAATGGATCTCCTGCGCCATCATAATGTACTGACCACTCAGTTATTTGTTCAATGGTTTCAATATATGATGGCATTGTATGTTAATTCCTCGCGTGACTTTGATCAAGACCTTCTCTTGACACCAACGTCAAGTTTTGGTGTTCCGCAAGGGACAATACACGAACAGCGACTATCGATCTCTCTACTAAGGATGTCAGTGTACTGATTACAGTTGCCTTAATCAGAGTGAGCTAGGTGCGCATTAGAATCAGAAAACATATTACATCCATGAGGTGCTTTAAATGTCTACAATTTGGACATGCTGCTAGACAATACAAACCCGATAATGATAGATCAAGCACATGTATGAGATGCGGAGAAGATGGTCATAGGGCAAAAAAGTACTTGGCCCAACCAAAATGCATCCTATGTCCGGAAAACTGCAAGGGTGGTAATCTACACTACCCAAGAAATTCCAAATGCGAGCTTAAGTCCAAAAAATGATTAAATTTCTGCAATGAAACTTAAATCGATGTGAGGCTGCCCAACACCTCTTATCCCAAACAGCTTTGGAATTAAAATCGGATGTACTCATAATTAGTGAATTTTACAAATCAAAAGAGGCAGCCATTTGGCTAGGACAGGACATAATGTTTGAACCAGGCGTATTGGTACAAAAGGAAGGTCTAGTACTTGATAGAATCCGAGGTATCTATGTGTGCAACTGCTACATATCCCCAAATATCTCCTAAGAGAAGTTTGAAGACTTTCTTGATAGGCTATCAGCAACAGTCAGAAATAAAACTTCATTATTGTTGCAGTGGATTTCAGTGCTGGCGTAATCGTAATATTAGAGACGTTCACCTCACTAAACCAAACACAACTGAACAATGGGCATAGCCCAACGTTCAATATTGGTAGAGGCGTATCCTATATAAATCTCACCTTTGCCAGCCAGTCATCAATGTTCGCAATGGAAAGTAATAAACCACTACATCCACAGCGAACACAATGCCATTTGCTTTTCTATATCGTTGAGAGAGAAGTTTGTTTTAAAAAATCGCAGAGAAAAGCACAACAAATAGGTTGGAAAACTAAATATCTCGACAATGCATTGATGGAATTCATGACCGAAACATGAGTTTCGGAGTAGGGGATGCTTTTGAAAAATCAAGTTACCTTACGAAGGAACTATGCAACATCTGCGATGCATCAATGCCAAGAAAAGGCAGAAGTAATGGGCGCGCACCTAACTATTGGTGGACGGAAGAAATTGCTTTACTAAAATCTCAATGCCTAGCCTTCTGTAGGCAATTTCAACGCTACAGGTTTAGAGTAGATGCAGAAAAGCTTATACAAAAATACCAAGAAAACAGATCTTAACTTAAAAAGGCAATTATCAGAAGTAAAAACCAAGCTTTTCAAACTCTGATCAATGATGTAGACCAAAATGTTTGGGGCGATGGCTACAAAATAGTAATGCGTAAATTTAAGATGTTAAGAGGCTCGGTACCTTCTTGTCCTAAAATAATGGCGAATATTGTGAAACATTTGTTCCCAAAAAAGGGAGAACTTAGAATCTTAACATCGATAAACACTCAATTAAACGAGATCCCCCCGGTTACAGATTCTGAAGTCATAGCCGCTTCTTCCAGAGTTAAGCCCAATAAATCTCCTGAATTAGTTGGTATCCCCAATACTGTTCTGAAGAAGGCAATACAAAAACAAGCTTTTATATTTAGGGATGTGTTCAACAGCTGCCCACAGGAAGAACTTTTCCTTTATGTTGAAAAAAGCAAAGATTGGTCCTAGTTTCTAAAGGTAATAAGCCGTCAGAACTATCATCGTCTTACAGATCTTTATGCTTACTGAACACTGCAGGTACGGTCCTTAAAAGAATTATATGTTCTAGATTAGAAAATTTCACGGAGGCAAATCAAATAACAAATTTGGCTTTAGACCTAAACGCTGTCTTTCACGGCGTCACATGTCATACTACATGTGTGCAACATTGCAAAGGAAGCTTCTAAGTTGGCTAGGCTAGGTGTACTAAAAAGTACTGCGCGGTTGTGACTTTAGATGTTAAAAATGCTTTCAACGCTGCTGAGTGGAGTAGCAATTTAAATGTACTAATGAAAATAAGAGTCATATAAGATTACGGGAGGGGTTCCCCAGGGATCAGTTTAACGATCATGTACAATAATTGAGTTTTGCTCAAAACAGCTGAGAGAGACAGCATATGATCGAAAGTAAGAAATTATAATTGTGGTGTTGCCACAGTGTAGCTTTCAAACATTAAATATAAATACGTAAATAAATTTTATTTACTTTTCTCTTATTAAAATAAAATAAACTTATATAAAAATAAATAAATTTACTTATTTATAAATTTAAATTTTAAACAAAAAAAAAAAATTAAAATATAATTAAATAAACTATCTGTTTAATATTCTAAATCCGTTGTATGAGCTATTGCGGAGGTGTTGTACGTCGGCAATCTTTTATAAGTGAAAATGGCCTAAATGGCTATATAACACTGAACACAGATGACACTAATATAATAAATCATTCCCCAAACAAACTTTTAGAAAATTCAAAAATTGAATCAAGTATAATTAAAATAGCTAACGAAATTGCCATCGCTAATAAAATTAAATTAATTTATAATAAAAACGAAAAGTTAAAACATAGTTCCCCAAAGCAACACGAAACAATACAAATCAATACACGCAAAGAAACTAACATGAACACTCTACAGGCACCAAGCAATGCGACTTCGGGTCAACTAAAAGGTAAAACAGCTAAATCAGTTCAGGAGAAAAATATACAACAACAAATTCTACAACTTCAACAACAGCTTCAAAAATTGTATAATGATGAAAAAAATAACCTGCTTCAAGACAAAGGTTCGAATCAAGCTTTAGCCACCAGAAACGCTACCTCTGTTAACGACACTTGGACAGTAGTTAATAATCGTAGACGTCAACGCGATAGTCCAAGTAAAAATCATTAAGCAAGTCAAAAACAAACAAAGCTAGACTCATAGTGGCTAAATGAACCCGTCAAACCAAACCGTTACGCAGATCTTCAGGTAGATGACTCTGAAGAAACTGAAGAATTGTCAAAAAATAATGATACAGTTCCAAAGATACTGAAACCTCCACCTATATTTATTGATAAGGTACATTGTATTAAGCCTCTAATAGATGTATTAAACGAACATGCGGCAAATCAATACAACTTAAAAGTGCTAAATCCAAGTCAAGTAAGAGTTCAGCATTCTACATCTGACTCATACATAAGCATTGTAAAACAGTTGGAACTCAAAAACACTGAATTTTTCACTTACAAACCAAAAACCGAGAGAAGCTTTAGGGTTATATAAAAAAATTTGCATCATTCAACCGATATTGATGAAATCAAAAATGCACTGTTGGAGCAAAAAAATACGGCTTTAAACGGTTGGAATATTAAGTGTAGAGGGTCAGGAGAACCCCTTCCTATATTTATTATTGAACTTGCACCAAACCTAAACAATAAAGATATCTATTTGGTTAAGAAACTCTTATATACTACAGTTACATTCGAACCACCTCACCCGAAATGTGAAATTCCTCAATGTGCAAACTGCCAGTAGTATGGGCACACGAAAGGATACTGTCACCGCAAACCCAAATGCATCAAGTGAGCTGGAAACCATGCATCTATAAATTGCGAAAGGAAAAGTAGAGCAAATGATGTCAAATGTGTTTTACGTGAGAGAAATCATCCGGTCAACTACAAAGGATGTCAAATATACAAAAATCTGCAAAAAAAATGTATCCCCAATTAAAATATAGGGTGCCGGAAGTGCAAATTTAAGAAAATCCTCAACCTTCTCTAAGCAAAAATCACATCACGAATACTCATTCATCTCAAACATTCGCACAAATAGTAAAGTCAGACACCAGTAGCGCAACAGAGGAGAAGCTATCACCAATTCTAAATAATTTTGTGGAAGAATTCCGTGAGATGACATCGCTATTGAAGCAAATGATGCAACAAATCGTAGTAATGACAAATTTACTGATCAACTTAACGACTAAACAAAATTCTTGATTTAGTAGTAGTCATATGGAACGCTAATGTTCTGCCAAAACATGCTGTCGAAATAAAAGCATTCTTAAAAATAAATCATGTCGACATAATGATGGTATCAGAAACCCATTTTACGACGCGTAGTTTCTTTAAAATTCCGAACTATGAACTTTATCACACAATGCATCCCAGTGGTAAAGAAATGAGGAGGCGGTTCTCATAAGGAAATCAATAAAACATTATGAAGTAAAACCATATTGCAAGAATGAAATTCAGGCAACAAACATTGTAGTACAAACTAAAGAAGGCGACATGACTTTCTCATCACTCTACAGCCCACCGCGCCACAGTATCTCGAAGGATATGTACATATCATTTTTTCAGCTGCTTGGATCTAGGTTCCTAGTAGGCGGAGATTTTAATGCTAAACACTTAAAATGGGGTTCCCGCCTAATATCTCCAAAAGGACTACTACCTGTAAGTCCAATTTTGACTTGTCATCAGACCACTCGCCAATAATAATTACTCTCAATGACTGTTGCCAAATTATGGAAAAATGTATTCTTCATAACAAAAATACCGACTGGAACAGTTATCGTCAACTAATTACAATTGGTCTAAATACCGAAGTTAGGTTGAAAACTGAATCTGATGTAACTGAAGCAGTAGAGCATTTCAACTCTTATGTCCAAATGTCTGCATGGGAATCAACTCCACCGTTTCCTAAAAGTGTTAAGCAAGATTATCCATTTAACATTAGATACTTGATCAAAGAAAAGCGTAGAATGAGAAAACATTGGCAAACAACGAGATTCCCTACGGATAAAACTCGCTTAAACAAATTATGTAAACTCGTTAAAGTCCTACTTTTAAAGTATAACAATAATCGCACGTCCCTATACCTCCAAAACCTAAGTGCTTTATGTGATACAAATTACACCCTTTGGAAAGCCATAAAAAGAATAACAGACCGATTGCTTATCAACCACCTATACGCAAAATAGACAACTCATGGGCAAAAAGCCCATGGACCAGGTCTTTAAACCAAATGATAACGAAAATATGCCTGATATCATGAAACAAAGGATAAATTTTTTACAAGAGCCTTATCAATTGGAACTTCCAATTAAAAGATATACTATTAATGAACTTAGGGATATAATAAAGTTAAAAGTAAAAAAAGATCCAGGATACGATTTAATCACAGGCATGGTCTTGCAGCAGCTTCCACCAAAAGGATTTGTATTTCTGACTCATCTATTTAACGCTGTGATAATAAGGGGATTTATTCCGCCACAGTGGAAGATAGCGCAAATCTCCATGATACCGAAACCAGGGAAAAACCCAGAAGACGTCAAATCATATCGCCCAATAAGTCTACTTCCAATCCTGTCGAAATTTATGGAAATCCTGTTTCTAAAGCGCCTTACACCGATTATCCAACAAAACAGACTCATACCTGACCTTTAATTTGGCTTTCGCCAAAAACATAGCACAATAGAACAAATTCATAGACTTGTCAGACATATCCATAGTGCGATAGATGGTAAAAAATATTGTACTGCTGCATTTATAGATATTTCAGAAGCTTTTGATCGAGTATGGCATGAAAGCCTTCTTTTCAAACTAAAACTGAATGAATCTACCCCTAAATTTTATCATATTTATAAAATCATACCTCTCGGCAAGACACTTTTTCATTAAGCATGGAAACGAAAATACAGGAGCAGGAATACCTCAAGGTAGCATAATGGGACCAATGCTTTATGTTTTATATACTGCGGATCTTCCCCTTACCGATGAGAGTGTTATCGGTACATTTGCAGACGACACAGCTTTTTTGTCAATTTGACAGTGACACAATCCGTGCTTCCACCAAACTTCAAACCTGCCTGGATGTTGCTCTCTGGATGAAAAACTGAATGAATGAATCAAAATCTGTCCAGGTAACATTTACTACAAAACCTTCTACGTGCCCGCCTGTTTTAATAAACAATACTGAATTACCACAAGCTGTAGAAACAAAATACTTGGGCATACATCTGGATAGTAAGCTAACCTGGAAATCACACATATTCAAAAAGCGTAAGGCGCTGGGTCTTAAATAACGAAACTTGTTTTGGTTCCTCAGCCGAAACTCCAAACTGTCACTCGACCATAAGCTGCTCATATACAAATCTGTACTAAAACCTATATGGAGTTATGGGGCCCAATTATGGGGTACTGCAGCAGACTCAAACCTGACAAATATTCAGCGTTTCCAATCTAAAACATTGCGGATGATCACAAATGCACCTTGATATATAACGAATGAACAGCTGCATAAACAACTACATGTTCGGACAATCTAGGAAGAAATAGCCAGTATTTTAAAGAATTACGCTCATCGCATATATATGCACCCAAACCCGCTTGTGACACACCTGATGTCCCCTTCCAACCAGTGCTGTTAATCAGCAGTAGGAAAAAGATTGAACAACTCTTAATTAAAGTGGGTGGCGTAGATATACAATCTAGCCCTCAACTTACATATCTTGGTGTTACCCTAGATAGTAGGTTGAAGTATCCCGGTTAATGCCAAACATAGGAGGCCCCAAGGACACCGCTAGAGTTCTTTTAGCATCCGTTTCAAAGTCCATGATGCTATATGGTGTTCCTGTGTGCGCGCATGCTACAACCATAAAGTCGTATTTACGCGTAATGAAAAGATAGTCAAACTTACGCATCTGAGCTTAGTTCTCCTTTGCATAAGGCTATCTGTGGTACAGATAATAGATTAAGTCCACTTAATCTAAAGAACAGAGTATTCTGTCCTTTAGATTTGATGGTGCCTGACCAGCAAAAAATTGAATTACCTTTGGCAGCCATTTGTAGGGGACCTATGTCTAAGCCACTTACAAGCACTCATAAATAACAATAAGCAAATTTATGAATTAGTCACATTTCATGCATACCACACAAGAAGCATAAGCAAAGTGACATACACAAAAGAGTTTCGCATTACCAATGAAACTATTGCCACACGCTGCTCCAGTATTTGATGAGTGCTGAACACATGTGGCAATACATTTAATAATAATATTTCGTATGTTGCAATCAACATGTGCAAACAACATTGTCAATGCACTGTAATAATAACTTTGAGGTTTGACCTAAATGAATAAACAGTGTAGTCGCATTGCAATGCATTCTGCAAGGTCAGCAATCACTTTGATTGGATGCCTTTATACTTTTCCATGTTTTGTGTGGAATGAAGAGGTGGAATCATGGGAGCGCTACGAACAAGAAAATTGTATAAATACCCAAATAATTGTTCAATAAAAAGGAGAATATACTTATGACTGCAAACCTGTTGTTGACTTATTCTCGCACCCTTCTGGCCATGTAACACTGGCCTAGGTACCAGCGGTAACAAACCGCTTCATAACTTGTTCTTGACTGCATCAGTAGAATTTGGATGCATACTCGACTAGGCAAGGAAAAACTATTCTCATCAAACAAAAACTTACATTACGTTTTACATTACACATTTCTTGATTTGCATTTGCCCAACAAATGGCTTTGTGTAGGGGATCTATTTGGTAAAACTGAAGGTTTTGTGTGAGCGATACAGGAAGACATGGTCCCAACTCGTAATTATCGCAAACATATTCTTAAAGAACCAGCTGAGGATGACTTGTGTCGAAAATGTGGTTCAGTCCCAGAAACATTGGATCACATTATCTCCAGCTGTTCTGTAATGGCACCAAGGGAATATCGAAACAGGCACACTGCAGTATGTAAGGTAATCCACCAAAATCTTGCATTCAATCATGGCTTAATCTCTAAAACTTGTCCAATTTACCAATATAAACCCACTACGGTGCTAGAAAACACCAATTTTCGTATGCACTGGGATCGACAAGTTTACACAGATCGACTAATAACACATAATAAGCCTGATATCCTACTGGTTGATAGAAGAAATGATTCAGCATACCTGATTAATGTTGCTATTCCGAATAATGGCAACATTGAGCAGAAATATGCAGAAAAGATGAGCAACTACATACCACTGGCTAGGGAAATCAAAGAAATTTGGAGACTTCAGTGTGTGGTTTTTGTGCCACTGATATATTACCCAAAACCCTCACACACTCTATGGACATACTTGAACTCTCTAAACTTCTAATAAATACTATGCAGAAATACGTCTTGTTGCATACATGTGCAATGGTGAGGGAAACGATCAACATTCTTTAAAAGGAGCAACACAATTTAATAGGTGTAGAACATGGACTACACTTCAACAGAGCATAAATTCCTTGATGCTTGTCATCCGGAATTTTGTGAATCCCAGTAATAACACCTGCTGAGATGTAAAATTCAAATAATAAAAACAATAATCTCATCATCTTAACGACATTGTTTGCATCAGAGAACTACAATGAGTACTGAACACTCGAATCGTTTTTGTGTATTCGACTCCACCTGATTCATACATGTAGCTGACAACACTTATATTGGGTTTAACTCTGGAAGAAGCGGCTATGACTTCAGAATCTGTAACCGGGGGGATCTCGTTTAATTGAGTGTTTATCGATGTTAAGATTCTAAGTTCTCCATTTTTTGGGAACAAATGTTTCACAATATTCGCCATTATTTTAGGACAAGAAGGTACCGAGCCTCTTAACATCTTAATTTTTCGCATTACTATTTTGTACCCCAAACATTTTGGTCTACATCATTGATCAGAGTTTGAAAAGCTTGGTTCTTACTCCTATCAAAGACGGCTTTTATTTTCGTAAAAAGAAAATAATTGCATTTCTATTTTAGGGAAACACACGTTGCTTTTCTTTCTTAAACAAAGAAAAATTCTATCTCGCGAGCACACTTCACTTAGGTGCGATTCATACTGTCATGATTGACACATAAAAGTGTTTGGAAAAACATAAACGTCAATTCACGAATGTGTTCTAGCACCATGGTTTCATTCGATCTGACGCAAACGTAGAGTTGAATTTCCTTTAAGCCAGTTGGATACCTGGGATATCTTCGATTTGGTATCGGTCATTTCCAAGTACATTGACTACAATATATGGACCTCGATATTTCCGCTCCAATTGGCGTGACTCGCCTGTGACTGATGGTTCGTTTTCAAGCACCACGAGATCACCAACATTGTGCGGGAAAGGTTCGGCATGCTTTTCATCGAAACGGTGCTTCCACTTTGCACGCTCCTCAGCAATATTCTTAACGGCTAGGTTTAGTTTCTCGTTGATTGTAATGGTTGATAATGGGTTTTCCGCGTCGGCATGGACGGCAGTTAACAATCGATTTTGGAGGTCATCGCGCAGCTGAAAGTCGAACACTAGTTCGTTTGTGCTGAAATCAGAAGTTGCGTTTTTTTGTGAATTCACTGCCCATTGTAAATTCCGTAAGTTCAGATCCCAATTGTTTGGATCTTTGTTCGATGTTCGCAGATATGATAGGATTATCTGATTTGCTCTCTCAACTTGTCCGTTAGCTCGCGGCGTTTGTGCAGCTGTTTTGACATGTTGAATATTATTGTTGCCACAATACTCCTCAAATTGAGAGGATGTAAACGATGTACCCCTATCGGTAACAATCTTTGCAGGTAACCCGAAATAGCTGGACATCTCGTTTAAAACGGCGACTGCAGGAGTTGTTTTTGTATTACGTACAGCTTTCATAACCAGAAAGTTAGAGAAAGCATCTGAAATAGCCAAGATCTCTTTTACTTTTAATGAAAGGTTCGAGGTGATTGATGCGAATCAAACGGAAAGGTATCGGTTCAACGTAGTCATAGTGCAGAGTACCCTCGCGTTTTCCTCCTCGTGATTTGGAATAGCAGCACTCCACACACGCAGCTAAATATTCCTTTACATATTTTCGCATATTCGGAAACCAGCAATTTTGTTTAATACGCTCGATAGTCTTTTCTAGCGCAAAATGACCGGTATCTTCGTGGCAGGACAGCACAACTCTCCATCTTACAGCTTTTGGTACAACAAATTGTAATTTGTATTCATTTTTAATTTGTTTTTCTTGTGGGGACTTTAAAGCTCCGTTTCACATAGCAATTAATTCCAAGAGCTCTTTATCTTGTAGCTGCATTGTGAGAAGCCAATCATCAATATTAGCAGTGATCTTCATTATAAAACCGCCAGGCTCTACTTCATTTGGTGGTTGATCGGGAGTACGGCTTAATGCATCTGGCTTCCACGGTTTATCTTCGTTCTTTTGAAATAATACACCGGCTAGACCAACACTACTTGCATCGGCATGCACTTCATGTTCAGCGTTACTGTCGTACAGAGCTAGAACCGGACCGCTACATAGCATATTTATAAGTTTGTCAAATGTATTTTTCTGCTTAACACCCCATACGAACTCTTGTTCTGATTTTCGTAGCAACATCGTGATTGGTTCTGAGATAATTGAGTAATCCTGAACAAATCTGCGGAAAAATCCAGTCAAACCCAAGAAGCGGTTGGCTGTTTAAAATTTTTAATTACAGCTATGTTTTAATTACCTGGTGCTATTCCATTTTTAACAATAACGTGCCCTAGTTGTATAAGTTCCGTTTTAAAAAATTTGCATTTGGACATTCTTAGCGTCTAATTGCTCTCTTTTAACAAACAGAGAAATTTTTCTAACCGTTCTAACCGTCCTTCTTCTATACTTTTACTGGGCATTATAACATCATCGAAATAAATTAAAACTTCACCACGACCCGTCGGCAACGCAATCTTATCCATTGTCGCTTGAAATATTCCGGGGGCGTTAACCATTCCAAATGGCATTCTGTTGTATTCGAAATGACCATCCGTAGTAACGAAAGCTGTATATTGTTTTGAGGACTCTTCAATTTCTATTTGGTGATAGCCCATGCGAAGGTCAAGTGTCGTAAAGAATCTGTTACCTGAGAGCTGAGCAAACTGCTCCTCCATATTTAGCATAGTGTAAGGATTTTTAATAGTCATTTTGTTTAGTGCACGATAATCTACGCAGAGTCGATGCTCACCATTTTGCTTTTCTACCAGAACCACGGGTGGGGCATACAGTGATGACGAAGCACGTATGATGTCATTTTTAAGCAAATCAAGAACAATGTCCAAAACGATTTTACGTTTGGCGAATGCTATCCCATATGGTTTTGCCCGAATAGGTACGTCAGTGTTTAATTTAACACGCATTTTGTTAATAACACAATTGCCTAGTTCGGACATACTTTCTGCAAAAACACCAGGGTATGTTGAAAGTAGATCTTTTAATGGTCTGCGTGCTTCCTACGTTATTTCCACCGATGTTTGCAGATCTTCTATATGGCATTTGATTCCCTCTATGATAAGACGTTTACAATACATTACGACCTAGCAAAATATTTTCGGGTATTTTTCCGTCATCCACGATCAACAAATCGGTTTAAAATTCGTTATCATCAAATTCTACGACAGCATTTATTTTAGAGGTGCAAACAAATTTTCCATCGGTGAAACCACTCAAAGTTACCGAACAACGCAGTATTTCATTTTTAAAATCTTTTGCAAATGTCTCCAGAATTAGAGTGTATGCACTCTAATTACCAGGATCTATAAATGATCGTGACGGTTTTTGATTTACTTTCACAACTTTGGTCACAAGCTCATCTCTTTTTTCGCAAGTACTTTCAATTTTGTTAACCGTTGGCTTATTCTCCGCATTGTTTTACATACTAGGACAATTGTGGTTCAGGACACTTGTTTGAATAATGGCCTATTCTAGAGCAATTGAAACATTTGACTTTTCTAGTCGTCTCGCTTTCCTCACTATGGAGCGTTTGTATCTTAGAATTGTCTTTAAGATCATGATTAGTATTTACCGGGTATTTTGGTTTTAGTTTTTCGTTAAAGTTCTGAACATCATTATATACCGTATAAATATTTATATCATGTAAGACTTCATTACAGAGAGCGTATTCATTCGAGATTTTCTGCTTTAAGCGTGGCTCATTGATGCCATTAATTATATACCGAGCAATTGTATTTTCGGGTACGTTTCCACGAGTACCTATAGACATCATTTTGTAGTAATATTCTTGCGGACTTTCATTAAATTGTCTCTTCGTTTGGGACATTTTGATGTACCATATACGTCTGCTATGTTTTCTGTTGAAGCAAAGTCTTTCAAAAATTTTGTAACAAATTCCGTCCAAGAAAGAAACACTTCTTGCGAATCAACCCAATATTTTGCGTATTCTTGCAACTTTTGTTGCACTGCAAATACTATTGTTTGATCGTCCCAACGATATGTAGTTCGTAACATATGGATGCATTTTATGAACTGATTTAGCATAAGAGATTTGTCGCTTGACGGATTGAACTCGGGCAAAAGAGTTACAATCTTTCTAACGTTTCCATAAGGATTTTGCGCGTGTGGTGGGTAATATGCAATACGACTCCCGTTCATATGTTCATGCCGCATATTACCTATATAACTCGTGCTTGGCACACTACCAACTGGCATGCACCCCAATGCTGCATACTGTGGGTTCGGCCTTGATAGTATGTACGGCTTATAAACTGGCACAGACGTTGTGAAATGATTTAATTGAATCGTTGAATGAATTGAATGATTGAATCGGCATGTAGTTCTTATGTAATGCACAATTATGGTTTATATTATGCGCATTAACCGGAAATGTATTCATTCCCGACGATATTAGCATAAAATTATTTACAGACGTTGACATTATTGGCCTGCATATTTACATTAGGTATCGGCACTCCCATTGTCGTGACCTTGCTTACATTCAACTCTGCCTTAGATTTATTTTCATTCTTACATACTGGAAAAGACATACTTTGTGGCTGAAAATTCTGCTGATTCGTTTGCAGTTCACATAACTTTTTTTCAAGAAATTAACTCTTTCCTTTAACGCGGCTGTATCATTTTGAGCAGTTACGTATGCTTCTTCACCATGATTTTTCTCTAACTGGCGAATTAAATCTTTTTTATTGCCGCTGGTTGGCAATTCTGCGTTTTCACATTTTTCCCGTAAGTCGTTTATTGTTAGACTGCGCAAATTCATCGTTATCGTTTTGTAAGGTTAATCCCACTTCTGAAATTGTCAAAGACGGCTTTTATTTTCGTAAAAAGAAAAAAATTACATTTCTATTTTAAGGAAAAACACACGTTGCTTTTCTTTCTTAAAAAAAAAAACTCTGTCTCGCGAGCACACTACACTAAGGTGCGATTCATACTGACATGATTACACATAAAAGTGTTTGGAAAAACATAAACGTCAATTCACGAATATGTTCGAAAATAGTTTGTGTTAAGGGTGACACTCCTATTAATTGCCTTTTTAAGTTCAAATCTGCTCTCTAGGTATTTTTGTAGAAGCCTTCCTGTATCTACTCCAGATCTGTGGCGTTGAAACTGCCTCAAGGAGGCAAGGCATTGAAATCTTAGTAAAGAAATTTCTTCCGTCCACCAATAGTTAGGTGCGCGCCCATTACTTCTGCCTTTTCTTGACATTGATGCATCGCAGATGTTGCATAGTTTCTTCGTAAGGTAACTTGATTTTTCAAAAGCATCCCCGACTCCGAAACTCATGTTTCGGTCATGAATTCCATCAATGCATTGTCGAGATATTTAGTTTTCTAACCTATTTGTTGTGCTTTTCTCTGCGATTTTTTAAAACAAACTTCTCTCTCAACGATATAGAAAAGCAAATGGCATTGTGTTCGCTGTGGATGTAGTGGTTTATTACTTTCCATTGCGAACATTGATGACTGGCTGGCAAAGGTGAGATTTATATAGGATACGCCTCTACCAATATTGAACGTTGGGCTATGCCCATTGTTCAGTTGTGTTAGGTTTAGTGAGGTGAACGTCTCTAATAGGGCTCCACCTCGGCGCGTAGTAATAGTACTGCCCCATTCGACTACGCCAGCACTGAAATCCACTGCAACAATGATGGGAGTTTTATTTCTGACTGTTGCTGATAGCCTATCAAGAAAGTCTTCAAATCTCTCTTAGGAGATATTTGGGAATATGTAGCAGCTGCACACGTAGATACCTCGGATTCTATCAAGTACTAGACCTTCCTTTTGTACCAGTACGCTTGGTTTAAACATTATCTCCTGTCTTAGCCAAATGGCTGCCTTTACAGAAGTATCTTGTACCCATTTGGAGGTTTCTTTTGATTTGTAAAATTCACTAAATATGAGTACATCCGATTTTAATTCCTCACATCGATTTAAGTTCAATTGCAGATATTTAATCATTTTTTGGACTTAAGCTCCTGCATAACTTTCGTGAAGGATTCACATTTGAAACTTCTTGAATAGTGTTGATTACCACCCTTGTAGCACGTTTTTGCCCTATCACCATCTTCTCCACATCTCATACATGTGCTTTATCTATTATTATCGCTTTTGCTGTGTCTAGCAGCATGCCCAAATTGAAGGCATTTAAAACACCTCAAGGGTACAATATGCTTTCTGATCCTGCTGCGCACCCTGGATTTATATTTGGTTTTTTACGATTATGCTCTGTGTGTTGAAATTATGACTCGTTCTTCTAATTTATTTTAAATTTGATTTTTGATGAAATTTTTTACTGTCTTTGTACAAAAGTATGAAGTTTGCCTAATGTAGGGTAAGTTAGCACAGTCAGTTGCGCAACCATAGTTGTTGTTAGTTTAAATGCCATTAATATGTTCAATAGTAAAGACAGTAATATGCCCTATAGTAGCAATGATAATATGAAGTATAAAAACTAACACTACATTGTTTAATAATTAATTATAGTTTGTTCTGTAACACAACACAAACACAACATAATACAACACAAAGCATCAATAAAAAAACAACACAAAAATAATAAAAGTTTTAAGACAATTAATACAATCCACCACTAAAAAGCTTATAATAAAACAAACAATAAAAAAATTGCATAGGCTAATTTTGTGAACAAAATTCTGTTGAAGCCACAAGAACAAAACGATAGTCCACGTAACACTTTTCGACTACAAAAGACGAAGCAAGAATGCAATCGAGACAGTTACCAGTTCGACTTCTCCCCTACGCTCTGCAGTATGGCCCACAAATTTTTGTCCACCTTTCAGGTTCGAGTCGGTTGCTCTCTGTCCTGTGATTACCCCATCGACGCCAGTGTTCCCAAGGGCTCTGTTCTTGGACCCCTTCTTTTAAACGTATTTATAGCAGACATCCCTCTCCCGCGGGCCCCTGTTAAGCAAATCTGCTTCGTCGGTGACTGCCTTGTCTCCATGCGGTCCCTCTTCGAATATTATACCAAGTGAAAGATTAAACTCAACCTCTCCAAGATATCTGCTATTGCCTTTCTCGGCCAGTAGAGTAATAACGCCAGAGGGTTTAGCACTAACACTAGGCTCAGGCTTAACAACTCTCCCATTCAGCTTGTTCCTGACTGTGTTGTTGCTGTACGTACATTTTGGTCAGTAAAGACCGGCAACTTATTGTTTTTTTGCCTTATATTGTTGACCGCATTAAAACAAAATATATAACAATTTAGATTTACTGTCAGGTTTAGATTGACTGTCAAGCTTGCGTTTCGACATATTCACTTTTAACTTTTGTTCCAAGAAAATAAACTAAATATATCTACTAAAAAGTGTATATCCTACTTATTATTTATTTTTACGATGTGGTGATTTAAATGAAAAAAAAAATAATATATGTTCACGAGGATTTATTCATAACATTATATTCCTATAACTTATATAATAATAATAAACTAAATATTTAATTACATTTACGTTAAAGTATTTATTTTAAAGAAATATTAGTTTATGTACAATATTTACTAGTTAATTAGTAAACATTCTTAAGCATTGACAGACGGGAGCTAAATTATCATTAAGGGGTTAAATTATAATTTATTTATTCATTTAGCAGTTTTAAATGATCATTTGTGGTCTTTAAATGGCCGAATTTAACCCAATTTATTCGTCACTTAGGTTTTTAGAAATGGTAATGCTGCATATGCAAGTGAAACGAAATAAAAAATGGAACAAACTTCAAGCTATTTGATTGTCAAAATGTATACAAAACATATTTGGAAACATTGGTAAATGTAAGTACTTGTTATATTTTTACATATTTTATATTTTTTTTATATATTTTATATTTAATTAAAGCAAGTTTCTTTAATTTTTCTTGCTTATCCATTTTGAATTTAAAATTCTTTCTTTTGCTTTTTCAATAACAAAAAACATATGATACAGCAACTTCTTAATGATAATTTATACCGTCTGTCAGGGTATTTTTAAAATGATCATTTAAGGCTACTTAATGATAATTTATTGCGCTCGTCTGTCAATGCTATTAGTGTTGCAAATAGGAATAATTTCATTTATTGTAAAAATTATTAGTTGTATACAATACATATTTGTTAGGGTTATAGAGTGAACAAAGGCTCAAGCAATCTAGTGAATAAATTCAAGTTACACCAGCAATAACAATTCACAATTATATTCCCCAGCGACAAACTGGTGAATACACTAGTACTGAAGAGTAACATGCACAAACTGAAGCCGGTAACAACAACTCAATGTAAAATTCTCTAGTTGAATATATATAAACTAAACTTAAGATCGATTAACGCTATATATTTTTTTAATTATTAATATTAACAGGTACTGTTGGTTGTGCTGGAATAAACAATAAACAATTTTTGACAATATTAAGTATTTTATCTCCAATTTGAGCCATTTAATTAACTTAGTCTGAAATCAAAATCGACTTTTTTATATGTACTTATCACATTATTTATGAAGGGTATATCAATATATATGTATGATTCTTAAGATTAATGAACATACCATTCTTATCAGAATTGTGTTTTTGGTTGGTCCATTGTTTGCCTGGCATTCCTTTAAGTAAATTTTGTTATTTAATTCAGCAACTTAGAAATGCTTCATCTATTGAAGTTTCCAGAAAAAAGTGACTATCAGTATCCAAACCCTGTCGAACCATGACCAGTCATTGATGGTGTGACACTACTAACTATACCTAATTGTGTTGTTGCATTATTTGATTGTCAGTGTTGTGCAGCAAATTTCATACGTTTTTGTTTTTGCCTTTGATTGCAGAACCATACACGCACTACGTTTTTCTTTAAGTCCAACTTCTCAGCAATAGCAGCAATTTTTTCTCCAGAAGGCCTCGGTTGTACAGCAAAGTAAGCTTCCAGTGATCGTTTTTCAGGAGCCGCAATGGAAGTCCTTTTTCTTGAAAAAAGGCTCGATATAGATTACTTTACATATGTATATATTCATTTTTGAACTTGACTTCTGGTATATAATGCTTAAAAACCTGAATATGTAAAAATTTCGGAAAAAGTTACAAAAGTAGGAACTGAATATGTTATAGATTCTTTTGGAGTGTATGTAAATGTCTTAAGTTTTTTCACTTATAGTGTGAACCGTTGTAGTAAAATGTGGATCTGCGAAAAATAGACCTGTTTCATTTCGTGAAAATTGGAAGCACCGATAGATATTCTATCTACTAAAATGTCGCATACATAAATTAAAACGAATAATAAATTACTTACTAAGTAATTTCGGCCTCTAGCTACCTTCACCACTTCAAACTTGAAGTTATAACATATTTGCTTTATTTTTCTGTTTTTTATAATTTTTTGGCTTTTTTTATTTTCTGAAATGTAGGAAAAATTAGTGGAACTCCAATTTTCGCAAAACAAGAACAGCTCACATACACATACTAAGTTAACTACTTTATATATACAAGCTTTACAAAAGATTATAAAAACTGTTTCAAATCATATTTGCGGTTGTATCATAATTTAAAATAACTCCACAAACTTTAATAGATGAAATAAAATTCAGTCAATGTCCTGTTAGAGGCATACTGATTTCATGAATGAATACAAATATGTTTTGCGGTTCACTATTAACCAATAACACACAGTGTAAGAAAATTTATCTAATGCTGGATTCACACGAGAGATTAGATTTTAATTTTATCTGTCAAAAATTTTAAAATGACTTTTGAAATCAAAAAGTAAAAATATTGATTCAGACGACGTATCATTGTAATTTTATTGTCAGATTTATTATATATTCACACTTTGTACCCATTTTCATAAAATATTTACTACGCACATATGATATATACATGTGTTAATTAACATATTTGCTTCATTTTGAATGAAAATTTTATTCACTCTTCAAAACTGTTCACAACAGCACAAGTTTGTACTGCACAATTCTGTACTACGGGGAACTGTTCCAGTTAAAATAAACTTGATTTTGTAGAAATTACGATTCATTTCTATATTTAACTGTCAAGATTTCCATTCTTAATTAAATTTGTTTCGCTACCGAAATCACGAATAATTTGAAATAACAGCTAAAATTACAATCGAAATTCTCGTATGAATTCAATATAATTGGTCAGATATATATGAATGTATATATTTGGTATTGTATTGTTATTTTGTATTGATTCTGTTTATTGATTTAAATTAACTACAAAAATTAATATAGGAACGAATAATTTTATATCGTTGAGCTCATTCATAAAACGTGTGTTCATAACTTTGAGCAAAAAGTGAAACTGAACTGTGAATTAGTATAATAAAGAACGGACAGATCGATAAGCAAGCATTCTAATATATCCATAAATAGACGATGACCAGATTTAGTCTTCGCTTGATTTAGAGTACTTACTCCTATTTATGCCTTATAATGTTTTACAAAAATATTGAAAACCCTTTTGATACAATATAGGATGAAAATCTTATTTCAGGAAATAAGTTTTTCTTCAGGTGTTTGTGGATTTTGTACGTGTAGATGTATAACAATGTTTTTATTACATTTTATATGAAGACATGGCTCTTAATTATTATTTCAATGACATATGGTTAAATTAAAGAGATTGAAAAATATGTTTTTTTGCAAACAGTAATGAATATTGCCAATAAATAAAACTTTGTGTACCTTTTCTTTTCACCTGTTGGAAGAACACTAGGAGCATCCGGATCTCTTCTTTTGTTTTTAGCTTGTGCTTCCGCTTCCTCCAGCCATGCCTGTAAAATTGGCTTAAGAGCAATCATATTATTATGCGATAGCGTTAGGCTTTCGAAACGACATATTGTACTCTGAGAAAGTGCTCCAACTCCAGGTAACTTTAGATTTGCTAAAGCCTTTCCAACATCAGCTTGAGTGACACCTTAAATGAATAGCATAATAATAAATTTCTAATTATAGTAACATAAAATATTGTAGAAAATATGATAGTCTATTGCATCATGAAAGGTCATTGAATAATTATTACAAATAAAAAAACAGTCACTGTCCTTTATTAAATTTCACTACATCAAACAAATTTATCGAGTGTTAAATAACTGCTTCTTTTATAAAAACCATTAGAAGAATTAAGTATGTTGTCAGAAATTGTAATTATAAAATCTTATATACATACACTTTTTTAATTGTCACTTATGTTACGTCTTCAGTGCATTGATAATCATAACAGTTTGTATGTAATATATACAGTAGGGTGGTTCGAAAAAAAGTTTTTTTTAACCAAAACAATGATATATTACCGTAGTATATTGTTTGAACTATCAGAAATGTAAATACCATAAAACGTCAGTCATATTATGATATATACCAATCTTACATATACTGAATATATTCGAAATTGTCTGGTTTCCCTAACTTCATTTATGCACATTTCACTCACTTTTTGAATACAAAACGACTCAGATCCCACCACGAGTATATGCTTGCACTTCGAGATTCATCCATACCCTACCCAATCAACAATAGATAGAGTGTTATAGACTCTCTACAATAGAGTGGGTTATTAATTTCTTTACATTTCACATCTAATCACACAGCTGCCCATACGAATAAAGTTAAGACTTTACTGAAGTTCTAGTTTAATAAACTTGTAATCTGATTTGTACGAAAAATCACGCACGTTCAATCTTGATAAGTGTGTTGCTCTGATTGAACTATGCTTTGCACTTTGCAAAAATTAGCAGTACTTATGTGACACATCAAGAACAATTTCCAGAGAATATTAACGTTGCACATTGTCAGCAAATACTGAGGTTTATTTGCAACTACCTTTTTTAGAACTTCAGCTGGGATCCCAAATAGTACGGTGTTTCGATGTTTTTTGGCTTCAACTCTAAGTTCTTCCTCCATGAAAATTTCGATGTCATCTGAGTGAACTTGTGCGGCGTTTTTAACACTTCTAACATTGTAGTTTGAAAAAAAAATTGTGTATTTATAATTTCGTTCATTTTTCCCTATTCCAAGTAATAGATTCTACTTTCACGCCTAATGTCTTTGTGATTATATTCATTCCCAACTTACTGATCTCGATTGAAGTCATTTTGCATTTTATGCTATAGAGTTCAATACGATTATTTCATTATTTCGCAAGTTTCAAATAATGAACTAATAAAAGTTATTTTTACAGACCACTTATGATGGACAAATCTTGATTTTGATAATATTCAATGCTCTTTAAACATGATTGCAATTTGAAGTATGTAAGGTCTTAGTAGTATGTAATGCTAGCAGCACAGAAGCTGCTTCTATTGACATTGATGGAGTTGGTCTCTATTATGAACAGTCAGGGGCTATCATTATCAATGACTGCATAAATGAGATCAGTTTACATGACCATAAGGGTTTTGTAAAATGAACTCAATGCAGTTAAGAGATTTCACGCTTATATGAGCCAAGGACACTAGAAATTTTATTTCTAATATTTTATTTTTGACATCTGAAAAGTGCGCACAAAATAAATCACTCCGCAGCTTTTAATGTTTTTTTATTACCCAATGGAATACAGTGATCATAAATTTAATTAAGTCAATTGAGACAGTGACTCTAAATAAAAATCGAATAAAATTGTGCCCGATTTTAAAAGATAAGTGAACCTTTTGTATAATTAAAACAATTGTTTTTTATCAAAAAAAAAAAGGTCAACTTTGCAAAATTAATTTGTTTTGAATTTCTATATTAATATTTTTCCACACACATCTTAAACAGCTGGTAGAGACAGCATTCGAGTATAGAGCTTAAAAGCTTCACATAAATAAAAAGAAGACGTGTTGTAAATTGATTCAGAAATTATACCAATTACAAATCGCTTATTGTGTAATTTATTAATAAAATTTTTTCTGTTTAATTTTTTTTTTTTTATTTTGTATTTTTATATAAAGCGACTGAACAAATAAAATTTAATAATAATAATTCATGCCTATAAATAGAACACCGCCTCCGGTAAAAGAAGGCGGTACACACCAACTAAAAAGTGATAATTCGCCAGCAGATGTTGGAACTAAACAAGAACATAGTTTAGCAGAAAAAATGAATAAACAAAATAAAGACATTTCGAATTTACTGAAGGTTTCTCAACGAGAACGATCAGGATCTATGAGCGGAATCCATAACGCTAAAATCGATATTCCACCTTATGATATTAAATCGTACAGAAAAGAAGAATGGAACGAAGTTAAAGCGAATACAAACAACCAAATAAGTGCGATCACACAGACTGGTTTGGATCGCTACATTAATATTAAAAGAAAATTGAACTCACAAAAAATGAAAAGCCGCGCTGGCTTTGAAAATTATGACAAAGGCTATACATCAGAAATAAAAACTTTCCGTCCCTCACCAATTTACTTTCATGAAAAGTGATCAAATATTCTTGTGAACAATCTTTTTAAATTAATTGACTCCAAGTTTTTTTTATGTTACTCCTCTTAAAAAAGGTGCAATTGATAAAACGAAGATACAAACTGAAACCGAAAACCAGTTCCGTAAGATTAACGCTTATCTAAAGGAAAAATCCAAAAATTTTTATACTTACTAGTTCAAAACTAGCAAGGTAATAGCAGTAGTTGTTAAAGGTATTGAACCGAATGCCGACACTAAGAAATAAAAATAGGTATTGAAAATGCTGGCTTTGAGGTAAAATCGGTTTTTAACATAAAAAACAAAGATAAATTTCCTTAATCTTTATATAAAATCGAATTAGAACCAAATACTAAAAAATTAAAAAATAACGATTTTCATCCAATTTACCACTTGCGTTTTTTAATAAATCGTAAGATAACAGTTGAGGAGCCTCATAAACGCAAAACTCCAGTTCTAAACTGTCAGGAATTTGGGCATACTAAAAGTTATTGTACTCTGCGTAAGCTTTGTGTGGCCTGAGGTGGTGCTCACCACTCAACTCAATAGAGTACAGATAAAAATAACATACATTTCAGAAAATGTAATAACGGTGGTGGTAATCATACTGCAAACTACCGTGGCTGTCCAATTTATATCGAAGTTAAGAATAAAGCTACCCAACGCTGTAAAAAGGTGCCAAACGCTTCATTCATAATCCAACAAAATCCAGTCAATATCAACCAAACAATCACAAAAAAAATTGATACAGCTAATTCATACTCAGCCGTCTTAAAAAATCGTTTAGTTAAACAAATTCTTGAAAATTCAATAACCTCCAATCAAAACTTAGAATCAATGCTAATAACTCTTGCTCAACTAATGATGAACTTTATGGCCTCAAAAATTATTGCAAGATATAGTAAAAACTTAATATCAAATGATGCAGTTTCTTTCAGCTAATAATGAACTGTCTTACAATGTGTCACTGGCACACACTTGAAGTCATAAACTTTCTATTGTCCCACAATATTGATGTTCTTCTAATATCTGAATCACATCTATGTAGCCAACACAATTTCTCTGTACCTGGATTCAATTTCAACTTCACAAACCATCCTGAAGATAAGCCTCACGGGGGAACAGGAATTCTAATTAATTTAAGAATTAATCACTATGTCCTAGAACAGCACTCTACAGCCCACATTCAAGCTACGTCAATATGTTTAAATTTCATTGAAAATGAAGTCGTGCTGTCTACTGTCCTCCTAGATTTCCTGTAACCGAAGCTCAATTCGTGGATTTCTTCCATAATCTCGGTAAAAAATTTATAGCAGCGGGAGACATTAACGCCAAACATACATATAGGGGTTCTCGTCTAATAAACCCAAAAGGAAAGCAACTCTACTCTACACTTACAAATCGCTGCAACAATTTAGATTTCATATCATCAGGTCAACCCACTTACTGGCCACCTGACTCCAAAAAATTCCAGATCTAATCGAGTTTTGTACCATATAGTGAAAAACATTGACCGTGAACTAATAACTGCGCACTCTAGCTTCGAACTATCATCCGATCACTCTCCAGTTATTATAAACTTATTCAAAACACCTAAAAATAACCAAAGTGCATCAAAACTGACGTCAAAGTAAATTCAAGTTTTTGGCAGCTAAACAACGCCTGAAAAAAGCATTGCTCATACAGATGGATAATAGTTTGAACACTTACGTACGAAAGTTAACACCTACAGAAAGTACGAACTATTCCCTATGGCGTTCGGTAAGAAAATTAAAAACACCTAAGAAGAGTGTATCACTGCTCAGGCAAGCCGACGGCAAATGGGCAAGGGATGAAGTAGATAAAGCAAATGTGTTCGCAGACCACTTAAGCCAGGTATTTCAACCAAATCCGACTAATAACTCTTCCCTAGCGATTTAATCTCCTCTAGTCAGATAGGGGCGTTTCAAACTTAAAACCAAACAGATCCAGCATGTTGCAAAAACCCAATTATGTGTCAACAAGTCCCCGGGATGTAACCACATTTCAGCAAAAATGCTAATAGAATTACCTCAAATAGCTTTCAAAATAATGACAAAAATATTTATCGCAATACTTCGACTTGGGTACTTTCCTCTACGTTGGAAAATTTCACAAATCATAATGATTCCTAAACCAGGAAAAAACTTAAAATTACCGTCTTCATATAGACCCATAAGTCTTTTACTAATGATATCGAAACTTTTTGATCGAATGCTTCTCGAGAAGATAACAACATATCTACAGCAAAACAACATAATATCTCACCAATAATTTGGATTTCATGCCAAACATGGCACCAAATGAGATTAAGAAAGCATTTGAAGATAAAAAATTCTGCTCTGCTATATTTCTCGATATAGCCCAAGCTTTTCACAAGGTTTGGCACGCTGAACTTATTTATAAAATCAAGAAACACACTCCTGACTACATTTACAAAATACTAGAGTCATATCTTCAGGACAGGAAATTTCATATAAAAGTTGGATGCCATACAACAGCTAATCTCGACATAAAGGCTGGAGTTCCTCAAGGCAGTGTTCTAGGTCCTATACTATATATTCTGTTTACTTCGAATATACCAAACAACTCTCGTCTTGTGACTTCTGCTTTTGCTGATGACACTGCTATCCTTAGTTCTCATTAAAATAGATTCATAGCATCTAGGGACTTAATTGAACACCTCGAACTCATTAAAACATGGTTAAACAACTGGCGCATTCTCGTAAATGAAAGCAAAAGCACACATGTAACATTTACCCTATGTAAGGACACATGTTCCCCAGTAACCTTTAACGGCATCACCATTCCACAATCAAACACCGTTTCGTATCTGGGTGTTCATTTGGATAGAAGACTAACTTGGCGCAAACATCTTGAGACTAAGTGAACGCAAATAAAACTAAAGGCCAAAAATTTCACTGGTTATTGAACAAAAATTCCAAGTTACAGCTAAATCACAAAGTGTTGCTCTATAATAGTTTACTTAAGCCAATTTGGAAGTATGGCGCTGAACTATGGGGTAATGCATGTTTCTCCAACATTAAGTTAATTCAGCGTACTCAATCCAAAATCCTTCGTTTAATTACCGGGGTTCCGTGGTATATAAAAAGTGATAAGATTCATGAAGATCTGAAAATACCACTAATCAAAAATGAACTCACTAAAATCAAATGTAAATACAAACAAAAACTTGAAATTCATCCGAACCACTTTGCAAGGCTTCTACTGCTAACGCGGCCTTCTTCAAGATTACGTAGAAAAGATGTACCAACGCACTGATTTCCTTTTTCTTTCTTTTATATATTTATTATCAACCTTATTTAAACTTTAATTTACTTTAATTTAATTTTTTTATTTTTTATTTTTTTTTATCCTTTTCTTTTCATGAAATAACTTGAAATTTAATTATTATCAATTAACTTCAATTATAATTGTCAGTTAATTTGTTTGCTTTAGTTTTTTAAGATTTGAATACTTATCGTAAATCTTCTTATAAAAGAGATTCAATAAATAATATAGATTTATTCAAAAAAGAAAAAAACTCTAAGAATGTGGCCCCAGATATGGTGTGTAAACTCCCACTACGAGCACCAGCTAAAAGTACTTTATCTGACGACATGGTCACGCCAGCTGGTAAGAAACCCAAACAATGCACCTTGATTTAGGGTTCGAGCAGATCTACTTTTGTCAAGTAGCAAGTCAAGCCAAGGGAATCAAATTAGGGAACAAATCGCATAGTTACAGGAGGCCATCATTGAGACTGCCATTGAGTTAGCCTCGGACGAAGTTGAACCGGAATTCGAAGGTTGTTTTCCTTGCACGGGATGGCTCATGGTGGTATGCTCTAATGACCAAGCAGCTAAATGGGTTCATAAAAATGCGGCAGCAATTGCAACTAAGGCAAAACTGAGTGTTAAAGTGGCTGAGGAGTCAGAGTTCCCAAAGACACACCTGGTGCGGGAATATTGTCCGCATAGCTGTGACTTTGAAAACACCAATGTCCTTGCCACAGTTGAGGCCCAGAATAGGCTAAAGGCAAGCACTTGGAAAGTGCTACAACGGGCTGCAGAAGGTTCTGTACTCCACATCGTTTTAGCTGTTAACGATGCTTCCTGGAATACACTGGTCTAGAATGGAGGCAGAATGGCGTAGCGCTTCAGTCATACTAAGCTGCTTTTAAAAACAAATAATACAATAAAGGAGGGGCAGCTAGAACAACGACCTACGGAACAAAGGGTTCCAAATAAACCCCCGAGTACAAAGATAGATAGTTAGATGTTCCTACATTCAGTATCAACGTCTAATGTGATTTTAAGTGAGACCTCAACAACCAGTAAAACCGCCATCCAGCAGAGGCTTTCGAAGCAGCCATCTGTGGGTGGACGCAAAATCAACTCCAAGAGAGCGCAGTATACAAAGAGGGCCACGAAGAGCTCGGGTTCAGAAGGAAGTCGAAAACTCATATAAAAAAACCCAACTAAAATGTGCACCATAGGGGTGCTACATGAAACCAGTACTATGCGTAAAAAGCATTGGCTACTTTGCATATTAAAGGCCGTCAACATCAATCAAGTAAGTTGATATATAAACGTGACATTCAGTCATCTAGAGCTGCTATACTAGTAAGCAAAAATGCTAACTGTATCTTAATTCCAGATTTCATCCAGAGGGACTTGGTGTCGGTCATTTTTGAGGTTCCGACAGAGTGTGTAACACGAGAGATCAGCCTACTTTAAGTCACTATAAATCTAATATAATTTATTTATTGGGAGTGATGGCAATGCGCACCACACCTTATGGGGAAGTACTGATATTAATAAAAGATGGCAAAAGCTTTTAGAATACTTGAGCAGTAATCACATCGGCATATTGAACAATGGTTTTGAACTTACCATTATTAATCCCATTAGAAGAGAAGTTCTTGATCTTACTCTTTCTATTCAATTTATCTCCAATTATGTTGGTAATTGGAGGGCCGCAAAGGTTTCTTTATCTGACCATCAACACATTCTTTTTGAATTGGCGAGTTGGATTATACTTAATAATTCAACAACTTCACGTATTCACGTGTCAGCATATCAGCTGGGAAGTCTTCAGATTATCCTTAGCTAATAAGAAGGACCAATTGCTGAACTCAATTAGTTACATTGATGAACTGGAACTATGAGCAGACCAAATAAACTCTGTTATCTATCAAGATCATGAAGATACATGTAAGGTCGAACTTCGTACATCCAGACGGGATGTGCCATGATGGAACAACAGGCTTGAAGTAATACGCAGAGAGGATAGAATGCTTTTTATTTTGCTAAGCGATCAGGGGTGTGGGTAGAACACAAAATGTGCTTGACTGCGTACAACAATGAGATTAGAAAATCTGAACGGAAATCATGGAAAACTTTCTGTGACAGTATTGAAAACACTGCGCAAATGGGCTGCCTTCATAAGGTGTTGAGAAAGTCTCTTTCAAATGATTTTATTCTCTTGAAAAATAGTGATGGTCTCTTCACAGCGAATGACGAGGTAAATTTGCAACATTTCCTACTTGTGCACTTTCCTGGTTCGATCTTATGTGATGCATCCATGGAAAGAACAACCAGACAGTCGATTAAGGTCCTTATCTGGTATCATATTCAGCACTGATAAAATAAGGTGGGCAGTAAATTCTTTCAGTTCCTTCAAGTACCTAGGAAATAATGGCATTTTCCCGATACTTATTCGAAATGATATAGACGTTCTTATAAACCCAATAAAGGTACTTCTTAGGGCAAACCGAGGTTGAAAATACATACCTAAATTTTGGAGAGAAGTTAATGTGGTACTTATAGACCGATTCCTTCTCCCATCCTTCCTCCTGAAATTCATGGAAATAGATATCTTTAATTCGTACAGAATTGTTTAAAAGTCAACTGCTTTACAAAACTCAATTCGCTTACTCTAAAGGGAAATCTACCAAATTGGGTTTACATAACCTAACCTGCAGAATTGAAAAGGCCCACAAAAACAAAGAAGTCGCAAAATGCAGTCTTATCAACAAAAATACCATTTGTATAAACTAGAAGTTCTAGCCGTTACAGAAGTACTCAAGAAGTGGAGAACCTTGGTTTTATGCACAAAATTTAAAATTGTGACCGATTGCAACGCATTTACTAAGACGATGAAGAAGCACGACGTGCCACTACGAGTATCGAGATGGGCTATGTTTCTTTAGGAATTTGAATATGAATTAGAGCACAGATCCGAAACTGAAATGAGACATGTAGATGCTCTCAGCAGAGCAGCATGCATGATGATGAAAGACGCTTTAAAATATCGAATTAAAAGAGCGCAGATAGAAGATGAAAATTTAAGAGCAATTATGAAAGTTCTTACAATGACAATTTATGAAGATTATTATATGAAACATGATATTTTACTTAAAGATCACTTAAAAGAATTAATTGTGATATCAGCATGTATGGAAAATAAAATTATATTGAAGGAACATTGTCAAGGACATTTTGCAGTCAAAAAACGCAAAATATACTGGGAAAATATTTTTTTTTCCAAATCTCGCAGTGAAAGTGGTTATGGTAGTCCACAGATGTATCGATTGCATAGTAAGTGAAGCAAAACAAGGCTAACAAGAAGGTTTTCTCAACCCTATTATTGATCTGATAAACCATTAAGTACATATCACATTGATCATGTAGACCCAATGGCAACGCAAAAGATGTATAACTATGTTTTAGTAATCGTTACCGCCTTCTCAAAGCTTGTTTGGCTGCATTCCACAAAAAGCAAACGAGGTTATTCATAAGTTACGCAAGCAAGCAGCAGTATTTGGAACGAATAATCTCTGAGAGAAGAACGGCGTTTATGGCTAAACATTTAAAGAGTTTTAGAAGGAAGAAAACATACAGCACTTGCATCGCAACTGGCGTGCCACGAAGTAATGACCAAGTGGAAAGAATTCATCGAACACTAATTCCAATGTTAACATAATTATGTCATTAAAAACCCGAAAATATGACACAAACATGTTGATCACGTGATGCAGACTTTAAACAATACAGTGTCTAGAAGTATGAATAATACACCTTTCAAGTTGTTAACAGGTGTAGATATGAAACCAAAACATGATTTTAACTTAAAAGAACTAATTGTAAATGAAGAAATTTTTTTGTTTGAGAATGAACGAGTAAATATACGAAATGAATCCGGAAAAATATTGAACGTATACAAACGGAAAATAAAAAAGGTTTGATAAGATAAGAAAACTTGAAGAAGTATATGCAATTGGTGATATTGTAGCGATCAAAATAAAACAATATGGTTCCAATCTTAAACTGAAACCCAAGTTCTAAGGGCCTGACAAGGTATTCAAAGTTTGCAGTCATTGAAGGAATACAGTAGAGTAAGTTTGCAATTTCGAAGAGCCAAATCAAACAAATACTGTCGCAGAATTTATGAAACGATGGCACTCAGCGTTCGAGGCTTCCCGCTAATCAAGATGGCCAAATGTAGGAATGGCGCCCAGACACACTAATGACAGACAACCCTTTGTCAGGCCAACACTGACTTAAACACAACAAAGGGCAACACTGACAGAAAATGACAACGAACTAAAGACAGAACGAATGAGAACAGTACAAGAGAAGCAATGCGGCGTTGAGTATATCGTGTGCGAATGGTGCAATTAGTTTCGTGTTTTTTGCAGAGTTCAGAAAAACATTGTGCTGTGCACAAAAATGCAAAACACCACGCACAAATGTTGAGCGATTCTAAACAAAATTTCACACCACAAATGTGGTGTGCGAAAATTTTTGTGCACATCTTAAGTGCACATCTTGTGTGCACAAACAAAACGCACATTTCACACGAATGTGGTGAAATGAAATAAAACTCGCACACCAATTCGGTGTTTGTGCCGAAGTTATTTCGCAGAATACGAGGAGCACATTTTGTGTGAAGACTCGAAAATAAAAATGCACCCAAATGTGCGGAGACGAAATGTCTGCACATTCGTGTGAAATGATGATTTAAAAGCGCACAATATTACGATGAATAACGCAACCAAATAGTATGGAAGACTGATTTGCATTAATTTTCGTCTTAAGGCGAAATATTTTATTGAAAAAATGATTTTCTATTTTAATTTTGAATTTATTATTAGATTTACATTTATTGCTTATATTACTTATTATTTTAAGGTTTATTTATTTAAGACATGGGAATAAAGTTAATTTCACATTGTACTTGAAAACTTTGTTATAATATAAAATATAAATAGTTTATGATATATGAGTTAAATAGGTACATGAATTTAATAGAGAAAGAGTATTTGTTTCGAAATGTTATAAATAAAGAGGATCGGTTCTACGGATTTTACTTTGAAAATATTAAATATATCAATATTGGACTACTTCATAAAATTTTATTTATCATTTAAGCATCACTTTAAAATTAAAATAAACACTATAGAGTATTGCTTTTGTCCTTTAAGGTGTAAATGATTACTACGATTGAAGCTTAGTTTGTTTGTTTTTTATTTAAGAGTATCACTTAATAGTATTTTACAGGGTTCAGAAAAACACTGTGCTGTGCACAAAAATGCAAAACACCACGCACAAATGTTGTGCGATTCTAAATAAAATTTCACACCACAAATGTGGTGTGCGAAAATTTTTGTGCACATCTTAAGTGCCACATCTTGTGTGCACAAACAAAACGCACATTTCACACGAATGTGGTGGAGTGAAATAAAACTCGCACACGCATTCGGTGTTTGTGCCGAAGTTATTTCGCACAGCACATTGTGTGTGCGGCAGCCAGCTTGCTCTCGCACACAACGTGTGCAGAAAAGAATACGAGGAGCACATTTTGTGTGCAGACTCGAAAATAAAAATGCACCCAAATGTGCGGAGACGAAATGTCTACTGCACATTTGTGTGAAATGATGATTTAAAAGCGCACAATATTATGACAAATATCGCAGCAAAATTGTACGTAAAACTGATTTGTATTAATTTTGGTCTTAATGCGAAATATTTTATTGAAGAAATGATTTTGTATTTATATTTTAATTTTGAATTTATTATTAGATTTACATTTATTGCTTATATTACTTATTATTTTAAGGTTTACTAATTTAAAACATGGGAATAAAGTTAATTTCACAATGTACTTGAAAACTTTGTTATATTAAATAGGTACATGAATTTAATAGAGAAAGAGTATTTGTTTCAAAATGTTATAAGTAAAGAGGATCGGTTCTACGGATCGTACTTTGAAAAAATTATATATATCAATTTTGGACTACTTCATAAAATTTTATTTAATAGTAAGTTGTACACTAAGATTCGTTAGTAAGGTTATAAAAACCAAATTAAATATTTTTTACAACAACATAAATTAATTTTGTTATTAGATTTCACTTAATTTTTTATCTTTAATTACAGCTTAAATTTAACGAAGTTATTGAAATAATTCAATAATTTAATATCTTAATTTCTTATTAAAAAATATATAATTTTTATTACATATTTTTTGAAGTAAATTTTCATTTAATCTTATTAATAACATTGCTGAAATATTTTTTTCACTTAAATTATATCTTTGGTTACTTAGCACAGTAGAAAGGGCGCTAAAATCCTGCTACCTGTTCAAGAAAATATTTTCCTTATCTTTCGCGTTTTTTAATGAATGTTAGATACTCTACCTAAGTGAATACATATTTCTGGAGAAGAAAAATATCTATTTGTGGCCCTCCTGTATTATCTTTTTTAAACTGTTGCAAATTTTATTAAACAAATACACCAATACCAATACCTGCTACCTGTTCAAAAAAAATATTTTCCTAATCTTTCGTGTTTTTTAATAAAAGTTAGATACTCTACCTATGTAAATACATATTTTTTGGGCATAAAAAAAATTTCCTAAAATATGTTTTTATTTCTTTTAAACTGGTGCAAAACTTTCCAAACAAATACTTTAAGATCACTTACTATATTTGCATTTAAAAATGCACAAAGTAATATACAAAAAACTGATATTTTAAGTTAAAATACAAATAAGGTTAAGACAGTTATAATTTTTAGTTAACATTACTTAACAAAAATAATTATTTTAAATATTTGTTAATTTATGCAATTTTTAATATAAGTTACAGTCCCAAAGAACGCAAATATCAATTTCTTCAAAATTTGCAACAATATAATATTTTCTATTTCAAACAAAATTGTGAAGTTCCTGTAATTTTTTTCCACCCTTGGGTGCAAGCGCAAAATCGTACATTTGTGCACGTTTGTGCAACCGCACATTTGTGCACATTTGTGCACGTTTGTGCAGTCGCACATTTGTGCACATTTGTGCAAACGTAATATGAGCAGCACACTCGTGTGCAAAGAGAATTTTTTGTCGCACAGTGCGGTGCGAGCATAAAATTTTCTCGCACATCTGATTGTGCACATTTTTGTAAATCAGTCGCACAGCACAAATGTGTGTGGACGAATCTGTGTGCACAATCATTGCTTTGTGCGATGTGAAATTTGAAATCGCACAACAAATTTGAGTGCGTGCATTTTTTTTCTTAACACCACAAATGTGCGTGTGCATATTTTAAAAACAATTTCCACTCGCACAGTGCAGTGTGCGATTTTGTGCACCAC
>NC_051846.1:106720792-106739918 GCF_002237135.1 Teleopsis dalmanni | reverse complement strand
TGTGCATTTATATTCTCTTTGTTTCATATTTTCTCAATAAATATGAGAAATTTTTCTCTGAAAATTTGAATGAAAAATTGAACCTATTTATCTATTGATAGAACTATAGTGTGATGAATATTCTATGTATTAAATACTCACTGAATTTGTATTGCGATAATCTATTAGAAATCTATTAAAAGCTATTTCATTACGAGTATCATTTTCATATATTAAATTTGCAAATAAAGATCTGTCTTTCATTATTAAAAAAAGCAAATGTTATTTTGATTTATTAACTATAAATTGTAGTGTTACAACCTGGTACCTACCGCAACTTCTAGCGGTAATAACAGGGTACCTCTTAATAAATCAGTAATCTCCACGCGTGCTGGCCCCTCTGCAAGGTCGGGTCCTCTATCCAAGAGAATTTATAAAGAACGGCGAGCGGCGACTAGACTGCTCGAGAGATATGGCAATGTCTCGGTTACGTCCAAGTCTCTAAAGGCAAGATAAGCCTAGGCAAAACAGGTCCTTAATACTTCTAAGGAAGACAAAAAGGAACCTGTATCGAAGCGTCAGCGCTCATTAGATGAGTCAGCTTCGAAGCCAGATGTCAAAAAGGCAAAATTTCGTGGCAACGCCACCACTACTAAGTCTCAGCGACACGCTGAAGGGCTCCATCATAATGGCGGTCATAATGGGTGACGTTTGGCCAGGCGCAAAACTTAAAGTCGTTGCTAAGGAACAAATTCCTGGGAGCGTTCCTGGATTCCAGCCGGACCATCCGACCCTCAGTGTATTCTGGAGCTAATTCGAGTGGGAAACCCTGATGTAAATACGTTTACGTGAAAGGTCACTAAGCTGGAAGAAGCCAAAGCCAAGTTTAGGTCGGTCAGTTTTGTGATCGACAAAGCCTCTCTTGCCATTTTGGCGTGATCTGGTGGCGTGTTAAATTATGGTTTTTTCCCCATAACTATGAGGGTTTACAAAAAAAATTGAGGACCAATCCTCGTCTGATGTACGAGAATCAGCGGCAATTTCTTAACACACTGCTAATCCCTTATCGAAAGTGGGCAACATCAAGCCTGCTTCCATGACCGAAGTGAGTCCGATTATACCATCTGAAGACTCACCTGTGTGCATGGACACTTCGGTGTCTGCTCCTCTCTTACTTTCGCAATAGCTTTTATGCCTGTCCCCCCACTCGACCTAGTAAGAAATGCAACCCACCTTGGTGGAATAAGCATTTATGTCTTTTACGAAAGGAGTGTAGGAGATTTTTTAATAGGGCAAAACTACACAATAATGAGAGTGATTGGCTGAAATACAAGACCTCTCTGCAAGAGTATAAGAAAAATTTACGTAGGTCCAAGAGAAATAGTTGACAGTCGTACTTTCAAGAAATAAATAGCAATTCTGAAACCTCTAGACTGCGTAAAATCTTGTCCAAAAATCCATTTGTCCCTGAGTTACTCAAAAAATCTAACGGGACATGGTGCAACAATAGTAGTGAATCATTACAATTACTACTAGATACTCACTTTCCGGGATCTTGTATTTCGGTAACTGCGTTCACAGAGTCCATTAATCTCTCACCGGTTAACTCTATTAAAGTAAACCTGCAGATCGTTAAATGGGCTATTTTTAGTTTTGGACCCTACAAATCACCAGGACCGGATGGTATTGATCCAAATGAGCTCCAGAATTCTTGGGAGTTAATACACAACCGGCTTTTGGCAATATTTAGACATTGTTTCTTATTAACTATGCCTCTATTAAATGGAGGGAGGTTAAAGTAGTTTTTATACCCAAAGCAGGAAAAACCTCGCACCATAACCCCAATGAACTCCGTCCAATAAGTATTTCTTCTTTCATGTTGAAGGCTCATGAAAGAATAATAGACGTAGAAGTAAGACGTGCTGTAAGCCCCAACCAGTGGTCCCCCTCACAGCATGCTTACACTAAGGGAAAATCTACGGAGACAGCTCTCCACTCCCTCACTTATAGAATAGAAAAATCCATTAAACTCAAAGAACTTTGTATGGTTGCTTTTGTAGATATTGAAGGGGCTTTCAACAATATACTCCCGAGTGCAATAGTAAGCGCGATCTCGCGTCTGTTTGTTGATGATGCGCTCATTAGCTTTATAAATCAGTTGCTGACTGGCAGACTCATTGAAGCAGCGATGGGCTCTCAGAAGCACACATAAGAGTGAATAGAGGTACCCCCCAAGGAGGAGTAGACTCCCCTCTTCTTTGGAACTTAGTGGTGAATGAACTGCTAATAAAATTCAAGGCAGAGGGCTGCGAAACTATTGCATATGCGGATGATATTGCGATAACAGTCACCGGTAAATATACTACCATTCGTAGGGATATTCTACAAAACGGTCTTAATATCCTAAACAAATGGACACAAAAATGTGGCCTTGGGGTGAATCCCAATAAAACTGAAATCGTAGTTTTCACTTGAAAACATACGGTCCTAAATCTTTCTCCACCCCCCCTTACGAGGTTCTGTAATACATGTGAAGGAAGTTTTCGATAGGAAACTCACTTGGAAGAAAAACACTTTAGAGCGCTCAAGAAAAGCCAATATTGCCCTTCTTCTATGTCAGAAAGCTATTGGTAAGAAGTGGGGTCTTCAATCTCGCATCACCCAATGGCTATATATAGCTGTTATCAGGCCCATATTGCTGTATGGTATTACGGTATGGTAGACAGCTCTTGAGAAATCTTTGTACTGTTCGGTACTTAACAGGATTCAGCGTAGAGCTGAACTCTGTATTAGCGGGGCGCTATGCACCACACCAACTATTACACTAGATTTGATGCTTCAGTTACTGCCGATGGATATTATTAGAAAACAAATGGCAGTTCCATCTGCTTTAAGACTAAAAGCTACCTCACAATGGAGAGGCAGTGACTATGGTCATGCCTCCATTCCAAATCTTTTCAATTTTACTCCTAAAAACGTTGATTACATCACACCCACTCTCAATTTTGACAGAAAATTTGATGTCGTGTTTCCATCTAGAGAGGTATGGGCGTCAGGTGGTCTTTTCTTAGATAAGGGCGTAACCATTTTCACTGACGGATCCAAAACAAGTAGTGGTGTAGGTAGTGGAGTTTTCTTAGAGGAATGGAACAAATCTTCCTACTTTAGGCTTCATATTTGGCAGGAATATATACATACTATCAGACAATCAAGCTGCATTAAAGTCCTTGAGTTCAGTCCAATTTACATCTAGGACGGTTCTTGACTGCTACATATCTCCGAATCAAATGTTGACGCAGCTCAATATTTCTCTAATCTGGGTTCCCGGCCATAGGGATATTTTCGGAAATTGTAAAGCAGACGAGTTAGCCAGAAAGGGTGCTTCAGGACCATACTCGGAGCACCTAGACTATCTGGGTATTGCATTAATAAATGTTTAAAAACATAAAGATAAAGACAAAAGGACAATCTCAATTAATGGAAAGTTGACCAACACCAAGAGTAAATTTCTCAATTACATTTACACACTGCGGCATAGACTATACAGGGTCATTGTATATTAAATGGTCTCAATTCAGGATAATTAAAATACATAAAGCGTATATAGCTATTTTTGTATGCCTGGCAACAAAGGCAATTCACATTGAATTCACTTCAGATCTGACATCTCAAGGATTTTTAGCAGCACTCAAACGAATGATAAGCAGGCGTGGCTCAATACATCATATTTACAATGACAATGGTACCAATATTACAGCAGCAAACAACATTTTATAGAAGATTCAAATAGAGAATCATCTAGCCGAAACAAGTATATGTTGGCATTTCATCCCTCCTGGCTCACCTCACTTTGGTAGTCTCTGGGAATCAGGAGTGAAATCCATTAATTATCATCTGGCTAGAATTATAGGTGATCAAAAATTGACATACGAAGAATAAAGAACGGTCTTAATTCAAATCGAATGTTGTCTTAATTCACGGCCACTCTGTCGATTAAGGGACAACATTGAAGACCTTAATGCACTTGCACCAGGACATTTCATTTTGGGATCGTCATTGATGACTTCAGCGCATGATAGTCTTATTACCTTCGCAGAAAGCAGCCTAAAAAGATGGCAGATTGTGCAGAAAATAAAGCAAGACTATTGTAAACGGTGATTTCAAGACTATATAAGAAATACTCAACAACAGAGATACAAATGGACAAAATCAATACCAAACTTAGAAATTAGTCAACTAGTCCTACTGAAAGACGAAACATTAATATCATCAACCCGAGCTAAAATCGAGTTGCTACAATCAAAACCCAAAAAGAGTAAAACGTACGATCCAAAAATATGTCTTTTGCGAATCACTGATAATGGCAAAGAAGATCAAAACTTTATTGCATATCTTATCTATTTGAATTTTCAAAGGCTTTTGACCGCGTTGATCATTTTTTGCTGTGCAAAAAACTTTTTAACTCCTTCTTATTTTCTAAGTCGGTGGCGAAATTTATCTTCAGCTATTTAAGTGGAAGGTCTGAGTCTGTTGTGGTATCGAATGAGTTCTCGACTTTTAAAAGTCTTCATACTGGAGTTCCTCAAGGGTCAATCCTAGGTCTCCTTTTGTTTTCATTTTATGTAAATGATATCTTTTCAATTTGTAAGCATACTAAATTCCATGGGTATGCTGATTACATCCAAATGTACATTTCTTGTGATTTCACCGCTATTGGTAATCTAAATCAAAAGATAAATGTTGTTTTAAATAATATTAACACTTGAGCCGTTCAAAAGAACGTGCTATTTAATGCCACAAAAACAACTGTTTTGCCAATAAGTAGATTAAAAATAGATGCCAATGATTTGCCTCAAGTGTCTATTGGGCAATCATTTATTGAATACAGAATTTTCGTAAAATGCTTAGGTTTCCATCTAAATATTAACTTACATATTTGTGGCCACATCAATCAAGTATTTTCGAATTCGCTTTCATGTGAAACCCGAAACACAACAAGAGTAGGAGCTTTTAAAAAACTGTTGATTAATGAATTATCTTAAGATCACACGTTCTGACACATAATTCTATTACTATTTTCTATTTTTTTTATACCTATTTCTATTTTATATTTTTTTTAATAGATATTTCTCTTTAATTGTCAATTTTTTTCTAAATTTTACTTTAATTTAATTTAATTTAATTTAATTTAATTTAATTTAATTTAATTTAATTTAATTTAATTTAATTTAATTTAATTTAATTTAATTTAGTTTAATTTAATTTTTTTTAGTTAAGTTTATTTAATTTAATATAATTTATATTAGTTTGATTTAATTTAATTTGATTTATTTGTATTTATTTAAATTTAATTTAATTTTATTTATTTTATTTAATTTATTTTATCTTAATTTAATTTAAGTTAATTTAATTTCATTTATTTTATTTTATTTTATTTATTTTAAATTAATTTAATTTTATTCAATATATTTAAATTAAATTGAATTAAGTTAATTTAATTTGATTTAGTTTATTTGAATTTCATTTTGTTTTATTTTATTTTTTAATAATATGATATTAAATTATTAATTAATTTAATTGAAACTAATTTAATTTATTTAAATTTAATTTAATTTAATTTAGTTTTATTTCATATTATGTTAATTAATTAATAATTTTTTTTGTTTTTTTATTATTATTTAGCTATTTATTATTTAACTATTGATCAATTAGCCCGTAAAAAAACAAAATTATTGTTAAAAATTTTTGCTCATTAATACAATAAATTATTAAAACAATAAATTATGTTATTTAATTTGATTTAATTTAATTTGGATTAATTTAATTTAATTTATTTTAATTTATTTTAATTTAATTTAATTCATTTTATTTGAATATAATTTAATTTAATTTATTTGAATACATTTTAATTTAATTTAGTTTAGTTTAGTTTAGTTTAGTTTAGTTTAGTTTAGTTTAATTTAGTTTAGTTTAGTTTAATTTAATTTAATTTAAAATAATTTAGTGTTATTAAAAATTTAATTTTAATATTATCTCTCTTTTTTTATCTCTTTTTTGTTAGTTTTTAAGTTAGTCCTAAGATGATGCAATAAAAGGGTTTTTTTTTACTCTTAAAGCATTTTTTAAATAAAATAAAAAATTAAAGAATGTAAAGGGTTTGAAGCAACATCAACCAACGCAGAATTAGACATTCAAAATGTGTTACTATTTGAAAACATTGCCAGAAATAAAGAAGTAGTTCCGACAAACTCTACTGTTGGAGACTCTAAAACGCGACGACAATGGTTATCGGCTAGGTAATCAAAATCGACAGCTCTAGCTATATTTTTGGCATATCTCACATTAGGAACTACATTAGCAACACCCACAATGACATATCCCAATCAGGATTATTTGTTGAAAGATTAAACAAAGTAAAAATACAAAGAGGAACATTTAGAACCACTATCACATTTCCAATCTGTGACATAATCAAAAAAACGTTAATAACATCATAAAACTATTAACAATGTTGTCTGTCAAGTCAAAGACTGCTAATCCGTATATATAATGTGACGATTTAATGGCCAATTTAAAGTATGAAAGGCGTATCTTAAGAACTACCATTGATCGATTGCTGACGGCAGAATCATCAGTTACAAGAAGTCCCCGAGGAATATTAGGTACAGTGTTAACAACACTTTTTGGTGTAAACGATGAAGTGTATCACGACATTGAAACGTTGGATCAAAATCAGAAATTATTGATCCAAAATACTAAATCAAATGCTAGAATCATGATATCCACAATAGCGGCAGTAAACAACACAGAAACTAAAATCATCAACAGCTTTAGTAAAAGACTAAACGAAGGATTGCAGACTATCAGTCAGATGCAAGGTTGGCATGATACCGGAGAAGGAAATAAACTGAATATATATGTACTTAATTCATATATAATGGCATCCAATTACATTCGAGAAGTAGAATCAAAATATAATAAGATCTTCAATGTATATTTAAAACGCAGTCATATTTATGAATTCCTTTCGCATGATGAAATCAATGATATTATAACTCGATGTTCCGCAAAAATTGGACCAGAAATGTCTGCCTTACCAGTCCCAATGAACAGATTGGAATATGTTCGAAATACTGACAACGTCATAATTTATGGTTATTTCACAATAAGCGATATAGAAAAATATGAAATCATTAGATTCAATACGATTCCAAAAAGAATTGAGGATAATATATATGAAGAAATCGAATTGTTAACAAACACATTTGGCATCAATTATAACAACAAAAAATATTTTGAGGTAACTATCAACCAAATGGAGACGGCAATCAAACTGAATAATGTTACTAGAGGCCTTTTCTTTTGTAAGCATATTACAAAAGAACAACTGCTTATTTTAAAAATAACATATGAAACAACAATATTGCTGGGTTATTTAGTCCAACGTTTTTGAAACCGCTTAACTAATAACCAACTCAAATCATATGGTTGCCAAGACTAAAAATTCGTCTATTGGGAACGATTTTTGGAAGTACATACGAAATTTCCAGTTAACTGTCAACAAATGATTTCGTAATAATTCGTATTTTGTGTCATCATTGTTCGTAACAAATATGTTATTTTGTCTATTTATTATTTTACTGTTAAAAGGCACGAAATTTATATTTTATTCAGAAACATGTAAAAAAAAATATTCGCAGCAATAATTGCAAAGAATAATTATTCATTATCGAAATTTCAACATTAAATTTTATTACATATTTTATTACGCATATTTGAGCCTAACAAAATCTCCATTTTATCCAGAGTTGCCGTCGAAAGTAGTGCTTATTTTATTTGTTCTTTTGTGACATGCTTACACAAGAAAAGGCCTTAGGTTACTTCACCCAACAATATTTCACAACATTGACGAGAGTTCCAATTGTGTAATTAAGCAATTTCACAATAAATTAACATTCGTTAACTGTCCGTCAAAAAAATTTGAAGTTATAAAACCTGTTTGAAAAGAGCTTTGGACGCCCAATCCTTGGATATTCATTATGTTGCACTAGAGAGTTTTTGTGTAATCTCCTCACCCCCAGAATGGACCTGTATAATACGTCAACTGCCAGGAGTTTGGCCATACAAATACCTATTGTACGCTGCGCTTGTTGTGTGTTGTGTGTGGCGAACTTCACCATACTTCTGAATGCGCCAAAAAAGATCACAATGACAAAAGGTAGTAAAATGTAGTAGCTGTTATGGTAACTATACCGCAAATTACAGACAGTGTCAAGTGTATCAACATCTTAAATAAAGTTCTCTTCAGGACCTCTTCGGGACCCCAAAAATAATATGTTTTCAACAAAAACTTCTGACTCCAATAATGCTTCTTCCAACAAGGCAATTTAAGGGATCACGAATGTATTAAAGTTCGATACCCAGCAGAAACAACAGGCTTTAATTCAACAAGATCCAGTTCAACAAACTTCAGTTTTCACAGTTTATGCAAACCATACAAACACTATTCAACCAAATAATACAAATGCAATCGCAATTGATTTTAGCCATGTATTAAGTAGTACAAAAATATGTTCATGGAACGCAAACGACACAAGTCAACATGAATTAGAAATTTAGAATTTTTTAAGCCAAAATGGAGTAGACGTGATGCTCATCTCTGAAATTCACTTAACTAACAAAAACTATTTTAAAATATCAATCAATATATTTTACAAATAAATCACCCTGATGGCAAAGCACATGGACGTACGGGAATTTTAGGCCGTAGAAGCTTCAAGCAACTTCAGTCTGCATACAATGCTTTACCTACAATCTTACCCTGTCAGCAGTGTATCGCCCTCCTCGTATTATACTAAACGAATCGCAGTATCTCGAGTTCTTTAAAACTTTGGGAAAAAAATTTATTGCTGCAAGAGACCACAATGCAATACACACTTCTTGGGCTCTCGTCTCTGCAATCCTGAAGGCAATACACTTTTTAACATGATAACAAATAAGAGCAAGAAACTACATGTCGCATCACCCGGACATCTTACGTATTGGCCATCAGACAACAACAAAATCCCAGATCTTCTTAATTTCACTGTAATAAAGGGTATTCGTCGTAACTCTATTTCGGTGTACAAAAGTTAAGAATTATCGTCATGTCATTATTGAATTTCCCTGATAATTCAAACCCGATCTAATTCAAGGTCCACAAAGACTTACACGCGTGAACACGATTCTATAACTGCAATTATGTCAAAATATCTGCCCCTGGTGGTGATTTCATTCATCACAAATATTTTTAACAACATGATAAAATTTGAACATAGCATTATTTATAATGATTCAAAGGCCCGAAAAAGACACCACACTAGCCGCATCATATAGACCTATACACTTGTTGCCTTGCCTGTCAAAATTGTTTGAGAAAGTGTTCCTTGCAAAAGTTATGCCTCTTAAGCAAAACTAAAGCCATCAATTTGAGTTTCGTCAAAAACATGTAACTATTAAACAAGTGAACAGAATAACTAACGAAATAAGAAGCGTTTTTGAAAATCGAGAATATTGCTTTGGTGTCTTTTCAGATGTTGCACAAGCGTTCAATACAGTATGGTATGATGGTCTGATCCACAGAATACGACAAATACTTCCGCAAACTCACACGCAGTACTTGAATTATACTTGGTAGACAGATCTTTCAGTGTAAAGCACAACTCGTACACAACAAAATAATTCCCAATAAGTGCAATCACCCAACGCAAATGATTGAAATTGGAAATAATATAATTACGTTTGTACGAATATTAGCCATTAACTTTACTTAGTAATATTCATCTCAATTAAATAGTGGTCAAGAGTTCAATTACAAGTATTAAATTAATTTCTAAGTAATAAATGCAATAGAATTTTGTAGAAAACCGGAACTATCATTAAACCATCTACCATGTAATAAATACAACAGTGTATTATAAAGAAAACCAATAATAGGAGGAGGTCCAGTAAAGGACCTAACAAAAATTGGCTAGGTTATAACAATTTGGTAAACCACAACAGTATAGTCCTAGTGCAACAATGATATTCTGACACTATCAAAATATTAAACAAATTGTTTTAGTCTTATAATTTCAATAAACCTTGAACATGTATATTTTAAAAAACATTACCTTGTCTGCGACAAGTGCCGACAAGTGCGCTGCTAAAATTATAGTCAACAATAGAGAAAGCAAATGTCATCCAGATCTGGCGGTGCAGTTTGTTGTTTATGGCAATTGAAACGAAACTCCTTTTTGTTATAATGAGAATATCCATCACACCAACTGGGAAAGCAGTAACATCAACTCTAGATGTGAGCCACTTTTTAATCGTATACTGTATCTAGACATGAACGTATGTAATATAGGTAATAATACAACCCTCGTTACATCAGTTAACAAGGAAGTATTTGATTTAACTCTGAATACACTACTAATAAACTAGCTTGTCAGCAAATGGCGAAACACCAAAGACATATTGTTTTGATTTTTTTTTTATATTTGTAATGTATTTAAATTACTGTTTATTGTTTAGAACTTAATTTGTAAACAAATTCCTGCATAAAAAACTGCCTTATATGTTTTCAAGCGCAGTGATAATAATAATCTGTTCTAAGAAACAGTCAAGCAAACTTATTGACATCAGCCATTTTATTCATCAAATAAAAATTATAATTATAAATATAACGCTATATATAGAAAATTTGCAGATACTAGAAAATATATACATAACTGGGTGCCTAAAAACAAATTCTACGGCGGCATTAAATACCTTGTTAAGCATTAGTATTAAAATGCAGATGATTGCATTTGACAACATATATTTATGTATATAGACAACTAGCCACGCTAGGTAGCTAGGTGTCTTTTCGAATATGTGATCTCAACACCAACAGGAAACGCATTACTATTATATCAAGCGATTTTATACTGGATACCTGAATGCCATTGTTTTGATGGGAATGAAATGGCAGGCGAACTAGAAAAAAAGTTATCACAGGGCAACTATAAGAAGTGGAGTTAATTCTTACAGTCCGCCAAAATTCCATTTTAACTCTAAGCAAATAAAACTTCGCTAATAAAGGTAACCACAAGTGGTCTATTACGGAGTTGCTAAACTGAACTCTTGTTCAGTCAATACTTTCTAAATAAGCAAAAAGTGTGATTATGACTTTTAATAATCGTTGAAGACTATGTATGGAAGACACAGAATTATTTTTACATTCTTTTGACATGATAGCGTCAATAGAACACGTGTCGCTTACAAATTAACATGCAAAGCAAAAACAATATGCACTAAAATAAGCCCAAATTCGTGAAAGTGCTTCACGAATTAGCCTCTCGCACTACAATGATGCCAATTTTTAAAACTGATCATTGTAAATGATTTTTGGGAAAAAAAGGAAAACTTCAGACCGCTCTTTATTAAATTCAACTATTGCAAGTGTTATGAGTAAAATTAAATATTTTAAAAAAGTGATTTTTTTAATAAAATTTGTGAAAATAGCTGAGAAGTTAGTAATTGTGAAGAAGTCATTCGTTAATTATTTATGAATTAATTTTTAATTTCTGTGTGCATTAAAAATGCAACACATGAATAAATACAAAATACAATCGTTAAATTAGAGCAAAAAGTTATAAGACAATTACAAGAAAACTAAAACAATAGGCCTTTTCGGTGGCTCGCAAGTACGGCAAAAAATGCATATTGGCCTATGTTGGCCACGCGAGTCATTGGCATCACTGTCAAATGTTTTGTTTTGACAAACAGCAAATCTTGTATATGTGCATATAAATCAAATATATATATATAAAAATATTATAAAATTAAAATGAACACGGAATTAAAAGGAATGGTAAGAATATTGGAAATTTAAAAATAAAACTCTAAGATAAGTAAATTTTTGTAGGTACTGTCAATGTTGGGAGAAGAAAGCAACGTTTTACTTGCGTGTATTTCTATAAAAAAATTTTTTACGCATGTAAACTACAAATTAAATGAAATAAAATAAATGTTACTTGGTAATAACTAACATAATAAAAAATTCAATGTCCTTAATACTTACTATTTCTCCATTCTTATTATTTCTTCGAAACTTTTCAAATTTTTGAATTCTGTTTGAATTTTTATTTCCTCAATTTTTGACATTTGATTGCACTATTCGTTGGAATTTTCAATGAAGGTTCACAATAGTTCGCTTATTGCGTTGGTAACATTTTTTTTTTTACTGGCCGATGTGGTTGGCCAGCATAACTATGCTGGCCGAGGTAGAGAAAATAGTGTTGTTGTTTTGCGTACATTGCGGCCAGTATAGGCCTGCATAGGCCAACAACTTGCTGTTTTTTGCCGTACTTGCGAGCCACCGAATACGCCTAATGTTGAATACTGCTCCTTTAGCATTAACTAGTGATGTTACAAGTTTGAAAATTATATAAAATGAAACAAGATCTCGTGTTGGCTATATGCCTTACTAAATTCAAAGAATTACTGCATATCATGAAGTTGCTTAATGTTGACAAGGTTTTATATTTTCTCTATTTTTAGTGCTTTCCTGTTCATATGAACTTAACCGTCCCCCAACAAAAGTATATAAATTAATTGAAGATAATGATTTTACATTCATGAAGTTATTGTTAACAGATTCTAAGATTAAATGAAGAATATATTAAATGAATTATATAAAAAGCTTTTTTATAAAATTCTGCCGCAAGTTTGTTTGAAATTTTCTTACTTCTCATATGCTTACTGGCTTAGAGAGTGATGCCAAGTTATTCTTAAACACCAAAAGTTGTTATATTGGAGTATTCATATCAAAAGAATACACCTAGAGATGAGTTTTACCAGTAAAAGTTTTGCGTCTTGAGTTTCAGTGCGGTCAAATACAATAATCAGTCTATTGTGAATGTTCGCTAGAAATATGTTGCAAAACTCGAATCATCCGTCAAAATCGCATGAGCAGAAATAATAAATTGCAATATATCAAAACAATAAGATAAAAAATGCTTACGCTTGCTCTTTTATTATTCATATTTTTTTTTTCTTTTATTAAAATTAAGTAATTTTTAGTATTTACAAATTTTATATTTCATATTGTATACAACAAAATAAAAACATTTAAAAAGCATTTAACATATTTTAAAAGTCAAGCCAATTTGTTTCAATCAGACTTAATACTGTTTTTTATAACTCTGGAAGAAAAAATAACGGCTTTAACAAAAATAAAAGTAATAGCAAGTGATATAAAATAAAACACCGTTTCATGAAGGCTATGTTTGTTTTATTGCTGACATGACATAAAACAATTACGTAAAACAATTTTAAAATATATAACAGAAACAAAAGTAAAATATAAAAACAAATATAAGATTTCATTTCCAAAAATTAAGTTCTAAATTAATTATAAAATTAAATTAATATATAAATAGAAATAAATGGAAAAAACAAATATTTATAGGTATTTATTTATAAAACACTAGAAAATTCATATGTTAAATATAAAGTTAGCATTATTAAAAAATGTATAAAAAATAATACACAATTTTATTTGATAGTTAATAAATAAATCTTACGTGTATTGTTTTGATAGAGAGTGTCTTCTGTTATGTTAAAGCAAAGAATCTATAGTACAAAGAAGTGCCACGCTCATACAAATGAAATACCCACTTTATTTTGCTGGTGGATTTATAATAAATCCACCCAACCTCATGCAACAATGCTCGATCGAGTCACAACTGGTATGATGTCCAGTTCAAACTCATTGCAATCCACAATTGTTTTTATACGCCTGTTTCTTTTGCCTTTCTTGTTTTTATTTGTCTATTTTATTAATATACATTGATTTGTAGCGAAGTGAATGGTAAAGAAATCCCTGAAACAATTTTACCATATACTTTGTTGCTTTATTTTCTTGTACTGGAAAGGCCCTTATCATAGGAGTAAAGAGTAATAGAACATATTTTTTTTTTATTGCAAAAAATGATGCACTACAAAAACTATTATGTATGTACAAATGTGATATTGGAGACATTAAGTCTGCAGTACATAAATAGGTTTGTTTTTAATGCACATTTGTGCATATATTTTACTTAAAAGGAACTACTTCTTAATAGTTTGAATTTTTGGTGACTTTTTGTGATTATTTTAAAAAATATTTTTAAGATTCATATAAAAGTGTTTGAAAAGTATTTTAAAGAAAATAAAAATATTAGAAAAGTAAGAAAAATTATATTGAAAAAATATATAGAAGTCACTAAAACCTCTAATAATGCTTCCTGGTTTGAGGAAGCGCATGAATGCTATTTACACCAGATTGAAATGTTAAAATTGGTGATTACGATATTGCTTCGGAAACATTGCGCATGGACAACATTTAAGAATAAAGCTTCATAGCATGGAAAAAATCAGATTTGAGACATAAATAAATTTGTAATGTGTTTTTACACTACAATTTATAACAATAGCAAACAGGTAATTTTGTTTCATATGCTATTAAATTCAAAAACTTATCAAATGTACACAATTTTGACTTCGTCACTGAAATGCTGTTTGATCGCTTGAACATTTTACAGCGAACAAACACACAACATGTGTATAATGTAATACAGAGGGTTGCATGTATGATTGAATACGTATGCAGTCCGACTTTTGTCAGCCTTACTCGACTCACATATAGGTTTGAACTGGACATCATACCAGTTGTGACTCGATCGAACATTGTTGCATGAGGTTGGGTGGATTTATTATAAATCCACCAGCAAAATAAAGTGGGTATTTCGTTTGTATGAGCGTGGCACTTCTTTGTACTATAGATTCTTTGGTTAAAGTTTTGTCTTTTGCTCTACTATTTTTGCTCTTTCGAAGGTTGTAGTACAGCCAAATTTTATCTACTTTTTCTGACTTCATTACCAAGTATTTTGATATTATTAATGTCTTTATTGGTTAATTACATCACAGCGGTTGACTTAAAATTAAATATGCGCGTGTCTAATGATATCACTTACAGTAAAAAAGCTTGCATATTTTCTTTGTATTTTTGTATTTTTCGTGTGTAGACTTACCATATATGCTTATATGTTCATGTTTAAATTTATGTGCTTGTGTGGACTATAAACAGTAGTAACCGTTAAAGTACCTATCCAATCATTTAGTAATATGCTCGTTACAATACTCTATTCGGAACTATACTGTTCAGCTATGGGGATAATCGATTTAACTATAGACGAGAGTTCCCATTCCTTCATGTACAGTACCGTCGGGATGTAATATATTTGATTAATTGTTAGTAATAGCTTAGAAGTAAGAGTGATGAATATTTTCATTGTGTAGTTGATACTTATTGACGCACTTGTTTAAGCAATATTTACCATTGTATTGGTATGTCTCAAATCAGAAACAGCAGTTTTGATTTCACCAGGATCTACAGATTGATGGGTGATATTTCGTAGAACGTTTATGAAAGTTTTTTTTCACTTTTTGGCTTGTAAAATGTAGAATTCATTTTTTTTAAAGAAAAACTGCTGAACTCTGAGTCAGTAAATACTGGTACATTTAAAAAATTTTCGAAAAAAAATATAAATATTTTTTAGATAAGTTTTTCTAACACAAATCTAAAAATCGGCTTCGAACAAATAGCAAATTTTTTATACTACGAGTACATGTTAATCTTACTAATTCACTAAATCAAAATTTATTTCAAAAGTTCAGATTTTGTGATTTATTCCATTAACACAAATGCACATTCTTGAACCATTAACTAGTTTAATATTTAAAGTGTACGCAGCCCTGAAGCAACTTCACTTTTCCGTTCGTGTAGTTGCTATTGCCAATAATACACATTAAAAAATTAGAATGCAATTTGGAACGCAACATTAAAATCTAACTATCATTGCCGTTGTAATAAAAATAGCATTAATTATTGTAGTGCAGCATTTAGGTTTTAAATAATATAAATATCAAAGCAGAAGACTAGAAATAGTTCGTTGCACATATAGTGCCTCTCAGCATATTTCATTCAACATCAACTTTTGAGCTATTACTGAAAAATTATGTCATCGATTGAAAATATTTAAATGCCATTTTTAAGGAAAAATATTTATTATTTAATTTAGAAACTTCAAAAATACCGAAAACAAGGTTTTAATAAATAATGAACATAAACTATAAATATCCTCCTATTTAAATGCCTTAGCTTATTTCATACACAAGAAGAAATTTTATTTGGTGACAAAGTCAATACTTGGTATGATGCCATTTCGTTTTTATCACTTCTTCAAGTCTCTTCGGTATTCAAGTTACAAATTTTTGGGTTGTTTCTAGAGTAACTTTCATCCACTCCTGCAAACTGGCTACTTTTAACTCTTCTTTGTTGGAAATAGTATATTGCCGAATGTTTTGTTCCAATATGGCCCATAAATGTTTAATGACATTTAAGTCTGGGCTCTGCGCCCTATGGTGTTATCAATTGTGGACTGTTCCAAATCAACCAAGACTGTACAAACCCGGCCTTATGTTTTGGGTCGTTGTCTTAGTAGAAGCGAAATGTTTCAGGAATTCCAAGCTTCACGGCACTTTGAAGTAAATTTTTTGAGGTACATTGTTTTGTTCATGTTACCATCAATAAACTCCAGATACCCAACGCCGGCGGTTGACATACCATTACACTTCTACCGCCATGCTTTACTGTAGCTTTTTGTTATATTTCTTTGTTTAGAATATATTATTTTCTTGTTGGAATTATATGTACACAATTATAATTACTTAAATCTATATCTTTTTTACTGTTTTATCGCATAAGACAGCTGATCACATTAGTGATGCCATCTCGTTATGATCATTGATTTTATATCGTAACACCTTCCCTTTTCGAAATGTTTTACTGTGGTTGAAACAAAGTTACTGCTTTGCGATTACGTGTTGTCCTGCAAAGAACAGGTGATGTAGGTGTTGTAATTGGTGTAGGCATTTTGGATAACTCGGTTGGCGATGTCGATAGTGGCGGAATATTAGGCAGTGTCTGATTGTTGAGTGCTCTTGTAAACTGATCTGATTGTTGCGGTAAGTCATACACATGTAGTGCAGCTTCCCAAATCTGTGGTTATTATTTTGGTCGTGGTAGCGTTTTCGTAATTGATTCCAATGAATTCGAATTAATTTTCGAATTCGAATTACTTTTCCTTTTTTCTCAATGACTTCCCCAGGTATCCATTTGAAATGGTTAATTCCATTTGGAATACTGGCGTAAATTTTATGTAATGGAAAGTATTTTATTTCCTTGGCACCGTGCCTTTTCTTATATTGCTTTTCCATTTTGTATTTGGACTTTACTTTGCATTGTGTAACTTGTTTGGTTGCAGCAAATCTATATTTATTCTCATTTTCCTTCCAAACATAACTTCTGCTGGAGATCGTTTCTCTAATTTTTACATAAAATTAATCAATATTATCGCAGCCACTACAGAGACGAAGTTTAACAAAAAGCATTTAAAAGATAAACAAATGAACAAACACAAGTAGTGACAAAAGAGCTTTTGGCGCAGAGGTCTTTTTACAAAAAAAATTGTGATTGCGCATACTATTAAAAAAAGAACTGCAGCTACAAAAAAATAGAAATGCAGAGGCAATGAAACATGTAGAATCTGTGGAGGGGAAAGTTGAGTTCGATGGCCAGATAAAACAACAGTCGGGGATACAGTTTTGGTTGCTTTGGGAGTCGCGTGGTTTTTAGAAAAAAGGCAGTACTGTTGATACACGTGGATAAATTCTGTCAGGTAAAAAAAAAAAATAAAGTGAACTGCAATTAATACAAACGAATGAAAAAAATATATAATAATTCTTATAGAAAGTGAGCAAAAAGTTAAGTAAAAATTTCGTTCTTGTCGGATTACCGAATTTACGTGCAAGAATTACATGTGAACTACAAGATAATGAAATAAAATAAATTAAAAAGTAAAAGAAAAAATAAATTCATAGAACTAAACAACTAACGCCTAAAAGAAGAAATTTACTAACTGAAATAGAAAATAACGGGTAAAAAACCCTTTTATTAAAAGAAAACTTAAACATTTGTTTAGTGGGTGATTTTTCTTTTTTTGTTAAAACACCTAAGCAGGAGTTTTTTAAGTACAACGCAACTGCGCCAACAACATTATCAGCAGCAACAGCAATTCAGACGCTAGCTAATCAACATAATACCATAAGCCACAGTAGCCGGAATAGCGCTAATATTAGTCATAACGCAAATGCCGACAAAATTTTCATGAACAGCAGCAGCTATCACAACTACAACAACGTCGCTTCTGGCTTAAAGCACCGGTGAATCAACAGTTTTTCCAGTCAATATATTATATACATATTATATGATATATAATCTTTTGTATAACTAATTGGCTTATATACGACGATCATGTGGGTTAAAGGACACATCGGTATTAAGCAAAACGAGAAGGCAGATGTACTTGCAAAGCAAGGATCAAGCCATAATTTCTGTGGCCCGGAGCCTAGAATACCATTGGGATAACCTCACTTCATCTTAATAGATGGAGAGAGTTGAGCACTTGTAGACAGACCAAACTCATGTTACCAAAACCTTGGGCCAGAGAAGCGATATAGGTGCTTAGCTATTCGCGGAGCACCCTAAGCTGGCTGACCTCACTAATTACTGGAAATGGCAACTTCAAGCATCACCTCAAAAAGATAACTCTTGCTCAGGAAGACACTTGCAGACTATGTCTAGAAGAAAAGGAGACAGCGGTGCATATATTGTGCCAATGTTCAGCACTGGCAAGTAGGAGGAAGACTGTCTTGGGACACCATTGAGTTGGTGACGACTTGGCAGGAAACCTCAAGCTAAATGAGCTGCTTGCATTAACAAACGATGTAGTTATGTGAAAGGAAGCCACTCCAGCTTTAAGTCAATAACAACATCCGAGAATCGAAGGACGAAAAAGGACCCAATTCGTTTCGTGGTCTACTTCGACTAATCCTTCAACTCAGTGGGGCCACTTATTGGACAGTGCGCTGTCCCAAAATCCCACCATTTATATATATGCATAATACATGAAGTGTATTATTTATTTCACTAATTATTGTATTATTAGTTTTGTTGATATATTCCGATTTTTTTGTTATT
>NC_051846.1:106669990-106720692 GCF_002237135.1 Teleopsis dalmanni | reverse complement strand
AATGCACAATATTGCATTCTTCGCTCAATGTGGGTAGCATGAGCTTCACCGTAGTTCCGAATACGATAAAAAAGCATTAAAGTATTTCAACTCCAAAAAATGTAGCAACTGCAGTGGAAATCACACTGCAAACTACAGAGGCTGTCCTATTTAAAAATAACTGAAGCACAGGTTAGCTATGCAAAAAGAAACGTTGCGTAATCTTACAAGAAGTAACCACATCAAATGAGTTGAAATTCGCCAACCTTTAAGCCTGTTACACCATTTTGTATATGGAATGCAAACGGCTCAAACTAACATAAACTTGAACTCACAAACTTCATGTCCCGCGAAAGTGTAGATGTAATGCTTTGCTCAGAAACACATTTAGCAAACAAATATTTCTTTTATATTCCTGATTATTTATTCTATAAAACCAATCACCCAGATGGTAAAGTACATGGTGTTACAGGAATTTTTGATACAAAGGCGTCTAAAACACAATTTTCTACGTAAATATCCTCATAAATATATAAAACACATATCAATATGCCTTAAGTACAAAGGAAATAATTTAACTTTATCGGCAGTTTACTGCCCCCCTTGCTTCAACATTACTGAGGCCCAATTTACGGACTACTTTTTGACTTTTGGTGACAGATCTCTGCAGCATGAGGCTACAACGCCAAGCACTCATATTGGTGTTCACGGTTCTGTAATCCAAGATGTTAACAGCTTTACAATTCCATTCTCAATAGAAAAAATGCACAAGACGTGTTCCCTCCTGAACAACAACATAACAATAAAATACCAGACCTAATAAACTTCGCGGTAACCAAAGGTATGTGCACAAATCTTATCTCAACATACACAACATAATTTTTTATCAATGCCTGCCATGCTTCCTGGTCGGCCTTTCTGTCTAATCTTTATCTTCTTGAATATTTATTGTTTTAACAGCAGTAGGTGCTGCGATATCGAATATAAAATTTTATATTTTTCCACGGAACTCTTTTTCTCTGATTCGGCATTTTTCGAGTGGAGATTTGCTACTCTTTTGTAATAACCTTCATTCATCGTACAATTTTTGTAATTTTTTTGGCAATTAGATTCAGTTAGAGTAGGAATATGAGCCTTTTGCCAAAATGGTAATACGACAGCTATCACATTTCTAAAAATTTCTTTTAAGGTCCTATAGAAAAACAATTAAAGTACTTACTTCATTGACGGCAACTTTGCTCCAAAGATTTCACTTTCATATTTTCCTATTAAAAATATATTATCGTCATCGGATCTAAGCCGCATTAGAGGTGATTTTGATTTTTCAATTCATATTAATTTTCGCTACGTAAAATGATCAGTAATCGTTCAATCTCTTTCTCAATATAAATTTGACAGTCAATAAACCGTTATAATAGCAATGTTGCAACTCAAGTTTCGTAATACGAAATTCATGTCAGTGTTGCAACTTTTACTTCGTGTCAAAAATTTTGTAGGAAATATAAGCAGACGTAAGTGAATTCAATATCATAATGTAAAAATATATAAATAATATAAATCAGTCACAAATATTCCTGAAATAAAACTATTAGTAATATATTTTACGAGCAAAGTAGTAATTTTTATGACTTTTTATATAATGAGGTACTTTTACAGCTCAATTCGCCAAGGGTTGGCACAATGCGATCGATCTAAAATTTTATTTTCCTTAATTTATCGTCAAAAGGAATATTTTAAGAAGCAGAAACATATAAAAATCCAAAAAAAATTTTTTGCGGCTACTCTAATATACATGTTCATTTTGTACAATCTCTTTTTGCTAGTTTATTTTGTTCTGAAACCTGGTATACCCTGAGTATACCCCGGCCTTGCAAAGGGGTCGGTAAGGTCGCTACAATATATATCCTTATAATTCTATAAAAGCCACATCAATACTGAAACCCAATTTACAGGAGACTACAACGCCAAGCACTCATATTGGGGTTCACGGTTCTGTTCTCCAAAATGTAAACAGCTTTACAATTCCATTCTAAATAGAATAAATGTACTAGAAGTATTCTCTCCTGGGCAGCCAACATATTGGCTTGCCGATAACAATAAAATACCAGATCCAATAGATTTCGCGGTAACCAAAGCCATGTGCAAAAATCTTATCTCAACATACACAAGCTTCGATTTGTCTTCTGACCCTTCTCCAGTTACATTTTGTTTACTAGATACTCCTCAGTTACGAGATTTTTCCTATAGCCTTACAAGCCACAAAGTGGCTCAAATATAAAAAGTACATTAGTTCACACATACACACAAATTACAAGATAAAGTGTAAGTCTCATATTGCGGACGCAACCTCGGTTTTAAATTTAATTCTTATTTCAGCAGCAGAAAACTCCACTCCTGAAGACAATAAAATTTACACATCCAATAAAGTCCTTACAAATAATGACATAGAAAACTTAGTATCCCAAAAACGCAGATTAATGCGTCAATGGTAAAAATCTAAGTTCTCTTCAGCGAAAAACTTATTTAAGGAAACCCAAAGGAGACTTAGATCCGCATTAAGCAAGGAAACCAAAGTCAGACAATATAATTATATTCAAAACCTACGTCCAAATGGCAAAAACCATTTATCCTTGTGGAACTTTAGCAAAGGTATAAATTCCCCCATAAAATCCGATTCTCCAATAAGAAACTCTCTTGGAAACTCGTCGCGAAGCGATTAAGAAAAATATAACGTTTTTGCTGATTATCTAAAAGAAGTGTTCCAACCAAATCCTGCAACAGGACCCTATGACTTTCCCACTCAGCATCTGTTCAAATAATCACAAACAAGTTAGATTGCAAAAAGACACCGGGATATGATAATATCTCACCCATCATGATAAAAAACTTATCCCTTTTGCCTATAAATTTTATCACAAGACTTTTTAATTTCATTATTAAATTTGACTTTTACCCAACAGAGTGGAAAACATCCATAATTATTATGATTCATAAATCAGGTAAAGATACCACGCTTGCCTCTTCATACAGGCCAATAAGCTCACTGCCATGCCTTTCTAAACTCTTTGAAAGAACACTGCTTTTAAAGCTGAAACCATTCCTTGACGGTCAAAACCTAATGCCCTTCCACCAGTTTGGTTTTAGGGAAAAACATGGAACTATTGATCAAATGAATCGTATAACGAACGAAATAAGACACACATTTGAGCTCAGAGAATATTGTTCCGCGGTATTTCTTGATGTTAAAGAAGCCTTTGACAAAGTAAGGCACAATGGGCTTCTATATAAGATATGGCGTTCATTACCTTCAAATGTCCACTCAGTTTTAGAATCGTATCTGCATAACAGAAGTTTTAAAGTTAAATGTAAATCATTCCTATTCTTCTAATAATTTCCCAATAGAAACTGGTGTTCAACTTAGAGAAACTGGTATTCAACTAAAGTAGCTCAATCGTCACCATAACGTTAGCTGATGATACGGCAATTTTATGTTGAAACAAAAACGTTGTGCTAGCTTCAATCTCACTTATTTCGGGTGGAGAAATGGTTGTCAAAATGGCGAATTAAAATTAATGAACTAAAATGAAAATACGTACTTTTTACCTTAAATCGGAGTAATAAATCCAATAATTTTACTAAATAACATTCCCATACCACAAGCAGATAACATAACGTACTTAGGTATTCACCTAGACAGACGACTAACTTGGCGCAAACATATTGAAACCAAAAAAGTTCAGATGAAGCTCCAAGCCTCTAAGTTGCATTGCCTCATTAATAGCAGATCTTCTCTGTGCCTAGAGTATAAAGTACTCTTGTATAACAGCATTGCTGCGAAAATAAATACCATATATAAAAAAAAACAAACCTCGACAAATTTTTGCTAGCTGTATTTTTTTGGTGCTTAAAAAATCTGTAAAAAGTTTAACGATTACAGTTCAAATTTTTTATTAAAAATATATCAAACTAGAAATTTACTCACAAGAAAAGAAAGAAAGAATGACAAACGGAAATTCATTAAATGACTTCAAAGTCTCCAAATTATTTTGTCAAATGTCAGCTGTTTGTCATGATTGCCAGACAAAGGTTTTCAATTAATTAGCAATTTTCGGCAACAAGCATCATAAAACCAATATGGACTTATGGTATCCAACTATTTGGCAATGCTAGTGCTTCAAATATTGAAATTATACAAAGAGCTCTCTCAACAAAATTGAGAACAATCACTGGAGCCCCATGGTATATAAGGAATGAAAGTATTCACCGAGATCTACAAATTCCCTTAGTTAAAACTGAATTTGACAATATAAGAAAAAAATACAATAAAAAGCTGACAGAACATGTTAATCTCTTAGCAAGAAATCTATCCACTACGTCCAGCCTTAAAAACGCTGACCGTCCAGCCATTAATAATATTCAATAGGTTAAAGTAAAAACCGCACCTTTCTTTTAAGTAATCTGATAAAGTTGAACTGCTTTCTTAATAAACCACCTAACATTTACTCCAATGAAATTTAACCCATTGTTCTAAGTGAGGTTCGTGATATAAGGTTTACTTATTTAGTTTATTTTATTTTATTTTATTTTATTTTATTTTATTTTATTTTATTTTATTTTATTTTATTTTATTTTATTTTATTTTATTTTTATTTTATTTATTTTATTTTATTTTTACTTTATTTTATTTATTTTATTTATTTTAATTTTTATTTTATTATTTTATTTTATTTTATTCTATTTTATTTATTTTATTTTATTTTATTTTAATTTTATTCTATTTTATTTCATTTTATTTATTTTATTTATTTTATTTTATTTTTTATTTTTTTATTTTATTTTACTTTATTTTATTTTACTTTATTTTATTTTATTTTATTTTATTTTATTTTATTTTATTTTTTTTTAATTTTATTTTATTTTATTTTATTTTATTTTATTTTATTTTATTTTATTTTATTTTATTTTATTTTATTTTATTTTATTATATATTATTTTATTTTATACAATGTAGAGTTAAAATAAAAATTGATGGAAGGAACACATAAAAAAGAAACGAGACGAGCTTGATATGAAGTTGCGAAATATGCAATGGCTGACTAGCCGCAAATCCACACTATCAATGCAAAACAAGATTCTGTTATACAATCATATTTTAAAACCTATACGATGCTTAACTATGGGGGAGCGTTAGTCAAAGTAATGTCGAAATAATCCAACGTTTCCAGAACAAGGTTCTACGAAACATTTTAAAAGTGCCATGGTATATTAGGAAAAACGATACACACCGCGATTTAAAACTATCCACAGTTGCTGAAGAAATAAAAAAGAAAGCAACAAGTCACAAACTGAAGTTGCAGCAACATGTAAACGCAGAAGCTGTTAACATCATAATCTTGTATGGACAACCAAAACGAATAAAACGGCGTAATGTCGCTGACATAGCATTGAATTAGAATGTAAAGTAATTTGTTTAGAAATATGCTTATTTAGGTATGTATTTAAGTTATTGATCAGATACAAGCTACTCGTTGTTCATAATGTAAATAGTCGTAGAAATAAAACAAAAAAAGTCTTGACAAACGCCTAAAGTAATTAGAAGGAAAAATACTTAACATAATAACCATGACCAGAAACTTAAAAAAAATACCAATAGCCTCTTAAAATCCCTTCGAGAGTTAGAAACTCTGTTAGTCTCAAAAAGTGTGGACATATTACTAATAATTAAGATTTTTTTATTTTATATCATCTGCTATCGTATTAATTTTTAAATTAAAATTTTGCAGCCATCACAATAAAACGCTTTTATTTTAAAATTTTGAAGCAGATACTTCGTTCTTTATTTTAGAACATCCTCAGTGCTGTAATAATTATATAAAAAATGGTAATGTTAAAACTTATTAAAGTTACACATTACAATTAAAATAATACCTTAATTTTTTAATAAAAAGCTTAACTTAAGGTTAATGAAAATTAAAATTAAAACAATATATACGTAAATTAACATATATATATAATGACACTATTGAAAGCACAAATATTAAATAAAACAATATTGAAAAAACCGAGGTGTATCAATTAAAAAAACATAACAGTATATGCCCCAAAGCATATGGTCTCAGAAAAACTCATAAAGTAGGAAAAATAGCTTATAGACCTCTTATTTGTAACATTAATTCACCTACTTACAACTTATCTACATTTATTCACAAAATATTCTCAAAAATATGTTTCACTTTCCACCGTAGCATTAAAAACTCGTTCGAAGCAATTGAGATTTTAAAAAAAACGAATATTCCAGATGGATACATATTAATATCATTAGATGTAATATCCCTGTTTCCTAGCATTCCCAAAACCTTGGTGATAGAAATGATTAAAGAATACTGGTGTTTTATAAGTTGTTTTACAACAATTCCAAAAGACATTTTCATAGAAATTATTTTATTTATTTTTAACAATAGTTATTTTAAATTTAATAAAAAAATTATACATCAATTGAACGGTACATCGATGGGAAATCCGACATCACCATCACTAGCTAACTTCATTATGGAGATTATAATAGTAACAGTTTTAAATAAATTACCATTTGAAGTAACTTTAGCCATGTATTATGTTGATGACAGGTTATTTGCAATACCCAAAGACGAAGTTATAAATACGGTTACAGCTTTCAACAATGTGAATCCGCACATTCAATTTACATATGAAATTGAAAAGGATAGAAATATTCCTTTCTTAGATATAATGGTAATGAGAAATGACAATAAGATTATCACCAATTGGTATAAAAAACCGACATCTTCAGGAAGATTACTGAATTTTTTATCTAATCATCCAATACACCAAAAAATCAACACTGTTAGAAACTTTATAAGCAGAGTCAAAGCTTTAAGTGATGACATATTTATGGAAGATAATAGAAGAAACAAATTAAAAAAATACTAAATAATAATAACTATCCTAAATATTTCATTAACAAAATATTATCATCAAATAAACACACACAATTAGTTAAAAACACAACAGTGAGAAATTCAAATAATAATAAAAAAGGTGCACTTTTCTAAACATTCCTGGATTATCTCAAATAATATCAAAACTGTTTAAAGAAGAACAAATTATTGACGTTGTATTATACAATTTAAAAATAACCAATGTTTTTTTCTCAAAGCTGAAAGATCAAGAGAAAAAAGAAAATTTATCTTATATAGGAATGACAAAACAAAAATTATCGAAAAGGTTAAGTGAACATAAAAGTACGTGCAGACGCACTGATATAATAAAAAATAAAGTAAGGATAGAAAATAATAGTACATGATAATAATAAAAAATAATCCCAAATAATAATAATTAATAATCCCAAATAATAATAAATAATAATTCCAAATAAAAATAAATAATAATTCCAAATAATAATAAATAATAATCCCTAATAATAATAAATAATAATTCCAAATAATAATAAATATTAATCCCAAATAATAATAAATAATAATCCCAAATAATAATAAATAATAATCCCAAATAATAATAAATAATAATGCCAAATAATAATAGATAATAATCCCAAATAATAATAAATAATAATCCCAAATAATAATAAATAATAATACCAAATAATAATAAATAATAATCCCAAATAATAATAAATAAAAATCCCAAATAATAATAAATAATATTCCCAAATAATAATAAATAATAATCCCAAATAATAATAAATAATAATCCCAAATAATAATAAATAATAATCCCAAATAATAATAATAAAATTAAAAAATAATTAAAAATAATAATAATAAAATTAAAAAATAATTAAAAATAATAATAATAAAATTAAAAAATAATTAAAAATAATAATAATAAAAAGTAATAATAATAAAAAAAGTATTAATAATAAAAAGTAATACTAATGAAAAAATAATAATAAAAAGTAATAATAATAATAAAAAGTAATAATAATAATAATAATAATAATAATAATAATAATAATAATAATAATAATAATAATAATAATAATAATAATAATAATAATATAATATAATAATATAATAATAATAATAAATATAACACATCATCTATTTTAATTTAGGTACAGAACAAATTGGCTCATTAGATGGTTTTAATTGCTCTATTTAGATAAAAAATTGTTTACCGTTTAATTGCTCTGCCAACTCTTTCACTAATCTTGCATTTGTTGGGGCGACAATGGAGTATTTTTACCTGTACAAATTTCGGGATGAGCTCGGTAAAATAATATACACAATATATGCGTCTCCAGTTCCTCGTGCTCAGCTCGTTTGTGATTTGTTTTCCTATAATGAAATCACGTATTATTTAAATAAAAAATAACAGCGTAACATCCCTGTCAAAATTTGAGAATACTACACCGATATTACTCGTACATTTTATTTCAAGTAAAATTTGTATGATGTGTGAATCAGCTGTTTTTGTTTCAATTTAAATTTTTGTAATGTTTATTTGCGCGGCACTGGTGTTCACCCCTATAGCTTTAAGTGCGGTGCAGACTATCATACTGGTATGTCATACGAGAGAGAAAAACGTCGTATGACACACAGGTATGATAGTCTGCCACCTTTAAGTGGGGTGCAGACTATCATACTGGTGTGTCATACGAGTTGCGCTCTCTCCTGCTCAAATTTCTTCTAGCGACCGAATTTGAACAGGTATGACACACAAGAGTAGGCAAAATTTTTGAAGAGTGCTTTTGCGGGTAATGTTGTGAAAATTTGTGTGTTTAAAATAAAATTTTAAAATTGAAAAAATTGATAGTTAACGTATAGGTTATGCTTAGCTTATAATTGATTATAATTTTGTATATTTTATATATACCGCGTTTTTTTTGCGATCTTTATATTCACAGCTTTGGACATCCCACAAACAGCGATTACTTTTATTAGCATTCGATGAAAGCATCTAAAAATGCTTTATCTGCATCCATATTCATGTATTTTTTTAGGTTTATTGGTCTTTAAGCACAGTAGTTAAAATGAAAAGATCAGTAAAGGACCGTAGTTAATTTCATTCACTACCTGTAAAGTTTCTTAAGAAATTTTACATAAATAGATCATACAAATAATGTATATATATATATATATATAAGAATGTATATATCTTCATTGTTTTTAAAGAAATTTGATCATTTCCATATTTTTGTTAGTTAAAGGTTATTAACATTTAAAATTCTTTTATTTTAATAACAAGTTTTAACAAAGAAAAGCATATGTAGAATACAAAGTATTAAATCTTAAATTTGGGTTATTAATTAATTGTTATTACGACCAATTTTCAATATGTTTTTTTATTACTGGGCTTAGATCATAAATTTAACGATGTTTATATATAGATGTTTTTTAAAAAAAATTTTACTTAAAATCATCGTTTATAAATTGAAATAAAAGAAAATAAAATATTTAATAAATTAAATAAAATATTTAATATATTACATAAAATATTTAATTGTATTTTAATTTTTTATAAGAATTTTATGTAAAAATTAAATTTTTTAACTAAAATGCAATTAAATATTTAACACAAATTTATAAGTGTAATTTTAATAATAATAAATAATAATAATATTAAATACATTAATAATAAAATAATAAAAAAACATATTAAATTCATATTAAAATTTTACATAGATCACCTGCTCACAATAAATTTGCAAGGCAAAAATGCTCTTGTATGACGTATGAATCGTTAGGGGTGACAGACTATCATACACAACACGTATGCCAACATGTTGGTAAAAGGTGCAGACTATCATACCTGTGTGTCATACGACGTTTTTCTCTCTCGTATGACATACCAGTATGATAGTCTGCACCGCGCTTTACACAAAGCTATTCCATGAAAATCTGTGTAAAGAGCGTAATTTGCCACTTATTTGTGTTACGCTCTCAGTTTGTACTTTACTTGCGTTTTACTTGAGTTTTACTACGAGTAGCTCGTGGAGTAGATCTATTAAATACTTACGTTGTAAAAGAATTCATGTTTAGTGTAAACAGCTGATTTCTTGTTTATATAATATTGTTTACCACTGCGTTGCCCTTAGCCCAATTTACACTATCATGAATGTAACATAAACATGAACTTGAAAGCCGATTTCCGATAGATTAGAAATGGGAAGAGAGTGTGATGCTAGTTCATGAATTTGCAACGAAATTTGCTGTTTCTTTTTTCAACTTGACACACATACATATATGTATGTACAATGTTAAGTTTTGGTTTTTATGGCTTTCGTGATTTTTATTTTAAAACGAATTTAGTCGTGTTTTGAGCAATAGCGATTAGATTTATTTCAAAAATTTCTTTCTAATATTAACACAGCAAGTAAAATTGTTAATAAAAGCTTTTATAGTAATAGTAACAAAACTGCAGAAAAATATGCGAACAAAAAAGTCAAGTACGGCTTTGGATCAGTTGGTTAAGGTGCGCTGATTCTGAGCTTCACATTTGGCAGGATCCGGGTTCAATTCCTGGTACTTTCAGTCTCAAAAATATTTATTTACGAATAATTAAATACAAGAATTATTTCCAAGACCACTGATGATGGGTATTTAGCAATACGCGAAACAGCTGTATGGTCAGCCAAAAATTCAATTAATTAAAATAATATAAAAAATAAAATTTTTGTTGTATTTCACTACTGTTCGAAAAAACCTCTTTAAAAAATTTCTTTAAATTTTTATAATAAATCTTTACAAAATTATTTTATTTCATTTTTTTTGGTTCTATATGATTCTTTATTTATTCTTTGTTTAGATCCATTGTTGAAGCTTTTTAAGTAATTCTAATGCTGAATACTTTGAATTTCTGTGCTATGCACTACTACATACACGCATTATATACGAATACACAAAACAAAACAAATTTCACGCTTCATTACATTCCATGATAATGTAAACTGAACTGCCAGTTCATGTTGCCGTCAAGTTCATCTCAAGTTTATGATAGTGTAAATAGGCTCCTTGAGCTTTAAAATTTATCAATATTTGCACAGAACAACAAAAAGCTTTTTGCTTATACAGTACATACTTTTCAATTAAAAAACTACTTTCTACAAACACAAATGCTTAATTGCAACATTAGAAATGTTGAAAATAAATATTATCTGAAAAAATTGCTTTCTTTAATCGATACTTTCACAGCGTTCATATTTGCAAATGAATATACTACACAAAACAGTATCTGATGAAACGAGTCATCCAAGGAGGCATCCTTTAATTTTGCGTTGTACATTTTATTCTTCTTATTAGAACAAAAGATATTTAAACCAAATCTATAAGAACATCTCGTAATGCAGGTAATACAATTAATTCGCAATCAGCCACAAAGATGATATCATTTTTCTTCATGATTTCTTTAACAGAGGCAAACTACATGGGTTAATATTTCTATGTTTTTAATAGAAATATTTCTCGCATACGTGAACCAATATAAAAGCTTTTCAATGTGCATTGACCGTATTCAACTTTACAATTCGCTCTACAGTTAACTCTGCAATCTACAAATATAATATAATAAATCATAGCCGGGAGGGTACCCATGTACTCCAATTGGTTGACTGAAATTTCTCTGTTAATTTATTAAATTTATTTCAATATATTGCTGGAAACAATTAATATGAATATTAAATAACATGATTTTCTCATCAAACTGGGCATTTTCGTAAAAGAGTATTGAAAACAACAAATATCTGTTATGGGTGAAGAATTTCATACTTGCTACATTTTAATTTCATTGCTTAAAGCCAATGTGTAAAGATATTTTGGAAATAGAATCCATCTTTTGTGACGAAGGAGTTGCATACACTAATTTTAGTATTAATTTTTAAAACGTAATGAAAGTTTTTATATATCCCACACTTTTGCATGCGATAAGATAGAAGCAAGATGTGGATGTTAACACAATGTCTTTTGTATTTGTAGTGTAAGGGATGCAAATGGGTTATGGTCACATATCTGAGATACTTCGCGATATATTGGATTATGTTCAATTCCAATTTATATGCTTACTAAATATATGGCTATCACTAACTTAACAGCTAATAAACAGTTTTTCCTTACAATGTAGAACTACGCTGTAGACATACCGAATATATAGTATTTCAGTGTTGTAGATTAGATATAGTATATTATCTAATAAGAGGGTTCTTTTAGATTACGCACGTGGCTCCAGAGAGTGATGTCAAGCAACGCAGAAACAGGTTTTTTAAAAAGAGTCAGAAATCACTTCTCTACAACGTTTTCGTTGCTTGAGTATTTACGTTCATAAAATTGTACGATGTTAAGAATCTTAAGTCAAAATGAAGTGCATACCTTAGACAATATATCTACATTAGGGTGCCATTTAGGTATATGGGCAATGAAAGCTTGTTCATTTTGCTTTTTTGGATTGAAATATATCACCTAAGACAAAGAAAAAGATGGTTTCAAATTTGAATATAGATAGTGATGACAAGGAAGTCAGGAGAGTATTAATTTCAACTAAATCGGTTGAAAAATAACGAAGTTATAACACATTATGTTCAGACGCCTTACCGGAAGTATGATCAAAGCGTTAACCTTGAATGTACAGCTATTCAATTTCACAACAAGCAAGTAATGCGTATTTGAAATATGAACATACTTCCAGTCAGGCGTCTGAACATAATGTGTTATAACTTCGTTATTTTTCAACCGATTTAGTTGAAATTTGAAATATAATAAATTAAATATTTATAAAATTATAAATGTCTTTTTCTTATTACTTATTGAATTTGTTGTTAAAATAAATGGGGTTTATTGAAGGTCATATTTTTCGTAATTTTTCACTGGTTTCTGAGGCCTGAAATAGGTGTAAAACGTAGAGTGCGCAGGCCAATTTTTTTTTGTTGTTAAGTTTAACTATTTGGCTATTAGTAGGAAAAATTTCATGAAAAAACTCGGATACATTTTTTGCGTATCGCAGATAGAAGTGTAAATGGTCTTGAAAAAAATGCTGACTTTTTGTGCAATTTCGCTAATAAAATTTTATTGATAATTAAAATTGAAATTTTTTTACACATAATGAATAACAATTCCGTAAGCTTTAAAAAAAATTAAAAATGATCATTTTTGAATAAATAGTAAAAAAGCTATAAGGGTTTAAAGTTGGTTCAATTTTTACGAAATCATAATTTCGCTAAAGTTGCATAAACTGCAAATAACTTAGGAACTAATAGGCGGATCACGCCCATTTTTTGTATAAAGTTGTGTTGCTATGTAAGTCATGTATATATGTAGTCCAATAAGTGCAAAAAGTGTTTTTAACGATAATAAATGATTTAATATGAAAATTTTGTATGGGGGGTGGGTGTGTCAGTGGGCGGCAAACCATAAAAAAATTTTGAAATCTAGACAATAACGTAAGTTTTCCGGACACAAAAATGCAGCTTTCTACCTGTCATAGTTTTTAAGTAATCTTGGGACGACGGTAAAGTCCCCATGTTTGGACAAAAATTTCGGATAGTTCCGGTAAGCCGATCAAATTAGATTTAAAAGAGAGATCAACTCAAAAACCATATTTTAGGAAAATTTCATATCAATATCTCTACTGGTTCCGAAAATATTGAATTATGACCGCCTAATTTTGTGTTTTGTCACACTGTGCGTCGTTTTCCAAGTTGTATTAAGGATACTTTGCTCCAGCAACTTTAACTAAAATAATAAAAATTATGTTGGACAAACCAAGAATTAGTACTTTTTTATTATTAGAAAGATTAAATTTTAGATATATTGAATTTATTTTAAATTTTTTTAGAAATATTAAATTTTTTGTAAAGCTGAAGCGGACAATTATATTCATAGTACTTTCAAAGCTAGCAATCGGGCGACTTCAACTTATTTTTTATTTTATTCAATAACTTTTAGAAATACAGAAAAACTTTGTGTAAGTGTTTATTTTTAATAGATCTATAACTTTTAGGAAGACAGTTTTTATGTAAAATTAAATATGTCGGATATATAAGCAATCAAAAATGAATTTTATGGAAAAAATCGTTATTTTCCAATCTTTGAGGCTCTTGGGGCACCACTTCCACTTATCCAATTGAACTAAAATTTTACACAGATTATTTTTTTAGTAAAATGAACTGATCTGGGGGGTGCCGTCAACCGATTTCACGAAAAAAAAATTGCCCATATACCTTAATGGCACCCTAATGTACATATTTGGAAGAATAAAATCGCACGTGCATATTATAAATATTCGGTAGTGTAAAAATATATATATTTATGACAAAGAATTTAAATTATTTTATATATATTTGGAGGAATATAGAAATCGCATGGATATATATATATATTTATAACATATATATATCCTGATAATTAAGGATAATTCTATTCTCCACTAGGTACCCTGAGATGAACCACACGAAATTTCGCGCCGGTCATCCATCGAATTGACTGGGTTTGTTTCGCAAAATTCATGACGCTCATCCATCGAATCCGCGGCGCTTGTTTCGCAGAATCCACGGCGCTCATCCACAGAAACAACGATTCACAGCACATCTAGCTATCGCCTGGATAACACAAATATATAATTGAAGCAAAATATATAACAACATATAAATATATTTTTTTTAAATAATAATACACATCGGTTTTTTTTATATTTATTTCTTACGATTAGAAATTAATTAGTTCTTTCTCTTAGTAATAACACAATTAAATTAAACATTTTTTTTTTCTCACGATTAACTAAATAATTTTGTATGAACATTTATTGAAATAATAAATAATTAAAATGTGGAAAAATTGAAGAATCAATATCTTTTCTTTAAAAAAACTCGTCCCCGCAAATATAAATTTATTGTCACGATCCTGGACGACGACTTATCCCCAGCAAACATTTTGAACGCACCCATAAAAAGTGTCGTTATTTATTACATTAAAATACATTATTTTATATTTACATTAAAACAATTAAAATTCACAGAAATCTTAAATTTAATAGCCTGAGGGGTACCGTCTGCGTTTAATAACCTCTTTTAGGCGTCTTTGCATGGACTCAACCGGCTTTGCAGTATCCTGTACCTTTATTTTTTGCCATTCTTTCTTGATGACGTTTCTGAACATATCTTTGCTGGAAATCGTGTGCTGGCGAATCTTATTTTCCAAATAAACCTACAGATGTTCTATACGACTTAGATCTGGTGATTTTGATAGTGTTTGAAGTTGCCTAAGAGCATGATTAGGCAGCCAAATCAATACAATCGCTGCAGAATGCTTGAAGTCGTTATGCTGCTCACTCAAAAAGGTTGCGCAAGCACTAACATTCTGTCATTTTCTTTCAAATTTGTTTTTGATATATTTAGATACCCATATTTATCCATTGTATTTTGTATTAATTTAAGTATACCGACACCATTACTTGCTATGCACCCCCAAACCATTACATCTCCACCACCATGTTTCATCGTTAAAATGACGTAGGCTGTACACAATTTTCTTCACACAAGTTTTTAACCTTTGATTTCAAATATGCAAAATTAACTTTCATTGGAGAAACTACTCATTTTCAGAACTCCATAGCTTTATTTAAATGCTTTCTTGTAAAGCTCAATTATTTTATTCCATTATATCTGGATATGTATGACTTCTTTTTTGCAACCCAAGTATATTACAAAGGCTGCTATATATATTTCTGGCCTAATAACGGAAATGCGAATATTTATCATCAAAAATTGTTTTATTGTTTTTCAAAGTATTCTCCAGCTTGATTTATACACTTTTGCATGCGCTCAAACCAATTGTCGAAGCACATTTTCCACTCCGATTGAGACACCTCCAAAACATGATTTTTGAACGCTTCAACTGCACCTTCTGGCGAGGAAAATCATTGACCACGCATCGTTTTTTCTTGATGTGCGGAAATAAAAAGAAGTCTTTGGGTGTCAAGTCAGTGCTGTACGGAAAACGGATGACCCAGCAATTCGACGTTTTGGCCGGTCAAAAAGGTGCTGGTTTGAGCCGATGTGTAAGAGCTCGCATTGTCATGGTGAACAATGACAAACAAATTGTGGTGTACCACTCAGAAGTGACCGTCCTGCGTTGCTCAAGTGGAACAGTCGCCACATGACCAGTTTTGCCGAAGAAACAGGCGAACATTTGCTTCGAAGTGCTTCTTCCACGAACAACTTTCGTTGGATTTTGTTCGTTTTCGAAGACCCACACGGTCGATTGTGGTTTTGTTTCGGACTCATACGCAAGGATTTATGCGTGACGATCTTATCAACGTCTTTCAAAGCACCGCGAACGTATATTTTCAACATTTCTTTCCACCAATCGACACGAGTGTTTTTTTGAGCAATTGTTAAATTGTGCGGGATCCAACGAGAACAAACCTTTTTTACGGCCAGGTGTTCATGCAATGTCGAATGTATACTGGTGAGAGAAATGCCATGGCATCAATGTTCTCTGGCACTACGGCCGTTTTTGTACGACCTTCACGCAATTCGTCGTTGAGCGACCGTCGGCCACGATTGAATTCATTAAACCAATTTTTCACAGTACTATAGGATGATGCTTCATCGCCATAAGAAGATTTAAGTTTATCAATGCACTCTTGTCGTGATAATCCACATCGAAAGTTGTGAAAAATGATCGCACGAAAATGTGTTAATTCCATTTTTTGGCTGAGATGAATTTTCAAGTCTCTATAAATAAAACAATTCACAATTATGTGACAACACGTTCTGAGTGATGTTATGTTAAATAATGTCAAATTTTCCAATGGAAATGTCAGACTTCACCTGGCAACACTTAGTGTTGCCTAGCCCAGATATATATGTAGCAGCCCTCGTACCTGCTTTTCTTTAAAATATTCCGCACAATATCAGGACATATTTTTTTAACTATTTCGGTAGTATGTTCAGCTAGCTTGGAGGCTGTTACTCTTAGATTTACTTTCACCTGATTAATTATGCTACGTCTTTCGCTACCTGACAGAATTGTGGGGTGACCAGTGCGAGGTTTAGAGACGTAATTACCCGTCTCCTGGAAGTTATTTATAATTCTTTGTATAGATGACTATTGGCGACCAATATCTTAAGCAATTTTTCGTTGGCTTACCTCATCTTTTCAAAATTTAACAGTTATATGTCGCTCACTGACACTAATTTCACGCCTTTTATTTCCCATTGTAAAAATTTAATGTTTATATAAAAAAATATTTTTAAATGATTAATTTTTAGACTTTTAGGAAGTCAACTAATAATAAAATGTGATTTAAAGACAAATATATGCTTGCAAGCGAATTTAAACTAACGGTAAATGTAAATATTAAGAAGTGTCCCTAGACTTTTTCTGCTTCAAAAATTTTTGGTTTTACGTATAATTGTGTATAATTTTATTTTAAATAATAACTGTTAATTTTTTATGCTTGATTTTGATTGTTGTTTCTTTGGTTAATCACAAATCAAAAAACAATTTTAGCGAAAATTAAAAAAATTATGCGAAATTTAAACAAAAATTGTGGGTGTCCGTACACTTTTTCTGCTGTGTGTATATATATTTATTCTAAAGCAACTTCAGTAAATATACTTTCTTGCTAAACAGTCTAAAAAGACAATATAATTTACTTAGTAGTGCACGGCGACATGAATTATGGCCGGTCAGCACATTCCTGTTGCTCAAGCACACAAACGGCAGCAATGCCTTTACGTGTTATTTTTTTTTTTGTATTATTTCGTATGTTATTTTCGTATGTTTAAGTTTACCTCTAAGCTATGAAGCTGAGCATAAGTAAAACACTCTGAAATAAGCCTGCAAGTCAACATCCTGTATCGCTATAACGTCACTTTGCCTTTCCACATAATTTTCGTATCTTAAGTATGCGATTCCAAGTATTGCGCATTAAAATATCTTACAATGCCTACGTGCGTTTGTGTATTTAATGTCAATAAGGGCTAATGCCTATACTTGTTATGGCAACATTGATGCACATTGTTTTCTTTTCAAACTGCAAGCAACTTGCAGAAAACATATCAAGTATCATTTAAAATACTTGATCGATGAGATGTCCAAATACTATTGGATATGAATCTCGTCATCTGGCTATTGACGCCAAAGCTAAAGATTATTAGGAGGCGCTTTAGAAAATAGAAGCTCCAATCCTATAGGATGGAGATAAGAAGCTTCTAGAACATTCTAAGGAATTTTAGAAGCTATAATTTGATTGGTCCAAAATCCAAAAACTCTTATGAACGACTTGAGACATCAAAGGAAAAACTTTCAAGAGTCAGTCGTTAGTAGGAGCCCAAGAAGAGTCGTCAGGAGAAGTTGAAGAATTCAAGTCGTATTCTAAAAGAGTCGTTAGTAAAGTTGGTCGAGTTGCAAAAAGCTAAGTCTTTATTTAAGAAGACTCTATAAAAAGTTGGCAAATACAAATTAATAAGACATCATATAAATTAATAAAGTAAAATCAAAATTGTCATTGTACTTAACATATTAAATATAATAAAAATACTTTTGTAATGTTCAAAAAAAATTATAGTGTCAAGTTAATCATTTTGAATAAAAATATTTTTTAAAACTTAAAACAAAAAACCCATAATTTAATTTGCATACCAAACGGATGCATTAATAAAAATAAAATATTTTTAAATAATTTAAGAAGTTGTTTTTGTTTATATGTTGGTTATAATACAACAATTTAAGATTCATTTATTTCCAAAGTTCCCTTTATAAAATCAATTGCATGTGTGTATTTAATTATTTAGTTACATAAAAAAATATATACATATAAAGATTTAAAGTTATATCACTTTTAATTTATTACACTTAGTTTATAGAATGGTCCCTGTACGTCAGTTTACCAGTATTTGCTAAGAAATTAGGAGTTTCTTTCCAAATTTCGCTGTTGAAAAACCAATTGTTTATCGAATTCACTTCGCTGTCGAAAACAAACAACAGAGCCTCTTTTTTCTTTCTTCATCATCAATCCACTTCGCTTCAAAAGCAAACAAGAGAGTCTCTTGTTTAGCTTCCTGTGCTTTTGCACGTGTATAGACGGGGTATACGGGTATACCCCTATAACTCGTTTTCCTATAACGAGGAACCAATCTACCGCGTAATAGGGGGATTACTGTAAATAAATTAAATATAATATCTTGTGTGTTTCCCTTTCGTTAACAGAATTTACAAAATCTTCAATAAGAGCATGATTTTGGATGTATTAAAAATTCCTGCATACGCAAACCAAAATGAACAACGTCTTCAAATAAATTCGTCATATTTTCTGGGTCGTTGCGCCATCAAACGATCAAGTAACCAAACAATTGGAAATGGCTTTGTATTTATTCTCAAAGTGTTATATGGCATTTACATTGTGTGATTAAAAGTAGATGAAAGCATGAATCGAGATTAAAATATTAACCTCGTAGTTAATCTCAGTTTTCCCATCCAAAAGCTAATCTCGTTTTCATCGAGATTAGTTTTATATATCCTTCAATAGGTTGATTATTTCTCTATGCAACTTTGTAAATGGCTTAATGTCGTAGATTTTTTTACGATCTTAAAGAGATATGTCAAAATCTGTTCAAAACAATTTTTTTATACAAAATTGTAATTAAATGATGTTTTTACAGAAATTTATCAAACGCACAAACCAAAACACAACAATAGGAACGTAAAAATTAGTCTCCAATGTATAATGTAAACGGTGGAGAATTAAAATGCAGATTCTATTAATCTCGTTCTTTTCAACTCACAATGTAAACCAAAAACATAGAAATATAAAGACATGTAATTTGCCTCTGTTAAAAAAATCATGAATTTTGAAAAGGTACACGCAATGGGAAAAACATGTCTGTTCAAACATATAAACAATCGAACTTATTATTTTATGTATGATCAATGCTATTTTGTTAGTGAAGTCAGCAATCAAACCAATAGCGAATATGTTGTATTTTGCTTGGACAAAATCATATAGAAAAAACTCTAATATTAGAGCAAATGCACACATAGCTTCCAGTTCATGCGTATGTAAGTTTCTTGGTAAATTTTTTCTACTCTTCTTTTTATTGCACACTTACTAAATATATATATGCATGGGTAGGTGAAACAATATTTTTGAATGTGATGCTTGGATTTTGTTTGTGTGCTTTTGTTTTTCTTAAAATATATGACTGGCTTCGTGTGCATGAAATACATAACTCTTCCAAATTATTTAAAATTTGATTTTTGCTGATATTTTATACTGGCTTCATACTAAAATATGATATTTGCCTATGACATGATGCGAAAACACCGGAGTAGCGCAACCACAGTTGTTATTAGTGTAAATGCTCTTAATACGTTTGGCTATCAAGCCTTGGCTATGCCATACAGTAACAATAGTTTCATGAAGAATATTCATAAACACCATATTGTTCAATAAGTCGTTTCTTATTGAAACTGAATCGACACTTGAATCGATTCAGTGTTGCTTATGTTTAGGAATCTGGCACTTGAACCAGTTCCTACTGCAAAATCTGAATTTGGCACTTAAACCAACTTCAGGTGGATTCAAACAATATTTTTGAGCAAATAGGCACTTGAACCTATTTGCAGTTGAATTTTAATAAGCACTTGAACTAATTAAAACGCAAGGGCTGTTTTGTATTGAATGATAAATTTATTAGAAAATGTTGAGGTTTTATACACATGTGGCAAGGTGTTGATGCATATTATTCCCACGATAATGCTCTATACCTTAAGCTGCATTAAAGTAGCGATTAGATATCGCTCAGCTTAGTCGTGGGAACGGTCACAGTTCTCATGGAAATTGTATGCATTGACAAATAAGAATATTACTTGCGTAATTTCCTTAGCAACCTGGTATATGCTTATAAACTTATTTTCTTTTAACCTTGAACTAAGTCCATATACCAGCTTGCTTTACAAACATAATTATTATTTAATAAGTACAATACTGACCTTGCACAAGCAAATTTTAATTTCTCATAATGTTCTATATTAAAGAATTGCACATGCTAAATGCATGGCTTATCTGCAGTTTCATATGACGAGCAAAGTGTGCTCGTGTGATATACAACTGTTGTTGTTTTGATAAATTTTGATATCTTAACCCACCGTTCAAGGCTAAGACATCAAGTCATTAACATTACGAGAATAAAAATTTGCTTTGACAACAAAACAAAAATAATAGAATAAATCTGAAATATATAATTTATAATATATTACTTAAAATACAAGATTTAGGCTGATCATTATTATGTCCAAATTGGACACATATTATACAATAATTGATTATTTTTTATATATTAAGTTTTTATTATTATATTCTTATATCAAATACAATAGAATTATTAACTAAATTTAATTACTTAAATTATATAGAATACAATTATAAACCTTAGATAATTAATTATACAAAATTAACTAGAACTATTATGTTTTATCTATGTTTTTGATATTAGTTGCTAAGGTATCAAGTATTCTTTGCAAGAGATGGCGCGCAAATAAATATAGTTTGGTGTTCACTTTGCCATCTACCGGCAAAGTAAAACTAAAAGTGATCTTTTTTCTATGGATAAGCAACCAACTTCAAGTAGACGCGAGGTAAAAATAAAATAGTTAATCAGCAATCAATAAGTGTGTTTTAATTTAATTTGTATAAACTTATGGCATAACAGCCATAAATTGGTGACCACTTAAAAAACAATCACGCAAACTTAAAAAAAAGAAAAAACGCCTAATGCAGTAAACAGGCGAAATTGAACGTGTAGAGACTCCCGCAGAAACAAATAAATTCCAGCCTATGGAAGCGGTAGCGTCGGCAGTGCAAGCGATTGGGCAAATGAAGTTGCCAAACTTTTTAACAAAGGACCCAACTTTATGGTTTGCACAAATTGAAGGCCTACTTCATGTGAGCCGAGTCACGGCAGATTTATCAAAGTTTTACACAGTAATTACTGTGCTGGATGCAGAAACGCTGCAACAAGTTGCAGATACTGCAAAAAATCATCCTGAAACAAATACGACAAATTAAAAAAAGAACTAATTTCTCGTTTTTCCGAGTAGTCAGAAAAGCAGCTCATAAAGCTGCTCACTGGTCTGGAACTTTCGAACAAAAAACCAAGCCAACTGGTACGTGAATTGCGCACGTTAGCAGGTGCAAATGTCTCAGAGGAGGCATTAACAACACTGTTACTGCAACGGATGCCAAACAATGTAAGATGCATTCTATCAGCATGCAAAACCACAAGTATAGATGAGTTAGCAGAAATAGCTGATAGAATAGTCCAGTACCGTCTTACGTAATGACTACAAACGCTAACAAATTGAATGACGCATTGGAATCCCGCGTAGCAACCTTAGAAACTTCGATCCAACAACTAAGACAGCAGCTAGTCAAGATATCAGTAACTTTAGACAGATTGGAAAAACGAGACAGTCATGGTAGAGACAACAGCCGCAGCCGCAGCAGTTTGTGCAAATGTGAGAAGGTCTGTTACTACCACATAAAATTTGGGGCAGCAGCGACCAAATGTAGCCAACCGTGCGAATTTGGCAAATGTAAGAGCAATAATCAATAGGAAAACTAGCTAGGCTGTCGTTATCAAACACGGTTGGCGACAGCATAAAAAATCAAGAGCTACGATTACATATTTATGACCGAAAAAACAACATTAACTTTTTAATTGATTCTGGGTCAGCTATTTCACTACTTCCAATACCAGGAATGAATCCAAAAAATAAAATGCAACCAGACGATCTAGTTATATATGCAGCGAACAACACTGCAATCAAAACATTTGGCAACAAGCAACTAGCAATAGATTTAAACCTTAGAAAAGACTTCAACTGGTATTTCATCATCGCTGATGTTAAAACAGCCATAATTGGGGCTGACTTTCTCACGCACTACGGCTTACAAATCGATCTGAGGGCAAAATCGCTCATTGATACGCAGACCACGTTACAGTCAAAGGGTCTACTGAAAGAAGTAGCCCACGAAAATGTTTCGACAATCAATTCATCCATCAAATTCCATGATGTCATCGTAAAATATGTTGACATAACAAATTTAAACAGCTCCCAACTACCAACAACAGACAGCGTTCAACACAGAATCATGACAAATTGCCAGCCAATATCAGAACGCCCACGTCGTTTTTCAGGTAAAAAATTAAAAGCAATCAAAGATGAGTTTCGTGTATTACTACATCAAGGCATAGTGAGGCCATCCAGCAGCCCCTGGGCAAGCCCCATACATTTAGTAAAGAAATTGACGACATAGCCGAAAGACTGCACAGAAGTAATAGGTATTTTCTCTAAGATTGATATCACTAAAGCATACTACAACATACCAATGAATCCAGATGATATTGTTAAAACAGCGGTAAGCACACCAATAGGTCTGTTTGAATTCGTCGTGATGCCATTTGGTCTAAAAAATGCCACACAGACCTTTCAGCGATATATGGATTCAACATTTCGTGAATTAGACTTCGTGTTCTGTTACTTAGATGACATTCTAATATTTTCGAATAATGACGCCAAGCATAGAGAACATATTGAATGTGTCCTTCAAAAACTAAAAGCTGCTCGATTAGTAATCAACAGTTCGAAATCCGAATTTGGCGTAGAAAAACTCACATTTCTGTGATACTAAATATCAGCGACAGGGTTAAATCCCCCACAAGAACGAGTTGAAGTGATTAAAAATTTTACAATGCCAAGTAACATAATGGAACTTCAACGTTTCCTGGGCATTATCAATTTCTACAGAAAGTGTATTCCTAAGGCAGCATAAATGCAAGCGCCACTAAATAGTCTCTTCAAAACTTCAATAAAGAATGATAAATGAAAAATTGTTTGGACCGATCAACTTAAACAAACTTTCCAACAAATCAAAGATGGTATAATCAACGCGACTAAGCTCACATTTTTAGCACCTGACGCACCCATATGTGTAACCACAGATGCATCAGATGTAGCAGTGGGCGCTCACCTACAACAACTGAGCGGCGAGACATGGCTCCCGATAGCATACTTCTCGTGCAAACTGAAACCAACACAAATCAAATATAGCACTTATGATAGAAAGCTACTATCTGTATATCTAGCAATAAAACACTTCAGGCATTTAAAAACGGATCACAAACCACTAATTTATGCTTTTCAACAAAAAATGGACAAGGCGTCCCCTCGGCAACTGCGTCATCTAAATTACATTGCGGAATTCACGACGGACATTACTTTTGTAGCCGGAAGCGACAATATCGCCTGTCGTCACTAAAATTGCAAGAGCTAGTGTATCCGAATGGCGTTAAAATTTTTTGCGACACTTCTACTTTTACAGTTCGTCTTTTCATTCCTCAAACCTTAAGACGAAGAATATTCGACACAGTTCACAACTTATCCCCTGCATTGCATGTCATAAATCAAAAATTAGTTGGCATAATCAATTTCCTCCGAAAGAATTTCAACACACAAGTCAACGATTTGACCACGTACATGTAGACATTATCATAGTGCCTGAACATAAAGGGTATAGGTACTGCCTCACGATGATCGACAGGTTCACTCGGTGGCCAGCAATCGTGCCCTTAAAGGACATGTCCGCAAAAAACTGTAGCAAAGCAATTTTATTCAACATGGATTGCGAGATTTGGTTCTCCTAAAACTAAAACGACCGACCAAGGCACGCAATTTGAATCAGCACTTTTTGAGTCCATTGGCAAACTGATAGGTGCAAAACGCATCCGAACGACACCTTATCACCCAGCATCAAACGGGATGATAGAGAGATGGCACAGATCATTAAAAGCCGCGTTAATGTGCAGCAACAAGTTTAACTGGTTTGATACTCTACCTACGGTTCTCCTGGGCCTAAGAACAGCCTGGAAAGAAGACATAAATGCCTCTGCAGCTGAAATGTTGTATGGAACGACATTAAGATTGCCGGGTGAATTTGATGAATCTGACACAGATGATCATCTGTCATTTTTAAGCAAGTTTAAAGAGTTTATTCAAAACGTTAAATCAACTCCAGCACCGCATCACATCAAGAGAAACATATTTGTTCACAAGGATCTTTACACATGCACGCATGTATTTTTACGCATTGATCACAAAAAAAACCACTTGAACCTCCATACTCAGGTCCCTTCAAAGTTATCAAACGCATTAACGACCGTCTTTTTACAATCGAAATAAATGGAACAAACGTTAATGTCGCTGCAGAGCGATTAAAACCTGCATTCACGGTTGAAGATCCACAGCAAACGAAGCCTCCACTGAAAACATATAGCAATCCAGTTAAAAGTTTAGGCACCAAAAAGCAAGTGACGTTTGCAGATACAGCATCAACATTTCCATCTTGACTAGCGTACTGAGGAGGGTAAGTAAAACCAATAGTGATCTTTTTTGTATGGATAAGCAACCAACTTCAAGTAGACGCGATGTAAAAATAAAATAGTTAATCAGCAATCAATAAGTGTGTTTTAATTTAATTTGTATAAACTTATGGCAAAACAGCCATAATAGCTTCCGGAAATAAATCAGTCGCACACATTTGTCGATGAAAAAACTTTTAAATGTACAAAGACCGTATTCACTCTACAGTTAACTCTAGAATCTAAAAACAGAATAAATTATATTGCTCCATAGCCGGGTACCCAAGTACTCCAATTGATTTACTGAAATTTCTCTGTTAATTTATTAAATTTATTTCAATATATTGCTGGAAATATTTAATATGAATATTAAATAACATATTAAACATTTTATCAACATTTTCTCATCACACTTAGCATTTTTGTAAAAGAGTATTGAAAACAACAATTATCTGTTATGGGTGAAGAATTTCATACTTGCTACATTTTAATTTCATTGCTTAAAGCCAATGTGTAAAGATATTTTGGAAATAGAATCCACCTTTTGTGACGAAGGAGTTGCATACACTAATTTTAGTATTAATTTTTAAAAGGCAACGTAAATGCCTTACGTGACAGAACGTTTTTATAGCTTCACATTTTAAACATTTTTAGAATTTATTGTTTTAATAATTTATTTTTTTTATATATATGGTGTTATATTGCCTTTACAAACGGAATGGTATTCAAATTTAACAATTAAATGGTATTTCAGTTGGTTTATGATTTCGTTATAATAAAGCACAGCAAGTAAATTTGTTAATAGAAACTTTCATAGCAAATTAATCAAAGTCCTGAAAAATGTGCGAACATACAAGTCAAGTACGGGTTTGGGTCCGTTGGCTAATGAACGTTGACTCTGTGCTTCAAATTTGGCAGAGCACGAGTTCAATATCTGCAGTCTCAAAAAATTAGTCACAAATAATTAAACGCAAGAGTTATTTTCAAGACCACTGATGATGGATATTTAGTAATACTCGAAACAGCTGTGTGGTCATTATGGTTAAATTAAAATATGCTTCTTAAAATATCAATTTTGTTTAATACTACGTTTGCCCCAGTTTCTTCATTCAATTCATTTTCAGATACAAAGTAAATAAGAAGTAATCTGCAATTAGAGAAAATGCTCTTTATTACGAAAACACAAGTTTCTTTGGGAGATCTGAAGTATCCATTATCTTCAAGGCCATCAATTATCAATATTTCTATTTTTGTGAGTTTTAAACACTTTTCCTTCAATAAATAAAATTCATTATTAATAAATCATTATTAATAAATAACTTCTGTCTTATACTTCTTCGGCTGTTCGCTTAATTAATAAAAGTTTGCAAAACAACTTCACATTCTAATTTATTGTTGCTAAAGAATCAATTGCACCCACAACACGTTTTTTTTATTTCGTTGTTTTATTTTCTTCGAATGGAAAATATTTTTTGTTTTACTAAATAAAGCAAATAAGAAATAATAAGTAATAACAAAATGGTTAATGTTCTATTTTCCTTATTAAGTAAGTTATTTAGAAATGTGTTAATAAACAATGAACTGCATACGCTCGATAAATATGTAAATATCAAAGTAATAGGGAAAGCTTTATTGAAGGTTTCAAAGTTTATTTAGAAAGTACTTTCTTTCGTAATGAAAAAACTTTCTTTTAATTATGGTTAAGTTAGTCAATACTTCTTTATTAATAATTTGAAAACATACAATAATTATCCATACTTTATACATTATTTACTTAAAGCTATGACTAATGTCGTCAGCTTTACCTAGCGATTGCCTGCTCTTCTTATTCCTTTGATCTTGTAGCGAATATGATGTTATAATTAGTAACTATTGTTGGTGTGAATACATAAGTGCGATTTAAAGATCTCATCTACAATTTATTGCCTATATTTTATCGCTTGGTTAAGATACGCGCATAAATTCAGCCAGTTCATTCCATTAAGGACACCGTGCAATTCCGTTTCGCTCGAAGTCGTTTTCCCAAAATACTTGTATCTTATTTCCTTTAAAATTGGGCAGATTGCGATAAAGTGTTTGACGTTTTCCGTTTCCTGTTTATTACATAGGCTACAAACAGATAGTGCACAACTTACATAGGGTACATAATTGAGTTTGATGAGTTCAGTACGAGATTTGAAAATTGTACGAATATTTTCCACAGTATATTTATCATTAAAATAATTCGATGTCCCCAGATTGTACATTAGTTCTCTGTATGTTTTTCTAGAGCAGCTTGTATTGGCCTTATAAACAAATCGGTCTCTATCACTTTGATCCTGTTTTAAGAGAATGCGCTGCTTCCAGTCAATCCAACCATTCATGTCCTCTAAATTTAAATTTTCTTCATGTTCTTTGGCTAAATTTAACCATGCCGCAAAATACGAACTCCTTCTACCTAAAAAGTATGTCGCTAACCGTTTGGTGAGTGTGCTATCTGGGTGGTTCATAACAGCGTTAATATATTAAAAGTGGGATTTTAAAATGCCGATATGTTATGTAGTGTTGATAAGCCAGTTTCCAGGTAGATTGCGTAGTCTGGCGTGTTGACCGGTAGACGAAAGATACGTTTGATAAAATAAGTCGGCAGTTTTTACACCTCATTATATTTTTCAAAACCCCAAACTTGGGAAGCATAATTCATAATTGAGTTGACAGCAGCTTGGAAAACTTTGTATTTAACTGAAAGAGCTACCGTATTATTTCCTAAAGCTCTTCTCCATTTATTTATAAACTATATTAAACTAGGAATAAACAGCTAGTTTTGATTCTTTTAGCCTTCTATTAATGTGTGTTTCGAATGTTGCATTATATGTTATCCAAAAGCCTAAATACTTATATGTTGTAACTACTACCAATAGTTCACCGTCAAGATACCACTTCGCATGCAAGTCACCTTGCATGTTTTATAAATATTATTATTTTTGACTTTGCTATATTGATTTCAAAATTCCAGATATTACAGTAATCGTTCAGTTTATTTATCATTAGCTGCATGACTCTTGGTGGCTCTGCAAACAGCATCACATCATCTGCATACATCAGAACCTTTATTTGCATGCCATCAATCACGACGCCACCGTTTAAAAAGTTAACCAGGTCATCTAAAAATAAAGTAAATAAAAGTGGACTTAAAACACAGCCTTGCTCAACACCAAAATGTGTAAGAAACCAATCAGAAATAATATTTCCATCCCATACTGCTGCTTTACTACCGCGATACAACCTCCAAATAGTCCGCATCATTTTTGTTGACAATCCTAAGTTCCCAAGCTTATAGAAGAGCACATTTCTTAGTATTGAATCGAACTGCGCTTTGAAATCCACGAAAAAGACACAGAGTTTTTTGTTTTTGTCAATATACATTTTTGCAATATTAGTTAAAATAAAAATGTTATCTAAAGTTGATTACTATTCCCTGAAACCTGATTGAAATTCACTTAACAGTGCATGGTTATTAACGCATTCTTGTAGGCGCTCGTGCAAAATACTTGCAAATACTTTCGCCAAGGCATTTTTAAAAGATATACTCCTATAGTTTTCTAGATTTTTTGTGTCACCTTTTTTGTACAATGGGAAAATAATCGACTTGCGAAAAGAATCAGCTGCATTGCCGCTGTAGTAGACATAATTTAATGATGCTGTCATATTTTAATAAATACATCCGAAGCACATTTAAGGAATTCCATGGGTACTCGATCCTCTCCAGGAACTTTATTTTCCTTACACTTGTGCAATATTTTTTTGACTTCTGCTACTATAATCGTTCTGTATAGTTCCCTCATTTCAAGTATGAGCATCTCATAACTTAAACTTTCATTATATATGCTGTTGTTTAGTATCCGCTCAAAGTGTTTACTCAGTTCCAGTGCGTCTAGCTCTGTATTTTTTATATGACACGTCCCATTCAATTTTCGAACTTTGCTCCAAAAGGATTTACTGTCTTTTGCTGTTGCTATTGAGATAGCTAGCTCATTGTAGTGAGTCGCTCTTTTATGTTGGAGAAGTTCTTTAAATCGTTTATTTGCTTGACAGTAGTTTATAATGTCTTCCTGTAATCTTGTTTCTCTTAATATTATACATTCAGAATCAAACCATTGGGTTTGTTTTACACCAATATTTTGCTTTTGCTGCAGAGGCTTTGCTGCATTATTTATACAATCCATCAAAAACTCAATTCCGTTTGTTGAGCATATTGTCGCTCTATTTATCCCAATAATTTGTTGATTAAGTGTTAAATTATATATTTTCTCAATATGTTTGTTCCAGTATAGTTTAGGTAACAACTGTAGACCTGAATTTTCCACCGAAAAAATTTTCCCGGCGTGGACACTTACTGTTATCGGCTGATGGTCTGAGTAAATAAAATCCTGCGCTTTAAAGTTTTTGATTCTATTCAACCGGATCCCCGCTCCTAAACCATAGTCAATCGTGGTAGCGATAGTTCCTCTGTGAAATATAGCTTGCCTTCTTTGTCGCCCTCGCATCTTCCATTCAGCACAGTAAGACTTACCGGATTGCAGATTTCTAGTAGTCTTCTGCCATTTCTATCTACTTTGTCATCCATAGCTCTGCGCTGTGCGCTTAGTCCATTAGCTTGTAAAGTTGGGTTAAATTCCAAACATTGCTCCTTTCCAATTCTGGCATTACAGTCTTCTACTAAAACATTTTCGCACCCTAATTCGAACAGTACATCACTTAAGTTTTTAAAATCCGCATCCCAGTTGTTACAATTAATATATGTTGGAATAATGTATGCCATCATATTCAATATCTGTATAAATCGTATATTCATTTTAGCTGCTAAGTTCTTCTTTATTCCATATAACATATCGCCACTAGCTCTTCCTTTAATTGCGACCCGAGTTGCTGGAATCCACCATAATAAGTACTTTTCATATACTTTATCAGTCTTCCCCAAGGATTTTTCCATGAACGTTTTAAACAAAAAAAACAGATCAAATGAGTTCACATAATTTATAAAATCGCAGTAATTAACTTTCTTTATTAGACCTGCTACATGCTAAAATATTTAAAATTTCTTTTGAATTTGTATCTAAACTTAAGCTACAGCTGACTATATTGTCTTTATTTAGTTTTTTTGAGAATTAATTGTTTGCCAAATCTCGTAATATGTTACATTTATTGACTCCAGGTTATTTCCATAAAGTGCCTGCAGTACATCCCTTCCATTTCTGTTACCACACTTCAGCTCCTTTTCTTTATTCCAGTACAGCCATTTGTTATCAATTTTCATACGATCCTCTCTAACTATTATATCACGTTTTTGGTCTACTGCACGCAAATTTTGTTTTAGTTTCAACATGACCCGTTTTTGTGCTTGTTTCTCTGCGCTTAAGTCCCTCTCAATTGAAGTTTCAGTATTAGCAAGTTTTTGATATTGTTGAAAATATTAAATACACACTGCTCTGCTTGGAACTCCTATTTTGTCGTGTTTCTCGAATATTTTTCTTACAGAAGCTATTTGCACATCATCGACGTGCAGAACTTCAGCACATAATTTCCGAATCGCCAATGTTGAATTGTCGGTTTTTTTCAAACCCTTGATAACAAGCGGTTTTCGTTTTCGTGCATTTATAATATGATTTATATTACGTACATCCCGTTCGTGCTGTTGTTCGAGCTGCGTCACCTTCTGTTTTAGCACACGATTCTCTACCATCAGCTCCGTAATCTTACTAGAGAGTTCGCCCACTTCCGACACGATCACCTCCAAATCAACTTTTGTTGGCAAATTGTTTAGCTTTTCGTCCAACAAGTCAGCTAATGATGCTCTCATCAACCCCATTAGTTCTGTTATATTCATATTCCCTACTTACATTGTTGATTTAGCCTGGTTTATTTCTTCTGGGGAAAGTTCTGTTAATGATCTTTTAGCTGCTGAGGTTCTTAATTGTATTTTTGAAACTTGCGTATTGTTTGGTGTTCCTGCTGTTGACATTATTGAAGTTGAAGTTTAATTTTAACAAATTCAGTTTTTGATGCTTCGCCTAAAAGTCTGTGAAAAAAAATATATATATGTATCAGTTTAATACTTTTTAAAAATTAAAATTTGTTACCACAGACTCAAACCACTCTGAGCTTTCTACTGAACTTTTTACTACGTATAATTCGCTTTACGTTCCACTTATCGTCAGCACTTTTATATACAATTTGTAATTACTGTTTTTGAATGCGACGCTATCTTGCCTGCAGAAGTCTCAATTGTATAAAATTGTACTAATCTTCACTTTTACCAGCTCACTTAAATGCGTTGCAATGTCTTGAATGTTTATTTATTATTGTCACCCAATTGTAACCAATTTTTCGCTATATAATTCAATTTCATTAGTAAAGTATTCCGAGCGCGCACTTCTTTCATATAATCCACTAGGGTTGCCAAGTCAAACTCAGTAGAGCTTTTTTTAATTATGGTACAATAATATTATACAGTAATAAGCTTGACTGATGAGATAGTCTAGAATGACAACGTCATTACTAGAACTAAAATACTGAATTCGTATCAAATTGAAAAATTGTTGAAATTAGTAGGACAAAAACGAGGAAACAATAAAAAAACCATAACTTAATGAAATAAATTGAAATTTGGCAAGGATAATATGTGCTGATATATTTCATTTATCCTCTTTAGTAAATTCCGAAAGTAATATAGATGATGTAACTATGGAAGATAACCCTACTTAATAATGTACATTAAATGAGGTTTATAATACTGGTGATTAGAACGTGACATTTGAAGACTTGATCTGGGAAGGAAGTATGCATTAAGGGAAAAGATCCCTCTTACGACACCAATTGACTAATTTTTTTATTACAAAAATTTTTCTTTACTTTTAAATTTGGATAGCTTGAAAGCACCGTCTGAAAAGTGTTTTAAAGTAAATAAAATTTCTAAAATACAACAGCACATGCAGCTTTGTTGCTTTTGCGCCGCATTATAACTGTTTTCAGTTCATTATGATTAGGAGGCGGAACAATTATTTCATCGTCAAAGATTATAAATTCAAGATCATCTTTGCTTTCGGTCACATTACTACTAACGCCATTTAGTAGGATCGAGAAGTGAACCCTCCTAATGTTAAGCATGCTTTGAACATCACCAGATTACCATTTTGATCTTTGCAAGAATTAACTCCTGCTTTATTATCATTTGTCAGGTATTTGATTTATTGATGGAATTTTTGAGCCATATTCCTGTCACTCAGCTTCTCAATCTTTTCGTACTCTCGTCTTTCTGCTTATTTTTCTTTCGCTTAAAAATCTGATTCTCTTCCCTTGTCTCTGCCCCTGGTTTCAATTTGATCGGCAACTATAGTTGTCGTATCCGACATATCTTATGTCTCAATGGCTAAGTTCACGCTACGAACCATCTTATTACAGCCGCTAATAGCTAGCCCAGTCTCAAAACCAAAGAACATCAATTCACGACTTAAGCTGTAACCTACCTCAATGGCCTCCGCCAATTCTAACATTTTTCTGTCAGATTTTGTGTCGCCTTCGGTTTTGCCTCTGGCCTCTAGCTACATTATTAAAGCCTTTCTTTTGTAGAAGACCGAAAGGCTTTCTGTATTCAAAAAGCATTTGAATTTGCCTTAAGATGAACGGTAGAAATACATCTAGCTAGATGGGTTGTTGAAACACATCTATCTAGACTTCCCGTAAGTTTGCACTAACCCTCTCAAACATAAACAATGCCTTCCAAACAAGTTAGTCCATTCTTTCTGGCAATGAAAAATTTAACTTACTAAATATTAAGTTTATCTGCTCTCTGCTGAAAGCGATTGTAATCTTTCATAATATTTTCTAAGAGGTGGCTTCAATGGGTTCAAGTCTCATACTGCGGCTTTACATACTTTCCACTTACTGTAAAAAAAATTATTCAGTTTAAAAAGATTCGCAACAATAATTTGTTTTAGAAAATTAACATAATCGACATTTTCTTGTTGCTATATATTTTATTATTGTATTTCCAAAAACTAAAACAATTGTGTTAAAGCAATTATGAAGAGAATATGCATTTGATAATTGTGACTTTACTAGACAAAGCAAAATGTTATTAATTATTTATTTGAAACTGTGTAATACAATGTAGACACATCTTCATATCGCAAAAATCTTAATTTCATCTTCACGAAATTAAGGAAAATAGACTTAATTTTGTTGAAACGAAGGTTGAAATTAAGGAACAAATGCAAGATAAATTTTAAGGAAAAGATAAAGTTAAAATAATGAAAAAGTGAAATTTTTTTGTAAATATAAAACTGTGGAAATATTTTGATAGAAAAAATTTTTAAATTTAAATATAGAGAAAAAACTGTAACTATTATTAAAAATGGAGTGAAAAATAATAACTCACATGGCTAAAATCCACTAAAGCTAATAAAGCTACTTTATGCAATCCTTTATAGTTATAATAATCAATTTTTAAAATTTCTCAGATACAAATGGTGTTTTGAGAATGTATTTTTAACATACGATTTGTAATCAAAAAACATATTATTTCCTTAGTTTGGAGCAGTATAAACACTTTTGAAATTAACTTAATTTTATTTTTACGATATTAAGGAAATTTGGCTGTCTGAACATATTACTATTTCGGTTGTCAATTATTATTATTAGTTTTTGTAAAAATTTATGGATGAAACTGAAACATTACTCTATTACCCTCATCTGGTCTTCTGAACATAGAAACATCGAAGAGAACTACATGTCAAGTTGTCAGATTGCCAATAACATATGGAAAGCACTTAAGTCATGTGCAACTGAGATCAACTGAGAGAAGTCATCAAAACACACCGCGTTAACTTTGCAAGGCTTACTGCAGTTCTTTCTGGTTATTAGTGTATAGGAAACCACGCAGAAAAACTGCGCATTCCTCATAATCCTCACTGCAGAAGTTGTAGAAACCCGCAGGAAAACAAAACCATAACACATTTTCTCTGTGAATGCCCGGCTGTGGCGTCCAGAAGAAATAAGTTTTTAGGAAGATACTTCTTTGATAGTTTATCAAACTGTTCATCGGTGAAGACGAGAGACCTGTTAAATTATCTAAATTCGAAGGGATGGATTTAGTCTCTACTCTTCTATATTAGAGGTTCTTGCGAGAAATGCGGTAGCAAAGCAGCAAAAAATCGCTAATTGAGGTATAAGAAAATAAATTAGTGGACTGCCACCACAAAGTACCAACCAATTACTATTTTATTCCTTTAAATAAATTAATCATTGCAAAAGCAAATAATGTGTTTACACATTCAGATAGGTTATACAAAATAGATATTCAAAATTTTGTTTTTTGTTTGTTTGTTGAACTCCGCCAGTTCAACTTGCCCCACTCTGTAATGTTATCCACCAATTTCTTTTCATTAGGTGCCTTCAAGTTCGAGTCAATTCCTCTTTGTTTCGCGACTTCCCTATAGCCACCGGTGTCACCCAAGGCTCAGTTCTTGGCCACCTTCTATTTAAGCTGTTTACTGCAGATTTCGGTTGTCTAACCCCTTCCGTATCTCCAATGAGGTGAATGCCTAACATACCTTAATACCCTCCTTGACTATTACTCGAGATGGAACATTAAGCTCAACACCGGCAAGATCTCGGCCATAGCTCTTCAAAGCCTAAAAATAGTTGTATCGGCAGTTTTAACGCCTCTGCCATCAAGTTTAAGCTTAACAAGACCCCTATTCGGCTTGTCACCAAACTAAAATGCCTTGATGCTGTTATCTATCCTTCCGGCACGAGTTCATCCCTCATGTTGACTATGCCATCCGCAATGCACAGTTTAGGCATACTTAATTAAAAAATGCTCTTCGTAAGCACAAGCAGCTCAACTACAAAGTCAAGCTGCTTTGCTATAAATAGTTCATTCGCCCCTTACAGATTAGCTTAAATAAAAACGACAATATGACAAGTTGCTTCAATAAAAACCACTAAGAAACGAAATCAAAATTTAAATACCAAAAAAACTCCAAACTACGACCTAATAACAGCGAAAGTGTTGAAAGAGATCCCACAAATTCCCAAAAACCAGCTATCGAAACATAAGTCTATTCCCAATTCTCTCAAAATTATTCGAAAAACTTTTTATAAAACAGCTGATGCCCTACATAAATAAGAAAAGAATAATACCTAACCACCAATTTGGATTTAGAGAAAAGCACAACACAATTGAACAAGTACACCGCATTGTACGAGTAATTAAGGAAACATTTGAGGAGGTGGTATTGTACAGGCGTCTTTCTATACATAACTCAAGCCTTCGACAAAGTTTGGCACGAAGGATTGTTTTGGAAACTTAAAAAACATTTACCACACAATATTTCCTCACTTTTCGAAAACCACCTCTCAAAAAGAAGATTTGTTATAAAACAAAATTTTTTGTCTCCAATGCATTCCCCATTATGACCGGTGTACCCCAAGGTACCTGATTTTCACAGCAGATACGCCAACCAGTGACAACATCAACATTTGCGAACGACACTGCTATCCTCAGCTATAGCGACGATTCATTTGCAGCTACAAAATATGTTCAAGATCATCTCAACAAACAGCAAAAATGGCTCGATCTCTGGAGAATAAAAGTTAACGAAGCGAAAAGTGCACACATAACCTTCACTCTACGATGAGATACCTGCCCTACATTTCATACTAATGGGAAAGTGATACCCCAATGCAGTGACACAAAATACTTAGGAATGCACTTCGTACGAAGGCTTACTTGGGAAAAGCACATAGAAACCAAAGTAACCCAATTAAAGCTCAAACAACAAGAACTAAACTGGCTGATAAACAAAAATTCGAAACTTAATCTCACCCATAAAGTGTAACTTTACAATACAATAATAAAACCCATATGGAACTACGGAATTGAACTCTGGAGCTCCGCTTCTCCGTCAAACATTGAAAAACTCCAAAGAGCTCAATCAAAAATTCTCCGGTAAATAGTCGGTGCCCTCTGGTATATAAAAAATGCGAATATTCATAAAGATCTCCGAATTAACACAGTCACAGATAAAATTGACAGCAACATACAAAAGTACAAAATCAAACTCAGGAACCACCAAAACCCACTTGCAAACAAACATCCGAAGCACTGAAACCCAGCGACTCAAACGAAATTATATAAACCCGGCTCTTCAAGAATAATGCCTCACATGATAACAAAATTGGACGAAGCTGTGTATAAGGACAATTAATTATCTATTTATTTTTCTATTTTAATACAGAAATTTGCATCGATAATTTATTGTTAGTTCTTAGTTCATTTTTAGAAGATTCAGTAAAAAGCAAAATAAAATTAAGAAAAAAAATCGACGAGTACCTCCTCTCCCTCGTTCGAAGGTACCTTACGCGGCTGTATAACATTCCACCTGACATCTCAATCGCTACACCACAAACTCTCCCAATACCTATCCCTATGCCTCGATGAGTGGGACTCTGATCCCTCCATCATCTCTCTCTTTAACCGCGGTTCTCGTGACCCCGGTCACAAACTCTACCGCTGGCACCCCTGCGCTTACGCAATAACCTCGCCCCTTCTCTAATACCCAATTTTCCTGCTTTACACTCATGGTTTCTGGCTAAGATAAGCTTAGTTCACTAGATATTAAGCTTCTTGCTCTAATTTCTCTCCTTTGATTACTAGAATGGGGTTGTATCCGCTGCACGCATCTGCAATCTTCCATATTCATTCATAGGAGATGGTTTTAGTAGGTTTAAATCTCACACTGTGACTTTCAATACTTTTCACTTGCTGCTAAAAAAAAAAGAAACAAGCTTGATCGCAATTACTCAGTGCAAAACTATTGCTAATTCTATTTCTTCACTAAAAATATGAAAGAAAAAATATTGATTTAAGCATATACTTCAGTATAAAATATATATTAAATCTATTTTCTTTAACTTATATTTAGAAGCTAATTTTTTACATTATTATTTTTTAAGACTTTAAGTACAATAAAGCTTACACATGTGGAAAGCTTAAAAGTTACATAAAAATTATGGGAAAGTAACAACAATTTATAAAGCGAACAACGTAGTGCCATTATTGTTAAGCAGCGTATACAAAACATCCAAACAAAACTATTCTTTTCACTGTAAAAAAATTTGATGCCAAAAAATATTATTCAAACTCTGTTGTTCGAGCACCCAATCAGTGGCTGCGTTACCTGAATACTAAAGAATGGAGACGCAAACTTAAATGCTTAATACGCTATCATCTGTCATAATAGATAATCATCATATATCATCTGTCATATTTTGAACCTAACGTACTTTTCTATAATATTTACACCTTAGGTATATCTACCATAATATAAATCCAACTTCTTCTTTTAAAACGGAATATTTATTTCAGATACCACAAAAATAAAATAATGCGATTACCAAAATTTTACAAAGAAAAATTTGCCTAGTTGGAGGCCTGGTATAATATAATATAATATAATATAATATAATATAATATAATATAATATAATATAATATAATATAATATAATATAATATAATATAATATAATATAAATATATATGTAATATAAATAAAACTAATATATATAATATAATATATAATATGTATAATAAAATATGTAATATGTATTATAAAACATGTAATATGTATAGTAAAATATGTAATATGTATAATATAATATATAATATCTATAATATAATATATAATATCTATAATATAATATATAATAAAATATATAATATGTATAATATAATATATATAATGTAATATGTAATATATAATATATATAATGTAATATGTAATATATAATATATATAATGTAATATGTAATATATAATATATATAATGTAATATGTAATATATATAATATAATATATATAATATGTATAATATAATATATATAATATAATATATATAATATAATATATATAATATAATATAATATAATATAATATAATATAATATAATATAGTACAGATTATGATATGGGAGCTTTATAATTTTGTTTTACTTTTATCAAGCGCTAAATCTTTGAAAATACGATGAATATGGTTACTTCATGAAATACTTATCTTGAACGAAACACAAAAAATGTCATATTTTAGTTTTAAATTGAATTCCTTTTTTGTTTATTTGCTTCTCAGAAACAATTTTTTTTATTTAGTTTATTTAGTATATTTTTTATATAATGCTTTCAACACAGATTAGTTAAGAATATGAAGTATTGTAGTATGATATATATATTCCATTTAATTGAGATGATTGAAACAACAAACAACTATATATATAGTATGCAGTATCCCCGAATAATTACTCCCGTTCTTTTTAGTAGCTTTCGTTCAATCAACCCAAAATGCAAATAAATGTAAAAAATATAAATAAAAATGTGTATAGTATTTTCCTGGTTTTCTATTCTTTTTAACAAAGTTAAATAATAGAAAATTTTTATTAAATTAAACTTCTTGCATTAAAAAGCAATAAATAAACGTGTTAAATGAATAAAGTTAATTAAATGATGCAAGCCATTCCTGTGATATGTTTATCGTTTTCCTTCGTCAAGTGCCATTTAAAATATTCTCCTCTCTAAGACTGATTCTATTAAGCTTCCTGTATTTCATTGCAGTGTAAAAATAGTGCTACTATTTAAATGATTTCTGGCTGATATAGACATAAGCCCTAAACACAGAAAGGTTTTATATAAGTGTATTTTTATAAGAACACGTTTGAAAAAAAAATTAAACATATTAATTCATAAAACTATTCTTCGTTGTGGAAATGGAGTAAGTATTGTGAGGAAAATTTTAAATGTTTCCCATTTGAGAATATATCAAAAATTAATAATGATAGGTACCACTACAAATTAATTTTTCAACTAAAAATTTGATTTAAATAGTAGCAATACATAAATAATTTTTGCACGAAGATCGTACAAAAAATATTAAAAACATTTTAATATATGTTGTATAGAAAACTATATTGGGTTTTTGTTGAATGTAAACTTCCATTTTAGAAATTTATAGTGAAGGCATCTTTTATTTTTCAGACAATTTATTACTTGGATATTCATCATAGCTTTTCATGAGCGAGACTTAAGGTATATTAAATAGACAATTATTTTCTATAGCAATTAAAAAGTTGTGGAAAAATATGATTAGTCATTGCTTCTAATTTAAGCGTGGCACTTGTAGTCCAAACAATTTATATACGGACTGTAAACTAATTAAAAAGAAATTCGAATATTTCCTACGACCACTGATGATGAGTACGTGGCAATACTCGAAACAACGTTGTATGGTCAACCAAATTTTAATAAATTAACTAAATTTTTGTGCTTGTTTTTTCTTTGCTATTATAAACAGTTTATTTTCGTCATACAGGCGCGTCACTCTCGGCAAAAAATAATTAACATTACAAACTTTATATTTGAAGAAATATATTGATGGTTTACTTAGGTTGTTCTAGGTTGGGATAAGCTCCACTATTCCATACAGTAGAACCGGCACTGATAGCAATATGTTATTTAAAAATAGAACGATCTTAAATTTTGTTATTAATGTACAAGTTTGAGCTTACGTTCTGCCATGGTCCAGTTTTTGTTAAATTAATTAGGTACATATGTATCTAAAAAGGCTAAAAGCAAAAACCCAATAAAAAAGGAATATATTCTTAGCGCCCTAAGGTGCGAAAACCTTTAGTACTTTTAATATTACTTTTAATATTAATATTTATAAATAAAATTGTATTGCTGATATTGGGACCATTGGAACTGCACGACAACACTGAAATCTATTTTTTAAATATTTTAAAAATGAAATTCAAAAAGTTTCGTACAGTTTGACAAGATGCGTTGATAATATTAGTAATGCCTAAGGACGCGTTATAGTGCTTTTCAGTAAAGGACAGTGACATAACAATCGAATTCAATATAAAACAGGTTTCACATATAATTTTGTTATATTCACATATATTTTGTTCACATATAATTTGGTGTTGTTGAATAGCGTTTTTAATGATATGAACTATATAAATTAATTGGAATATATGTATGTAATATACAAATATGTACGAATTTTGCGGCAATATTTTTTAGTACCATGCACTATATTTCAGCATTGTATATGGCAGGACGACCAGAAACATATACATATGTATGTTTATGACGCAGACGATTTTTATAAATATTTTCCACCTATTACAACATTTTGTTAAAACTTATGATGGAGTTTTGTTTGTTCTTCTTTTATAAAATTAGAACTTATAATAATCCAGGCAAATTGGTTCAGATTGCCATTAAATGTGTTCTCAGTGTTCTCAGTTAAGTCCTAATTCTGTAATCATAATGAAATTAGAAAATAAATAAAATGAAAAAAAAACCAAATTGTACTATTTTTTAATTGTTTCTAGAAATTTAAAACGTGCGGTAATGTTATTTCATCCTCCCACGTTTGTGAAATTATCTCCAGAGCATCAATGATATGTCGCAATATTTTATTCCTTATCACTTGTTGCATATCTTTCTAGTTTTGTATGATTTCAACAAGTCTTTTAGTATTGAAAATGCTTCTGAAATAATAATTTGATCATTTTGTAAATAAAATTAATGATGTCATTAATCATGTCATGAGAAACTATTGAAATATCATTTTAAATGCGATAGCTTTCATATATAGCATTTTTGCAATACTTTTTAGATGTTGTTGAATAATATTTTTTTTAATTTCCCAAATAAGGCTTCATTAGCTTTTTCTTCAGCATAATTACGTTATATTTTTTTGTGTTTAAATCTAGTAATAAGAAAAACATTTCCCCATGAACAATAAAAATTTAGATAGCACATATAATTGAAAAGAATATAGTAAAACACCGTTTTAACATTTTAGAGTAACGCAAACGACTTCAAGTTCTACAAATAAATGCAACTTTTACAAGAAATTACACGACAATACAAATATACTATTTATCCCACTTCTTCAAACTTGATTTCTGGAGTTTTTGTCTTTTTTCTGTTTCAGAACTGTTAGCAAATTCAGGTGTTTCCATTTACATTGTCAGGCAAACGATTTGCGAACATACAAAAGCAATATGTCTATTATGATGTATAATATAAACAAATAACAAAAACAAACAACAGGGGAAAGAATGACAACGCTATATTGTATTATATATTTAAAACAGCACTCTTCAATTAAACCAATCCCAACCTCAAATAGTTTTTATTGTTTTCAACCCCGGTTGTAGTAAGAAACGATGCTTAGTACCTTACATATGTCCCTCTCTGTTTGGATTTACTACGCCGTCGCAGTCTATCAACCCCTTTTCATAATAAATATAAGAGAAATATGGAATAAGTACATCAAAAATTTAAAATTGAATAATAAAATTTAACTAATTTATGGTTGGTTAAATTGACAGTTTTTATTTATCCTAATTTATTTAGTTATTAATTTACTCCTTTTATTTTAATATGTTATAAATTAAGCCATCATCTACACCTAAATAAAAAAAATATATCTTACAGCTCAATGTCAAGTTAAAACAATTTCTTATTAAACTATAACTTAATTTTTTATATATGCATATATGTATGTTGAAATGAGATTATCTCATTATACCGAAATACAATTCGAATTATATATATAATTTATGAATTACTAAAATTATTTAAATAAATATGAAGTGAAACTGCCTTCAACAATTATTCCTCAATTGATGTGTACTATGTATTATACGAACAATACAATATAGAACTAACCACAATAGAGGTTTTCCTTAGCCTATTTATATATAATAGGGTAACATTTTAAATCTTCATTTAAGTTGAAAAATAAGCGAACTAGTCCTTCCAAAAGATTAGATAACCTTCACTTGCAGTTATTACAACCATAAACATGTGTTTACATTTTATTTTGTTGAACGTGTTGAATGCATAAATATGAAGGAAATTTAACAAATAAGTTATATTTTTAATTTTTTTTTAAAGAGGTGAACCTGGTCAAGAAGTCCTCAATTGGGAATAAAAATTTTAATACTCGAGCATTTCAAAGAGCACAAATTATTATGATTAAGACTCTTTTGAGAATATGCTGTAATGCTGTGTCAGCTATGTATCGATTGTAACGGAATTTTTGTATACATAAGTGATACATAAAAGGTACTTTAACTCACATATCCACATAAAGATAACTATAGCCGCGTATGGCGACTAGGATAATCTTGGGCTAAGACAATAAGGATCCGAAGTCTACGCAGACGAAAGAAAAGAAATAAATACTTGCTAAAAAAAGAAAATCACTTATTACAGAATTGAATAGTAATGCTTGAATAAGCTCACGAACATAATACTGACTTCCAGTATTGCCTCTTTAAGCTATTTGATACAGTACGATTAGTGATGCCAAACAATGAAATTCGAACTGATAATTTCTGTAAAATACTTCCATTTTGGAATTTGATTGTGATAAGTTATAAAGTTATTAAAATCATTGTCGATAAATATTCTAAACTAAATCGTCCGCTGCTTCCGCTTAATCGAATTAGTCAATTCGTTATCTGCACTATATTTAAGTTTTAGTTGTTTATAATTTTAATATACAGTATACATATGTATACACAGAAGTATAATTCAGTATTAGACAGCAAAATAATTAAAAATCATGAAACAATTTGTTTATTTATTTGCTCTGTAAAAATTTATTATTATTGCAATTTATAGTACGTGTGCAAATTATTTATTATTCTGTAAACATGGTTTTGTTTTTCCTATTAAATTATAAATTGTTTGATTTAATTTTTTTAATTTGTAATTGTTTTTGTAATTCATTTCAATATGATTTGCTTAGCTTACTAAAAAAAACTGATAAAAACTATAAACGTGCTAACATTAGTTTTTTCGCGAAACGAAGACTGAAATCAAAATTTTATATAGTACTTTTATGTTTACATATATATATATCTTATGTATTAAATACAACTATACTAGCTAACACAGTCATAACGGTGGTTCATTGTTTACCGGATTTTGTTTAGTACCGACTAGGCTTCCGGATTATATGCAACCATCCGTTTAATAGTGCACTACCACTGAATACCACCAAAATTATTACTAGGTATAATCAACCAAAGTCGAAGATCTGCCCTGATGGCACTAACGAACAAGTATTTGGAGAAGCAAAATCAAGTAATAGTTTGAGAATTATGTACGCTAAGTCCAAAAATGATAATTAAAAAATATCTGTCAAGCGGTGTTTTGGTTATTAGCGAATAACGTCATTTCGCTTTTGGTCAAGGAGACATGTCAGTCTTGTATATTCAATTCATTTAATAAAAATGGCTGCCTTTTATAAATAAGGTGCTAAACAATGGCACAATTATCTAAAGGAAATTGCGTTGTTTGATATTAATGACAAACGACACATTTATTTTAACAGGTCTTTTGAGAACGTTGTTAGGATAAATAAATTGATGGCATTCGTGAACACACAAGTCAAAACTGATTCATAAAGTTTGAAGTAAAATGGTAATGAAGTAAAAATGGACTTGCAAAAAGTACAAAAAGTTGAGGAGAGCTTATCAAGAAGAAGTGATCATGCAGCTGTATAAAATAGAAAACTAATTTGATGATATGCAGCTACAACAACAGTCAGGCACTATTATTGGTTAAACTGTTGACATAAAACTGAAGTCTCGGACGGGAACAAAATCAGTGCCAAATTAGCAATGTTGCTGGAAAATGCAAGGCTGTATTTTCAAAAAATTTTTAAAAAATGATATTTTCGTTAATACAAGGAATTAAACTAAAACAAAAGGCATTATTCTTATTGAGTTTTGAAAGATCTTTCGATTGGCATTTACTATGTAAAATAAAAATTGACCAAAATCGATTTGTTTTGAAAAAATTTATTTTTAGAAAAATCCAGAAAAAGTACAATATTGCACGTAAATACATCTAATGGAGAATTAATCAAGCTATCTATAGCAAAAAAAAAGCATAAAAATCGAGTAGACCAATTTTGAGAAATTTGATGTAAAAGTTAAATTTCTAAACTCGACAAATTTCAAGCTTTTTAAAAATTGTAAAACGCAAAAGTATAAAAAAATACTCACGAAACCGAGTAAATAAGAATCATTTCAATATTTCAACTAAAATATATAAATATTATTAAAATAAGTACACATTTTGCACATGTTCCGATATAACTGCATTTTATTTAAATTTCGAAGGAGGTACAACTAGTACGCTCAAAGTTCCTAAACTTTGATCAATCTAAAACTAGATTGATCACTCTTTCAAACGAAACTAATTTCAGAAAAATCGAGTAGAACGTTTTTTAATTATATATATTTAAAAAAGTGGTTTTTTTACGAAAAAAATGTATGTTAACTAACACCATTCTAACAACATATTAAGGTGAAAAGCTGTACAATGCTAAAAACTCACCACCACTGTAAAGTTTAATAAAGAACTCTGTTAAAGGTATTTATAGGCGGTTATATTCTGTGTTAAGGGGATAATAATAATATTTAATTAATTATAAATTTTACGAAAGGGTACAATGTTGCACGGTATTTTGTTGAAAAATATACATATTCTAGAATATTTTGTTATATTAGTAAATATTGGTAAATGCCAATCAAAAGATCTTTCAAAACTCTATAAGAATAATGCCTTTTGTTTTAGTTTAATTCCTTATATTAACGAAAACATCATTTTTTAAAAATATTTTCAAAATAGAGCTCTGCATTTTCCAGCAACGTTACTAACTTGGCACTAGCGGGAACAAAGCATTTGAAGTTTTCAACCTACATCTTAAACCAGCAACTGTTACCAATCAGTGGAGCACTGTTGAAAAGACGGCAGCAACAGTTGTGGTATTAAAGGTAATGCTGTCAAAGTTTAACATCAAATTTCCTACGTAAATGTAAATTACAATACGACTTCACCATATCCGATATTAGCGATGTCATTATTGGCATAATTTTTATAATCGCATATGAAGTCACATTGGAATTAAGTCAACGCTTAATACGGAACGGGGATATAGAGTGTTCACTAAATACTAGCAATGTGCCGTGTTTTGTTGGTCCAGTTAACTCAGTGAAATTCTAGATCGTTAAACAAATACTGAGGAAACAGCACAACAATATAGAGTAGCAGGATGCAAGTACTATAACCAAGGCTTACTGGGTGCAATGGCTTAGATACTACATAGATATTGGGCACCAATTGAAAGACACTTATTACAAAGTGGTAAAATAAAATGAAGGATAGTCATGATTTATGAATGCACTCAGAAAACCACCCTGAGGGGACAGAAAACTTTTAACTGGAAGAATATTAAAACGTATTTAATACTACATTTTCACAGCATTATAGTTCGGAGTTTGATTTTTAATAAAAAGTATATAAATACTTTTACAAAAATTTGATTATTTACAAAATCAATCGCCTTAGTGAAGAATCACTTAGAAACATAGTTAATGAGACGAAGCAATAGATATATACCATATATCACTCGTCTTAACGGCGATTTACCTTATTTGGTTAATATCAAGAAATCTATATACTTACAAGTATAAGTATATAGATAAATCTTACAACGAGATTCATAATACACTAATCCATTCGCGCCAAAAAAAAGTTTCTATTTTTGTTGATTACTGATTTCAAGTATTTATTGAAACAGGTAAACAAATCTGTTCATATATGTGTTACGAATCTAGAAATAATACCATGTTCGGACACCGTTTGGTCTTCAGTCCTGATTAAAATATTTTGCTTATACTATAAATTTTCCATGGTTATGAGAAATGTAAATGAACTTCATTTCATTTACATTATCAAAGAATGTATAGAACATTTTATTTTAAGATAATCAGTCAATACATTTAATTATCAATATTAATTAAACAAATTGATTATTATTAAGTAGTTTGATGGATATTAGAGTCTTTTGTCACTTTCTCGATTCGTATCGCATTCACTTCTTTATGTTGATGCCGTGCTTTTAATAACTCTAACATTATTTTTCATTTAAGGAATATAGTTGTATTTTATAAGTATACATAGTTAATAATAAGTAAAATGCCACAAATAAGAACAAACCTTAATACTGTCCGCAACATAGGAGCACGTTGAAAACGAATGCAAAAGAGAATACAACCATGCGGAGACTGTGCGAATAAATAAGGACTCAAAGCCAGTATAATAGATGTTAGGAACATTTGGCATCTGTTACTTTTTTAGAAAAATTGTACTGCTATTTCTTAACACAGAGCATCAGACCTTTCAAAAAGGTCTGCTTCTGAGTAAAAATAATATTGCAAATTCAATTCTTTCTTTTATGACGTCATTTAGAACAAAAAAATTACGATTACACATCCCACTTATGCAGTTTTAAATCTATATTCAAAATACAAGGATAGATGTCTCCATACAGTTGATTCGAATTTTCTCCAAATCTATTTTATAGGCAGTGATACAAAGACCTAATAACCCAGTGACAAAAAAATTTTATAAGTAAGAAGAGCGAGTAATTGAGAAATTACTCTGATTTTTAAAATTCAGTTGTTTAAAATGTTGCCACTATAATTAAGATATGACAACTATCAAATAGTATCAAGACCGAAAAAGTACCATCAAGAGAATATTCTGACTACAGCATATTTAAAGCTGTATTGCCGATACATGCACCGTTCGTATGAAGCACTTCACTACACACTAATTTTTTAATTGATATTACATTAATGTCATACAACGAGGTATAATTTTTAACAATATTTTATTTTAATTTTTGTATATTTATTACTACAATTTCCGAAATATTTGTCTGGATACACCTTGAACAAACATATCTCATCTGCATATTCAATTACACCTTCTCGGTTCAGCTTCATCTATAATGACAAAGATGTGTACTTTGATAAATGTAGTTGTATTTACTCGCATTTTTCTTTATTTTCATCGTGCTGAACAATAATTACAATCTGTTGAAATTATCGACATCAACTGAAGCGTCGAAATGTGTACAATGCAAATGATTTGCGCATACATTCTAATAATGTCAAATACATATAATATCTAACAATAATACCACCAAGTACAATAATTTTAAAAAGAGTTTCAAAAGGTTTCTCTCAAGACTCAAAATTTTTCTTGTTAATTTAAAGACATCAAAAAATTTTGAATTAAAATTAATGAACTGAAATTTATTAAAAGAAAAATTTTTAATTTAGCTAGTTTGTTTTTAACCTCAACAAAATTTGTTCCATTATCGCAATATTTGGCTGATAGTAATGCTTTCTAATCGATCAATCAATCTGTACTGCATTCGTTAAAAGGCAAACAAATATAGCTATGTACATCTCGTGTTTGATATTTCCATGCATCCGAAACCATGTCGATGTACTAGACCACTGAAATCCAATGTTGAAAGAGCAAATGGATGTCTGGCTCTGATATGTTCAATTGGAAGACTACTCATCAACCCAGTAATTTTGGTTAGAAACGTTCGTGCGTTTGTGCTTTGAACACAAAATGAAATACATTTACTGTGTGCAATTTCACGAATGTTTGTTAAATTCATAAAATTAATGCGTTTGCCCCAGCATGATAAGTACACCTGTGCAACTAACATAGAAACTTTATCGGACTAGCCACAATCGGACCATTGCTATACATTCTATAGATCGTATATAAACTGAACCATCGCATTTTGTGAATAAATTAAGTACAGATTATGCATATATTTATATAAATATACATACAAAATTTTATTCATATCTGTTTAGGTTTAGATATAACTGGCATATAAATTGTCGATTCATACACATATTTTTGTTAGAAAAACTATTTTTCAATTTTCTCGCTTTTTATTTACATATTAGATTTTGCTATTGAAAAAAAATATTCGTAGCAAAAATTATATCGATTGGAGCAGATTTTGATATAGTTGTCTTACAAACGGATAGTTGATATTCGTCCTTTTTTATATTGTTGGTACTGTTATCCACACCAAAAGTTTCTTCAACTTTTGTATGTAACGAAATAAAATCGAGGACATAAAAGCTTCAGCAAAGCCAACGCTTATATGTTTATTTGCTTGTTTTTATGTATGCGATCCTGTATAGCTTCGACTCAATTGCTAAATTACTGTTTTTAATGTACAATATTCGTAGTGGAGATTTTATTCAGTAGGCATAAGTATAAAGTGTTCTATTTAATCAAAGTGCTTTTTTTCTATACCGTATAATTGTATCAGCTTCTATTATTTTATTGCTTTCGCCGTTATACCTGTTATGGCACGAGGTTCACTATTTATATTTTGAGTCTTGTCAGCACTAATTGTTGTCAGGTGTCATCTGACGTATCCATACGAATGTTTGCCAAGCATTCTTAAACATTAGACTTTTTGTCAAAAGAGCGTTATTTGTGTTATTTACCGTGATTTGTAAATTGAATTGATTTCTAAAATGAAATTATCGCGAGAAAATTTTCGAGAGATAATTTGTTATGACTTTCGACGTGGATTATCAACAAAAAAGTTCATCAATAATCTTACTACCACATTCGGCGATAAAGCTCCATCCTTTGCCTCTATGAAACACTAGTGTAATGATTTTGATCATGGCCACAGTTCGCTCACAGTCGAACTTCGTGAAGGTCGTCCAAGATCAATTGTTGTGCCAGAAAAAATTGATGCTGTACAAAAACTGATAATGCAAGATTGTCATGTGACGTACTCGTACTGCGAGATTAAGGTTAAGGTGGAACCCTAGGCATTAATTTCTTTAAAATATATAAAATATTGCATGATCATTTAGCCGTGAGAAAGGTTTGTTCCCGTTGGATCCCCATCATTTGACAAAATTTCAAGAAATCGAACGTAAACAGCAGTCGTCTATATGCGTGTTTCATGAGCTCTTCGAAATGAATGGTATACAACCATTTGTTTACCGGAAGTCTTCTGTGAAATACGGAAAACAAACAAGTGCCGTCGGATCATTCTCCATCTCCATCAAGACAATGCGAGTGCTCACACATCTCGTCTTACAACCGACTATTTGAAATTCAAAAAACCGAATTAATGGATCATCCGCCTGATTTACATACATTGTGACCGAAAAGTTTCCGGAAAATTTTAAATAAAACGCAAAATTCTTAATCTTCATCAATATTTATTTTATCTCCTTCAAAATATGCTCCATTAGAAGCGATACACAAATGCCAACGTTTCTTCCAATCATCAAAACATTTTTTATAGGCGCTTTCCGGTATGGCTTTGAGTTTCCTCTGCGAATTCTGTTTTACGTCTTCTATGGATTCAAAACGCGTTCCTCTGAGTGGTAATTTGAGTTTGGGAAACAGGAAAAAGTCACACGGTGCAAGATCAGGTGAATACGGTGGCTGTTCGATGGTATTTATTGAATGTTTGGCCTTAAAATCGTTGATAATGTTGAACAAATTGAGGTGAATCGGAACAAGCCGGGCGTTGACACGTCGCATACACAAATTGTCCACCAAAATCAAACGAGCCATCTCACGACCGATGCCTAGCTCTCGTGCTATCTCTCTAACACTCACATGAGGATTTTTGAACACGATTTCCTTTGCCTTTTCAATGTTTTCGTCGGTGGTAGAGGTCGAAGGTCGTCCAGAACGCGGCATGTCTTCGACGGTCGTACGACAGTCCTGAAAGGCTTTGTACCACTCATAAACTTGAGTTTTCGATAAAACTGATTCCCCATAAGCCTTTTGTAGCATTCGCAACGATTCTGCACACGAAATTTCGTTCGAAAAACAAAATTTGATGCAAACTCTTTGTTCAATATTTTTTTCCATTGTTTTTTTCGCAACGCACTACTGAGGTGAACTGGTTTCAACAGCTGCCGTAAACGAACTTCGTGACAAGATCCCGGGCTTCATTTTTGGCATAGTATTAAGGACAGTGCGTCCAAACTTACATAAACTTAAAATATCGAAAAATATACAGCGCGCGAATTTTAAATGAGAATTTCCGAAAGCTTTTCGGTCACAATGTATAGTCCTGATTTTGCATCCACTGATTTTTTCTTGTTCCCGAACTTGAAGAATAATTTGCGTGGACAATTTAAAAAGCATGTTTTGAAGGTGACTGAAGAAGATTGGAAAAAATGCTTTGATAAATGGTTCGAATATATGCAAAAGTGTATTAATCATAAAGAAGAAATATCGACGAACAATAAAGCAATTTTCAACGATAAGTTAGTATTTGTCATTATTAGGCTCAAAATATAAATAGTTGCTCTCGTATATTCCATTTTCCTGTACAAATTTT
>NC_051846.1:106653684-106669890 GCF_002237135.1 Teleopsis dalmanni | reverse complement strand
GCAGACTATCATACTGGTATGTCATACGAGAGAGAAAAACGTCGTATGACACACAGGTATAATAGTCTGCCACCTTTACCAACGTGTTGGCGTGCTCACCAAAATTTTGGTGAACAGCTCTCGCATACGCGTTGTGTATGATAGTCTGTCACCCCTAACGATTCATACGTCATACAAGAGCATTTTTGCCTTGCAAATTTATTGTGAGCAGGTGATCTATGTAAAATTTTAATATGAATTTAATATGTTTTTTTATTATTTTATTATTAATGTATTTAATATTATTATTATTTATTATTATTAAAATTACACTTATAAATTTGTGTTAAATATTTAATTGCATTTTAGTTAAAAAATTTAATTTTTACATAAAATTCTTATAAAAAATTAAAATACAATTAAATATTTTATGTAATATATTAAATATTTTATTTAATTTATTAAATATTTTATTTTCTTTTATTTCAATTTATAAACGATGATTTTAAGTAAAATTTTTTTTAAAAAACATCTATATATAAACATCGTTAAATTTATGATCTAAGCCCAGTAATAAAAAAACATATTGAAAATTGGTCGTAATAACAATTAATTAATAACCCAAATTTAAGATTTAATACTTTGTATTCTACATATGCTTTTCTTTGTTAAAACTTGTTATTAAAATAAAAGAATTTTAAATGTTAATAACCTTTAACTAACAAAAATATGGAAATGATCAAATTTCTTTAAAAACAATGAAGATATATACATTCTTATATATATATATATATATACATTATTTGTATGATCTATTTATGTAAAATTTCTTAAGAAACTTTACAGGTAGTGAATGAAATTAACTACGGTCCTTTACTGATCTTTTCATTTTAACTACTGTGCTTAAAGACCAATAAACCTAAAAAAATACATGAATATGGATGCAGATAAAGCATTTTTAGATGCTTTCATCGAATGCTAATAAAAGTAATCGCTGTTTGTGGGATGTCCAAAGCTGTGAATATAAAGATCGCAAAAAAAACGCGGTATATATAAAATATACAAAATTATAATCAATTATAAGCTAAGCATAACCTATACGTTAACTATCAATTTTTTCAATTTTAAAATTTTATTTTAAACACACAAATTTTCACAACATTACCCGCAAAAGCACTCTTCAAAAATTTTGCCTACTCTTGTGTGTCATACCTGTTCAAATTCGGTCGCTAGAAGAAATTTGAGCAGGAGAGAGCGCAACTCGTATGACACACCAGTATGATAGTCTGCACCCCACTTAAAGGTGGCAGACTATCATACCTGTGTGTCATACGACGTTTTTCTCTCTCGTATGACATACCAGTATGATAGTCTGCACCGCACTTAAAGCTATAGGGGTGAACACCAGTGCCGCGCAAATAAACATTACAAAAATTTAAATTGAAACAAAAACAGCTGATTCACACATCATACAAATTTTACTTGAAATAAAATGTACGAGTAATATCGGTGTAGTATTCTCAAATTTTGACAGGGATGTTACGCTGTTATTTTTTATTTAAATAATACGTGATTTCATTATAGGAAAACAAATCACAAACGAGCTGAGCACGAGGAACTGGAGACGCATATATTGTGTATATTATTTTACCGAGCTCATCCCGAAATTTGTACAGGTAAAAATACTCCATTGTCGCCCCAACAAATGCAAGATTAGTGAAAGAGTTGGCAGAGCAATTAAACGGTAAACAATTTTTTATCTAAATAGAGCAATTAAAACCATCTAATGAGCCAATTTGTTCTGTACCTAAATTAAAATAGATGATGTGTTATATTTATTATTATTATTATATTATTATATTATATTATTATTATTATTATTATTATTATTATTATTATTATTATTATTATTATTATTATTATTATTATTTTATTATTATTATTTATTATTATATTATTATTAATTATTTATTATTATTATTATTATTATTATTATTATTATTATTATTATTTATTATTATTATTATTTATTATTATTATTATTATTATTATTATTATTATTATTATTATTATTATTATTATTATTATTATTATTATTGTTATTATATTAACAATATATACGTAAATTAACATATATATATAATGACACTATTGAAAGCACAAATATTAAATAAAACAATATTTATTTTTATTTTTAACATCACATCTCTTGGAGAACTGACAAAAATAAACATAGAAGCAAAATACGAATAATGGAAATATATAATCTATTTTGTTATGTCAAAAAGAGTTTTAGTACAAACAATATAGTTGTCTTTGTTTTATAAATTCAAAAAATATAATATACATTATTATTATTTCTCTTAAAACATATCTGAATCAATATCAACCGGTTAAATTATTTTGTTTCTTCCTTTTGTTTTCTTTTAACCGATATTTGTCAAGTAGATTTGAATAAAGAGCACTGAAATTCTCTGTGTCTTTTTTAAAATTCACCACCTGGTTGTGATTTAATATAATGTGTATGACTTCAGCAAGTACTCTTCTTTGGTAGTTGTTCTCAATTTCAAGAATTGAAGCTTCTTCGAAATTGAAAGTATGTCTAGCTGAATGATGATGTTCAGATAGGGCTGTTTTTTTATAATCATCAGTGCGTCTGCACGTACTTTTATGTTCACTTAACCTTTTCGATAATTTTTGTTTTGTCATTCCTATATAAGATAAATTTTCTTTTTTCTCTTGATCTTTCAGCTTTGAGAAAAAAACATTGGTTATTTTTAAATTGTATAATACAACGTCAATAATTTGTTCTTCTTTAAACAGTTTTGATATTATTTGAGATAATCCAGGAATGTTTAGAAAAGTGCACCTTTTTTATTATTATTTGAATTTCTCACTGTTGTGTTTTTAACTAATTGTGTGTGTTTATTTGATGATAATATTTTGTTAATGAAATATTTAGGATAGTTATTATTATTTAGTATTTTTTTAATTTGTTTCTTCTATTATCTTCCATAAATATGTCATCACTTAAAGCTTTGACTCTGCTTATAAAGTTTCTAACAGTGTTGATTTTTTGGTGTATTGGATGATTAGATAAAAAATTCAGTAATCTTCCTGAAGATGTCGGTTTTTTATACCAATTGGTGATAATCTTATTGTCATTTCTCATTACCATTATATCTAAGAAAGGAATATTTCTATCCTTTTCAATTTCATATGTAAATTGAATGTGCGGATTCACATTGTTGAAAGCTGTAACCGTATTTATAACTTCGTCTTTGGGTATTGCAAATAACCTGTCATCAACATAATACATGGCTAAAGTTACTTCAAATGGTAATTTATTTAAAACTGTTACTATTATAATCTCCATAATGAAGTTAGCTAGTGATGGTGATGTCGGATTTCCCATCGATGTACCGTTCAATTGATGTATAATTTTTTTATTAAATTTAAAATAACTATTGTTAAAAATAAATAAAATAATTTCTATGAAAATGTCTTTTGGAATTGTTGTAAAACAACTTATAAAACACCAGTATTCTTTAATCATTTCTATCACCAAGGTTTTGGGAATGCTAGGAAACAGGGATATTACATCTAATGATATTAATATGTATCCATCTGGAATATTCGTTTTTTTTAAAATCTCAATTGCTTCGAACGAGTTTTTAATGCTACGGTGGAAAGTGAAACATATTTTTGAGAATATTTTGTGAATAAATGTAGATAAGTTGTAAGTAGGTGAATTAATGTTACAAATAAGAGGTCTATAAGCTATTTTTCCTACTTTATGAGTTTTTCTGAGACCATATGCTTTGGGGCATATACTGTTATGTTTTTTTAATTGATACACCTCGGTTTTTTCAATATTGTTTTATTTAATATTTGTGCTTTCAATAGTGTCATTATATATATATGTTAATTTACGTATATATTGTTTTAATTTTAATTTTCATTAACCTTAAGTTAAGCTTTTTATTAAAAAATTAAGGTATTATTTTAATTGTAATGTGTAACTTTAATAAGTTTTAACATTACCATTTTTTATATAATTATTACAGCACTGAGGATGTTCTAAAATAAAGAACGAAGTATCTGCTTCAAAATTTTAAAATAAAAGCGTTTTATTGTGATGGCTGCAAAATTTTAATTTAAAAATTAATACGATAGCAGATGATATAAAATAAAAAAATCTTAATTATTAGTAATATGTCCACACTTTTTGAGACTAACAGAGTTTCTAACTCTCGAAGGGATTTTAAGAGGCTATTGGTATTTTTTTTAAGTTTCTGGTCATGGTTATTATGTTAAGTATTTTTCCTTCTAATTACTTTAGGCGTTTGTCAAGACTTTTTTTGTTTTATTTCTACGACTATTTACATTATGAACAACGAGTAGCTTGTATCTGATCAATAACTTAAATACATACCTAAATAAGCATATTTCTAAACAAATTACTTTACATTCTAATTCAATGCTATGTCAGCGACATTACGCCGTTTTATTCGTTTTGGTTGTCCATACAAGATTATGATGTTAACAGCTTCTGCGTTTACATGTTGCTGCAACTTCAGTTTGTGACTTGTTGCTTTCTTTTTTATTTCTTCAGCAACTGTGGATAGTTTTAAATCGCGGTGTGTATCGTTTTTCCTAATATACCATGGCACTTTTAAAATGTTTCGTAGAACCTTGTTCTGGAAACGTTGGATTATTTCGACATTACTTTGACTAACGCTCCCCCATAGTTAAGCATCGTATAGGTTTTAAAATATGATTGTATAACAGAATCTTGTTTTGCATTGATAGTGTGGATTTGCGGCTAGTCAGCCATTGCATATTTCGCAACTTCATATCAAGCTCGTCTCGTTTCTTTTTTATGTGTTCCTTCCATCAATTTTTATTTTAACTCTACATTGTATAAAATAAAATAATATATAATAAAATAAAATAAAATAAAATAAAATAAAATAAAATAAAATAAAATAAAATAAAATAAAATAAAATAAAATAAAATTAAATAAAATTAAAATAAAATTAAAATAAAATAAAAATAAAATAAAATAAAATTAAAATAAAATAAAATAAAGTAAAATAAAATAAAGTAAAATAAAATAAAATAAAATAAATAAAAATAAAAATAAAATAAATAAATAAAATTGAAATTAAATAGAATAAAATAAAAAATAAATAAATAAAATTAAAATAGAATAAAATAAAATTTAAAATAAAATAAATAAAATTAAAATAAAATAAAATAAATAAAATAAAGTAAAATTAAAATAAAATAAAATAAATAAAATAAAATTAAATAAATAAAATAAAATAAAATAAAATAAAATAAAATAAAATAAAATAAAATAAAATAAAATAAAATAAAATAAAATAAAATAAAATAAACTAAATAAGTAAACCTTATATCACGAACCTCACTTAGAACAATGGGTTAAATTTCATTGGAGTAAATGTTAGGTGGTTTATTAAGAAAGCAGTTCAACTTTATCAGATTACTTAAAAGAAAGGTGCGGTTTTTACTTTAACCTATTGAATATTATTAATGGCTGGACGGTCAGCGTTTTTAAGGCTGGACGTAGTGGATAGATTTCTTGCTAAGAGATTAACATGTTCTGTCAGCTTTTTATTGTATTTTTTTCTTATATTGTCAAATTCAGTTTTAACTAAGGGAATTTGTAGATCTCGGTGAATACTTTCATTCCTTATATACCATGGGGCTCCAGTGATTGTTCTCAATTTTGTTGAGAGAGCTCTTTGTATAATTTCAATATTTGAAGCACTAGCATTGCCAAATAGTTGGATACCATAAGTCCATATTGGTTTTATGATGCTTGTTGCCGAAAATTGCTAATTAATTGAAAACCTTTGTCTGGCAATCATGACAAACAGCTGACATTTGACAAAATAATTTGGAGACTTTGAAGTCATTTAATGAATTTCCGTTTGTCATTCTTTCTTTCTTTTCTTGTGAGTAAATTTCTAGTTTGATATATTTTTAATAAAAAATTTGAACTGTAATCGTTAAACTTTTTACAGATTTTTTAAGCACCAAAAAAATACAGCTAGCAAAAATTTGTCGAGGTTTGTTTTTTTTTATATATGGTATTTATTTTCGCAGCAATGCTGTTATACAAGAGTACTTTATACTCTAGGCACAGAGAAGATCTGCTATTAATGAGGCAATGCAACTTAGAGGCTTGGAGCTTCATCTGAACTTTTTTGGTTTCAATATGTTTGCGCCAAGTTAGTCGTCTGTCTAGGTGAATACCTAAGTACGTTATGTTATCTGCTTGTGGTATGGGAATGTTATTTAGTAAAATTATTGGATTTATTACTCCGATTTAAGGTAAAAAGTACGTATTTTCATTTTAGTTCATTAATTTTAATTCGCCATTTTGACAACCATTTCTCCACCCGAAATAAGTGAGATTGAAGCTAGCACAACGTTTTTGTTTCAACATAAAATTGCCGTATCATCAGCTAACGTTATGGTGACGATTGAGCTACTTTAGTTGAATACCAGTTTCTCTAAGTTGAACACCAGTTTCTATTGGGAAATTATTAGAAGAATAGGAATGATTTACATTTAACTTTAAAACTTCTGTTATGCAGATACGATTCTAAAACTGAGTGGACATTTGAAGGTAATGAACGCCATATCTTATATAGAAGCCCATTGTGCCTTACTTTGTCAAAGGCTTCTTTAACATCAAGAAATACCGCGGAACAATATTCTCTGAGCTCAAATGTGTGTCTTATTTCGTTCGTTATACGATTCATTTGATCAATAGTTCCATGTTTTTCCCTAAAACCAAACTGGTGGAAGGGCATTAGGTTTTGACCGTCAAGGAATGGTTTCAGCTTTAAAAGCAGTGTTCTTTCAAAGAGTTTAGAAAGGCATGGCAGTGAGCTTATTGGCCTGTATGAAGAGGCAAGCGTGGTATCTTTACCTGATTTATGAATCATAATAATTATGGATGTTTTCCACTCTGTTGGGTAAAAGTCAAATTTAATAATGAAATTAAAAAGTCTTGTGATAAAATTTATAGGCAAAAGGGATAAGTTTTTTATCATGATGGGTGAGATATTATCATATCCCGGTGTCTTTTTGCAATCTAACTTGTTTGTGATTATTTGAACAGATGCTGAGTGGGAAAGTCATAGGGTCCTGTTGCAGGATTTGGTTGGAACACTTCTTTTAGATAATCAGCAAAAACGTTATATTTTTCTTAATCGCTTCGCGACGAGTTTCCAAGAGAGTTTCTTATTGGAGAATCGGATTTTATGGGGGAATTTATACCTTTGCTAAAGTTCCACAAGGATAAATGGTTTTTGCCATTTGGACGTAGGTTTTGAATATAATTATATTGTCTGACTTTGGTTTCCTTGCTTAATGCGGATCTAAGTCTCCTTTGGGTTTCCTTAAATAAGTTTTTCGCTGAAGAGAACTTAGATTTTTACCATTGACGCATTAATCTGCGTTTTTGGGATACTAAGTTTTCTATGTCATTATTTGTAAGGACTTTATTGGATGTGTAAATTTTATTGTCTTCAGGAGTGGAGTTTTCTGCTGCTGAAATAAGAATTAAATTTAAAACCGAGGTTGCGTCCGCAATATGAGACTTACACTTTATCTTGTAATTTGTGTGTATGTGTGAACTAATGTACTTTTTATATTTGAGCCACTTTGTGGCTTGTAAGGCTATAGGAAAAATCTCGTAACTGAGGAGTATCTAGTAAACAAAATGTAACTGGAGAAGGGTCAGAAGACAAATCGAAGCTTGTGTATGTTGAGATAAGATTTTTGCACATGGCTTTGGTTACCGCGAAATCTATTGGATCTGGTATTTTATTGTTATCGGCAAGCCAATATGTTGGCTGCCCAGGAGAGAATACTTCTAGTACATTTATTCTATTTAGAATGGAATTGTAAAGCTGTTTACATTTTGGAGAACAGAACCGTGAACCCCAATATGAGTGCTTGGCGTTGTAGTCTCCTGTAAATTGGGTTTCAGTATTGATGTGGCTTTTATAGAATTATAAGGATATATATTGTAGCGACCTTACCGACCCCTTTGCAAGGCCGGGGTATACTCAGGGTATACCAGGTTTCAGAACAAAATAAACTAGCAAAAAGAGATTGTACAAAATGAACATGTATATTAGAGTAGCCGCAAAAAATTTTTTTTGGATTTTTATATGTTTCTGCTTCTTAAAATATTCCTTTTGACGATAAATTAAGGAAAATAAAATTTTAGATCGATCGCATTGTGCCAACCCTTGGCGAATTGAGCTGTAAAAGTACCTCATTATATAAAAAGTCATAAAAATTACTACTTTGCTCGTAAAATATATTACTAATAGTTTTATTTCAGGAATATTTGTGACTGATTTATATTATTTATATATTTTTACATTATGATATTGAATTCACTTACGTCTGCTTATATTTCCTACAAAATTTTTGACACGAAGTAAAAGTTGCAACACTGACATGAATTTCGTATTACGAAACTTGAGTTGCAACATTGCTATTATAACGGTTTATTGACTGTCAAATTTATATTGAGAAAGAGATTGAACGATTACTGATCATTTTACGTAGCGAAAATTAATATGAATTGAAAAATCAAAATCACCTCTAATGCGGCTTAGATCCGATGACGATAATATATTTTTAATAGGAAAATATGAAAGTGAAATCTTTGGAGCAAAGTTGCCGTCAATGAAGTAAGTACTTTAATTGTTTTTCTATAGGACCTTAAAAGAAATTTTTAGAAATGTGATAGCTGTCGTATTACCATTTTGGCAAAAGGCTCATATTCCTACTCTAACTGAATCTAATTGCCAAAAAAATTACAAAAATTGTACGATGAATGAAGGTTATTACAAAAGAGTAGCAAATCTCCACTCGAAAAATGCCGAATCAGAGAAAAAGAGTTCCGTGGAAAAATATAAAATTTTATATTCGATATCGCAGCACCTACTGCTGTTAAAACAATAAATATTCAAGAAGATAAAGATTAGACAGAAAGGCCGACCAGGAAGCATGGCAGGCATTGATAAAAAATTATGTTGTGTATGTTGAGATAAGATTTGTGCACATACCTTTGGTTACCGCGAAGTTTATTAGGTCTGGTATTTTATTGTTATGTTGTTGTTCAGGAGGGAACACGTCTTGTGCATTTTTTCTATTGAGAATGGAATTGTAAAGCTGTTAACATCTTGGATTACAGAACCGTGAACACCAATATGAGTGCTTGGCGTTGTAGCCTCATGCTGCAGAGATCTGTCACCAAAAGTCAAAAAGTAGTCCGTAAATTGGGCCTCAGTAATGTTGAAGCAAGGGGGGCAGTAAACTGCCGATAAAGTTAAATTATTTCCTTTGTACTTAAGGCATATTGATATGTGTTTTATATATTTATGAGGATATTTACGTAGAAAATTGTGTTTTAGACGCCTTTGTATCAAAAATTCCTGTAACACCATGTACTTTACCATCTGGGTGATTGGTTTTATAGAATAAATAATCAGGAATATAAAAGAAATATTTGTTTGCTAAATGTGTTTCTGAGCAAAGCATTACATCTACACTTTCGCGGGACATGAAGTTTGTGAGTTCAAGTTTATGTTAGTTTGAGCCGTTTGCATTCCATATACAAATTTGGTGTAACAGGCTTAAAGGTTGGCGAATTTCAACTCATTTGATGTGGTTACTTCTTGTAAGATTACGCAACGTTTCTTTTTGCATAGCTAACCTGTGCTTCAGTTATTTTTAAATAGGACAGCCTCTGTAGTTTGCAGTGTGATTTCCACTGCAGTTGCTACATTTTTTGGAGTTGAAATACTTTAATGCTTTTTTATCGTATTCGGAACTACGGTGAAGCTCATGCTACCCACATTGAGCGAAGAATGCAATATTGTGCATTGCACTGGACCATTTCGCTTGTGGGGCTCCTCAATGCTAATTCTGCGGTGAAGTAAGAATTGCAGGTTGTAGATGGGATGACTTTCATTTTTTTTAAGCTTAGAAGCTTGCGGGTAAAGTTCAACTTTAAACATGGGTTAAGGAATTTTATTTTTATTAACTATATTTATAACTGCTTTAGCGCTAAAGCCTTTTTCGCTTAGGGCATTTGTGATTTCAATGGGTTCTACATCTGACTCAATACTTTTGATAACGACAACAAGGCCTTTGCTACTCTTCAGTTGGTATGTGTAGTGTGATGACTCTGAAACTATTTTCGGTGTCAATTTGTGTCTTAGTTTCGTGTATATTTCCTCTGGTTAAAGGAACAATATGAAAAGTATTGCTACCAATCGGACTTGCTAGGAGTGTGACAAGGGTATTTGAACTGTGTTCACGCAGGTTAATTGGAGGGTGCTTAAACTTTTTGGTAGTAGGCTGATTAGCTTCCTCTGTAGATTCAGCTAGTTTAGCAAATCTATTACCAGAAAACATATTTGTGGGTGCACTATCTTTGTTAATTTTGATTATTTTAGCACCTCTTAAGTTGCCTTTTTGAGAACTAAGTTTTCGTTTAATATTGACATAGCGTTCCATGCCTGTTTGGATTTTAGTTTTATGTTTTCGACTCGCTAAGTCGGGAAATGCAAGCGATGCTGCAATGTTTTGTAAGTTTTTATCAGTTTGTATAGTTTTCCGTGGCAACTTGTCTGATGCGTCTATTACTAGATAAGTATTATGTTTGTTTGGGATGCTTGTCGTATGTCTTTTCTCTTGGGGTGGATTTGGATTACTTATTTGCATACGTGGTTATTTATGCAAAAAGCAGGTTTGCTATAAGATTTACTTATTTTTCTACTATTAATATACGATTAAATAAAGTTAAATTTAATGCAAATATAAGTAAAAATTAAATTAAATTGATATAAAAAAATAAAAAAAAAATGAAAAATAAAAAAAGTAAATATATATACAGTCAAACTTCCATAACTCGAAGTCCAATTTTGCAAAGAAAATGTTCAACTTCGAGTTAAAGAATTTTTTATTTTTTTTTTGATTTTTGTTTTATTTTTGAAAGAAATTAGAATTATATTTTAAGATATTTATTTATTTAAAATCAAACACACCATAGAAGTTATAGTGAAATTAAATAATTAGAAATTTGTGCTTAGAATTCGTTTGTAAATGAAAATTCAGAATTTCAAATGAGTCTTCTACTTTATTCTTAGAAGGCTGATAAACAATTACACCCACCGAACCCACACCATCACTTTCCGTTGCGCTTAGAATTGGATCCAGTAATTTAGAGCTATAGTGCTCAATCATATCGTTATCTGTAGGAAAGCTTGATGTACAAAATTCATTGTCAAGCTAAATATAATCATTAAGAGTAGCATTGGAAGTTATTTTATTTACTTTGAACCACGCTGCCAGCAACTGGCATTTGCACAAAGAAGCCACTTAAGAAAGAAAAAAAATAAAAAAGGAAGTTCCCTTTTTGGAAATAGGGACTTCCCCTAACAGCAAAACTTAATACTTAAAACAAAAATTCGACTTATAGAATGCACTTTCCTATATTCCTATCGGCACGGATGTTCAAGTTATAGAGAAATTCGAGTTATAAAAGTTCGAATTATAGAAGCAGAATTGTATGTAATTATTTCTCTAAAACCTTGGTGCATTGTTTTTGATTCGAGTTATAGAAAATTCGAGTTATATGTTAGAAGTTCGAGTTATGGAAGTTTGAATGTATTATATTGTATATTGTAATAAATAATTAAATAATTATGAAGGTGGTTAATAAATTAAATAAATAAAATAAAATTACAATGTTTTCAATTATGGTAGTTGTGATGACTGAATTGTGTTGTGCAATGTGGTGTTTTGTTGTGTTATGACGTGTTGTGCTGTGTTGTATTGTACGTTTAGTTTTGTGTTAGCTTTTGTGGAATTCGTTTTTATCAGAATAATAGCTGTCACTATCAGCACTTTTTTGTTTTGTTTATGTATGCACAAAAGCGCACCGATATATTTTCGTGTTTTACATAAAAACCCTCGTGGTAATTTAATATAGCGTAAACATTGGCCGAAAATGACTCATTTTTAATAAACCATTTGAAAGTGTTTACGTTCGTTGTAATTCGTTTGTTCTCATTTCAAACAGCAGATTTTTCAACTTGCCTGTTGATTTGATTTTTGGTCTCTGCCAAAAAAATGTTGCATAAAGGTTAAATATGCCTTCCAAGCTTACAATATAAACTTAAAATATATTTTTAACTTCGATTAATCACGTTTTTGGGAAGTAGAAATTCTAAAAAGAGGTGCATCGTTTTCAAGAAAATGTAAATATGTCAAAAACAGCGTTCCCAAACTGTCAAAATGCTATGAAGAGCTTTTATTTAGGGTATATTCAATGTATTCCTTTGCATTTGGAACATATTTGAAACGCATGCGTACGTCGTTGGGACGCATTCATACAGAATGTGATGGAATGGCTCATTCGAGCTTGAAATTTTATATGCAAGAATGGGCAATTCGCTTCTCATTTTTGATTTTTGACCAAAATGAGCCATTTTCAACCGTATAAGACGTCAAAATCGCAAAATATGACGACGTTAAATATATTTCTAATTTATTCAGAATTCCTTTGTGCCAGACTTTGTCGAAGTCTGTGCGACATCGAAGAATACAACAGAACACATTTTTTTACCTTCAATAGCCCTTTCAATTTTATCGACAATTCGGTGTACTTGATCTATAATCGAATGTTTGTCACGAAAACTAAATTGATGGTTTAGTATTAGCTTTTCGGATTCTATTATAGGCAATAGTCTCTTGTAAAATTGCTTTTCAAAGAGCTTCGAAATGGTTCGTAAAATTGAAATAGGTCTATATGCTTTCTAGCGGCTTGACTGGTTTTGGAATCATTTTTACCTCTGCGATCTTCCATAGGCTAGGAATATATTTTACATTTATTGATGCATTGAATTACATTAACAATTTGCGAACATCTTTATCTGGTAACTGTTTTAAAACTTCGGATATTATAAGGTCAAAGCCAGGCGCCTTTTTATTTTTCAAGTCTTTTATTGCTGATTTTAATTCGCATTTTGTTATTTGATCGATTTGCTGGTTCTACTCTCTGTGACAATCAGTAATTCATCACACTGTACATCATTAAACTGATATATTTTTGTCAGGTTATTTGCGAAAGCTTCGATTTTTTTCTCATTGTTTCTAGCCCATTTTCCATTCCTGTCTTTGAACGTTGGTGTGTAGGTTATGGGTTTCTTTAAGTATTTTATCGATTTCCACAATGAGTGTAGGTAATGGGTTTCTTTAAGTATTTTATCGGTTTTCACGAGTATTCTGTCTTTTTGTCAACTCCAAGTGATGAAATATATTTTTTTTACTAACTCATTTTTGATAAGACGAATCTCAGTTCAGTAACTTCATTAATTCTCCTTTTATTTACAAGAAATCAAGTTTGATTCCATCTTCTTCTTAGTTTCCTATTTTCTTTTATTAGACTCATAATTTCTCTTGGATTGTTCTAGTTTTCTTTTATGTTCAGGGGTACTGCTCCAAGCGGCTCTTTTGGAGCAGCTTATCTTTTCATTTGCTTAATGAACTGTCTCTTTCAAGTTCATCACAAGTGGTCAATGGAGTTAAGAGGTTCACACTATCTTCAAGCAATGTTTTAAAACGCTCCAATCTGTAGATTTATTAGTCAGATAAGGACCGGGATTTTTCGTTATGATCGTGCCAAAGTTATAAAGTTAAATATATTGGTGAATGGTCGGAGTGTAGATCTAAGCACTGTTTGATTTGCATGTAGTGTGATGATATTTTTTTAGTGAGAAAGAAATCTATAAGGTCAGGCAATTTATTTGGATCAGTCGGCCAGCAAGTTGGTTTTCCTGCTGAAATTAATTCGCATCCCGTTTCTATTGCAGCCATTCGCAGTTCTCTTCCCTTTATTGTTGTGAAGAATGAGCCCCAATGAGTGTGTTTCGCATTGAAGATCCTACCTACAATAAACTACCTCCTGCTTTTGAAGTTTATGCAGGATCTGTATGAGTACATCTTTATTGTGTTTATTTGTACTAGAAGTGGCTATTGTCTCCATATTGCTCGCATAGCTGACTTCACCATTATTTTTAAGCGCTTGTGCATTAGATCCGTTTTGTTTTTTATTCGTGGAATGTGTGGAAAGTTTTTTTGTTTGTTAATTAGTTCTTTATTTTGTTCCTGATTACTTATTCGTTTATCTCTAATTTTTTGCAGCTCAATAGTTACAGCATACCCTCTATAGTTCGCAGGATGGTTATCACAACAGTTGCAAAAATTTGGCTGTTCGTTAGCATTTTTTATACAATTAATAGTAACGTGATTGCCTGTGCAATCGTATTGTAAATTTGTTTTTGACTTTTTTTTCAATAGTACTTTGCAGTTCTTGATATTGATTAACATTTGAAATCACTATAGGAGGCGGGCATAACTAACTTCTTTTATTGGGTTCAGTTCTTACAATATGTTTGGCTTGAATGATTACCTCAGGTGAGGATTCTGCTCTACGTTTTATATTGCGTCTAAATTTTTTTATTATCCAATCCGTCTCTTTTGATAGCTCCTCTTCATCTGTTCCATATTTTTGGGGTTTCTCAATCGAACAACTAGTTGGTAATAAATTTGAATCCTTCAATGTACTTTTTGCTTTATGACATTTACTTTCTTTTTTAAGTTGCTGGCATTATCAATTGCAGATCATTTAAATTCCTTTGTTGAAGATCTTTTATTTTCGGCTCGCTTATCTTATTAAAAGTTGGAGTAGAATCATTAAGTCGGCTCAACTTAAAGTTGAAAATACAGTGCAGCGCAAAAATCAATGATAATAATTAGTTACCTATTTAGCTGATATTCTAAAAAACAACTTATAACCACGCTATTAATGTTGCATAAAAGAGATCAAGAATTGAATTACACAATATTATTTTCTTACACGATGTAAAGCCACCCAAATTGTGCAAAAGTTTAATAGATTTTTCACACTACGCTGTCTATATCAGCTGATTATAGTGTGTGTGATAATATATTAAATAAGTAAATATCGGATGAAAATTTTTATTTATTTCTCTCTTTTTTGCAGTGTTTTTATTTTGACGGTCGCAATAATTGATTAATATAGATTAATTTTCTTACTTTCGGTGGGACATTTGACTAGTTATATTATATTATATTATATTATATTATATTTATTATATTATTATTATATTTATAATAAAATGTAGTATTATTATTTATAATATAATATATTATATTATTTTATATATTATACATTACATTTCATTATTTTATGTATTACATTATATTATGATATATATTTTATTACTTTATATATATTATTTTATATATTATATTACTTTATAAATATTGTTTTATGTATGACATCGTATTATTATTATATTATAACACTTTTTATATTATACTACTTTTTTTATATGGTATAATATAATATACCATACCATATAATATATATTATTTTATATTATATTATAAGATTTTATTATATTATATTATATTATATATTATATTGTATATTATATTGTAAATTATATTATATTGTATATTATATTATATTCTATATTATATTATAATATATATTATATTATAATATATATTATATTATATTATATTATATTATATATTATATTATATTATATTATATTGTATATTATATTATATTCTATATTATATTATAATATATATTATATTATATTATATTATTTAATTAATTATATATATTATATTATATTATATTATATTATATTATATTATATTATATTATATTAATTATATTATATATTATATTATATTATACATTATATATTGTATTTAATTATATATTATATTATAAAAATAATATTATTACATTATGTTATAATTATATTTTTATTATATTATATTATAATAATAATAATATTATAATATATTATATTATTTTATATTATATTATATTATATTATATTATATTATATTATATTATATTATATTATATTATATTATATATAATACCATATATTATTTTATATATATAACACTTTATATTATATATATAACATATTATATTATATATATAATATATTATATTATATAGTATATTATATTATATATATAATATAATATATTATATTATTATTATAATTATTATTATTATTATATATATAATTTATTATAATTAA
>NC_051846.1:106481046-106653584 GCF_002237135.1 Teleopsis dalmanni | reverse complement strand
GAAGCTGGTGTCAAATCAATGAAACATCACCTGAAAAGAACAATTGGAGAATCGAAATTAACCTATGAGGAAATGACGACACTTCTGCATCAAATAGAGGCAGTGCTAAACTCTCGACCACTTTGTACCATGAATAATGATGTAGAAAGTATAGAAGCACTAACTCCAGCTCACTTCTTAATAGGACGTCCTATGTTGGACGACCCAGTACCAACTACAGACGAAAGAACAAGCAAACTTGATCATTGGAACCACATACAAAAAAGGAAAAAAGATTTCTGGAACAGATGGAAACATGAATATTTAACAACATTACAAAAAAGAAACAAATGGCAAATAGAAAAAAATAATTTAGCCGAAGGCGATATAGTAATAATAAAAGACGAAAACTCATCACCAACAAATTGGCCGCTGTGGAAAGTTAAAGAAATATATAAAGGAGCTGATGGAAAAGTGAGGGTTGCCACTCTCAAAACCAAAGAAGGGGAAATTAAAAGGCCAATTAACAAATTATGTCAACTTATAAAAGATGATCAAAATGAAACAAAACGCAAAACTAATACAAAATGCACGAGAAAAAATACCTGTATAAATTTAGCAACAATCTATTTAGCCATGTTGTGCACACTGCCACTAGCAAAGGCATCATCAACTACTACAACATCTTCAATACAAGCATTAAACAATAACACATCAATTTTCTTGGACGAAATAGGAGAAGCAAACACTCAGACGTCAACATGGAACTTGGTAATATATTACGAAATGAAACCTTATTTTAAAATGATAAATCATGCAAATACAGTACTAGAAGTAACAAAGCCAATTTGTCCAAAATTATTACAGTTTAAAGATCAATGTAATAGTATACTAGATACAATGGTCAAACAAATAGAAGAATTAGAAGAAAATAATAAACTATTTATGGACAAAAACTCTGTCAGAAGAAAAAGAGCTCCCCTAGAGTTCATGGGGTCACTATTCCATATCTTATTCGGAACAATAGATGAAAAAGACAGGAGAGATCTCGAAGACAATATGCAAAAAGTGCTAGATAATCAACATAATTTAGTACAATTAACGCGGGAGCAAACATCTGTAGTGGATGCCACAGTAAACATATTAAAATGAACTACTAACGACATAAATGCACAATTTACTGACATGAGAAACAAAGTTGAAGCCATAAATGAAGCATTAAATGAAACATACCTAGTATATAGAGAAACAATAAACTACTTTATTGTAACAAAGCAACTTTCATCAATGATCGACGAAACGTCACGTACACAACGAGAAATAATTAATCTATTGATAGACATAAACCACAACAAAATAAATCCTACCTTACTGAAACCACATCAGTTACAAAACGCGATTATGCAAATAAAAGACAGGCTAACAAATAACGTGCAACTACCAGGAAAAAAAGGCGGAATTGATTTACAAATCATATACAAATTACTAGAAGCCAATGGGATATTCGTTAGTACCAAATTAATAATAAGTGCAAAAATTCCGCTATTATCAATACACCCATCATCAGTGTATGAGGTAATACCTCTATCAATTAAGAAGGGTGATACAATGATAATACCAAAGATATCAAAAACGATATTATTATATAATTTCGACATAGACTCTTATCACCTAATGACTCAAACAACCTTTAACAAATGTATTAGAATAAGTACAAACAAATACATTTGCAAAGGTAATTGGCCGTGGCAGGACGCTAATGACTCAGCGTGTGAAATAGCGCCGATCAAACCAACAAAAGAGGACAAATGCGAATACGACGAAGTATCCTCCACATCAATATGGATAACATTAAATGGCAACAACAGATGGTTATTCAAAACAATCGAAAATAGCTCAGCTCATTTACAATGCCCATCAAATAAAAATGAAATTCTCCAGTTACCCAAACAAGGGATTTTAAATCTGCAAACAGGCTGTAAAGCAAGAATAAAAGGAACAACGCTAATAGCCTCAAATGATCAACAGACGACAAAGAGATGTACAGACCAATGACAAAATTAACAGAAAACATAGAAAATAAATATATAAGGCCACTCAAATCATGGGAAATAAAAAACACCAAAGAATTAACGGAAATTAGAGATGAAATACTTAAGCTATAAACAAAAAAGACTGAATTAAAAAATCTACATTTTCATCACGCCTCAGCTCACATATCATTAGGACTGATAATAATTGTCATTATTGGAATAATATTATACGTGAAGAAGAAGAAATCGGTAGCAGTTACATTCAGAAACCAAAATATTTAGTCTTAGGCGCCGGCAGAATGTTCAATCATGAACATTATGGCCCCGGCAGAATGTTCAATCATGAACATAAATTTATAAATATTTAATTATTTTATATATTATATTATTTTAGTTTATTATTATCGCTTAAAACCTTATCACCTAAATTCCCAGAATAATGTACAAGGGTAAAAATACATTATATTAATATAGCAAGCATTGTAACATTTGAGCATCCGTATCTAATTATAACAATAAATATATTTATAGAAACAATAGGAGGAAAATCCCTAGTGTTGGGACTTCCGTCCTTTTTTTAACCTTTTTTACAAACAATAACAAAATGTAATACAGTCCATTAAAATAATAACCTTGATGTAAAATTAATCTTAAGATATTTTTGTATAAATACAGAACGTTGTTTTAAATAAAATCAGTAATTTACAAATACTCAAACGGTTCAGTTGTTTTAATTCTGAACAGAAACATAAGCATAGAATTGAGTATTGTTGTTTTATAAGTGGAATTATACAATTGTAAATATATAAGTTTTAATATTTTCTTGTAACTTATGAAAAGTAAAATTTGATTTATAAATAAAATAAATATATAAAAAAATTGGAATTCGCTAACGAAAATACATAATTGTCAAATTATAATCTTTATCAATTTCCTCTGAGTGGTGAAAAATTAGAAGGGTGAACCAAATAGAGATATACAGTGGCACGGTTTATAGACAAAGGTAAGCAAGATTCAAGACTTCAACGGTGTCTGAATCTAGGTTGCACGGGGTATAACACACGTAACTTTAACAGTCACGTGTGTCTATACCATAGTGTCGGAACTGTAGGTGGCTTTTAACAGTAACCTAATGCCTCCGGCCCCTGGACGCTTTAATAGTGAACAGGGAAGGTCGTGTTATCTGCGACCTATAATACAACACAAGTAGCTTTAACAGTCACGTGTGTCTGTGTTACTGTATTATATCGTGTCGGCTGTCCGGCGAGTTAGTATTTGCAACACCGTGTATCTTCAGCTCGGTTCATTACCGATTCAATTTAATTTCGGTCAGGTTGTTTGCGGTTCTGTTTATCGTCAGCATGGAAACCGGAAGTGACAGTGTCTCATTAAATAAATTTCCTGAGTGGACCTTGGCGACGGCTGAGTTCAACCCCAGCTATAAATGAAACTAAGAAAAGGTCCATTACAACATAGTCTTTAAACAAGGAAAAATGAGTACAAATACTGATGCATTATCCAGAATCAGAATGGATTCGGATACACTGAAAGCAATGATTCCGAAAAATATTAATATTGTGACCAGAAGAAAATGAAAACGAATAACGAAATGAATAAAGAAGAAAATGTAATCAAGCAGAATCATAGTACAAATTACTCAGAGAATGATCAATTCTATAATTCTATATTTTGATTTCTGATATTAGAAGAAATTTGAGCTCAATGAAGGAAAGAAAAAAAAAGTTTGCCAATTATAAGAATAGAGAAAAATATTGTTAAAGTACAGTGTGGCAATAAGCTCAACTTGATTTTAGAATCAGTCCTGGATACGCTCACAAAAGTATTAAACAAAAATAATCTCAATAAAGTAGCATTTTCTACTAAAGGTATAGTATTCGAATACATTGATGAGAAAATTAATGAAAATATTTAATATTGCAAGAAGAAATAGGGAATAAAGGTCAGCAAACACCTATAAATATATTATTATATAATCCACCAAGGAATGTTGTGAATAAATCGCAACAAATTGAATTAATACAAAATTACCATTCAAGTGTTAACCTACATCAGAAACGCACAACTGGGCACCTTAAAATTTTAACAACATGTGGTTAAGAGTTATCAACTACAGGCAATAAGGCGGAATTAGTTACACGATTAACTGAACACGTGAACTCAAGCGGCGTAGTTTTGCAATTTACAAACGATAATGAGGAATTGCGTGGTGAAAACGAAGAATTGAGAAAACAAATTAGCGAACTGCGGCAAATGGTTCAACAAGTAGCCATTAACCAGAATAACGTTAGAAACAATCAACACAGTACTTCAGAAATGCCTAGTAGGGACCGTAACGCTATACGAGAAATCGCAGAAGTCTTGCCCGAATTCGACCCAACGAATGAAGATTCTATTACGGCTACGCAATTTGTCGAACGTGTTGAAGCTGTTATGTCTGTATATGCATGGCCCGAAAAAAGTGTGCTTCTTACAGTGTATAGCCGTTTGAAGGGTGTAGCGCGCATGTGGGTGGACGCATCACCAAGAATGCATGCTACTTGGAAGGAGTTCTCAAATGAGCTTGTCACCGAGTTCGGTTGCGAATACGATGAAGCGGATATACATTACAATATGTCGCGCGTTGTTCGAAGGCAAAACGAAACAATAACTGAGTTCATTTTTCGTGTCTGTGCGCTAGGACGACGTCATAATCTTAGTGAGATAGCTGTCACGAAATACGTCCGAGAAGGATTAAAACATCGAGAACTACAAATGGCGATTGCTCCGCAAAAATTCGTATTCGTTAAAGAAATGCGTGAAGCATGCGAGAACTTTTTACAAAATTGCATTAAGATAAACGAAAAGCCTTTTCATAATGCGGGTGAAAGCGAACAAAGAATACAATCGTTCAATAAGGCAAAGAATGTTATGTGTTACAATTGTGGTAAGTCAGGGCACTTGTCAGTAAATTATGCAAGACCCCCAAAACGTCCTCGTTGTATAGATTGTAATAAGGTGCACCTCAAAAATGAACAGCAAAATTGCGGAAAACCATCAGTTTTCGTGCGAAAAACAAATATAATCGACAATAAATTTCTTAAGAAAATAACGATTGGTAGCAAGCAAGCCATTGCATTTATTGATACTGGAAGCGAATGTAATATGGTCCGGGAAACATTTGCCAACGATATTGGTGGTACGCGCAGCAAAACCCTATTTACCATCGGTGGATTCGGTGGTGGTATAGAACGATCTGAGATACAAATTGATAATACCAAAGATATCAAAAACGATATTATTATATAATTTCGACATAGACACTTATCACCTAATGACTCAAACAACCTTTAACAAATGTATTAGAATAAGTACAAACAAATACATTTGCAAAGGTAATTGGCCGTGGCAGGACGCTAATGACTCAGCGTGTGAAATAGCGCCGATCAAACCAACAAAAGAGGACAAATGCGAATACGACGAAGTATCCTCCACATCAATATGGATAACATTAAATGGCAACAACAGATGGTTATTCAAAACAATCGAAAATAGCTCAGCTCATTTACAATGCCCATCAAATAAAAATGAAATTCTCCAGTTACCCAAACAAGGGATTTTAAATCTGCAAACAGGCTGTAAAGCAAGAATAAAAGGAACAACGCTAATAGCCTCAAATGATCAACAGACGACAAAGAGATGTACAGACCAATGACAAAATTAACAGAAAACATAGAAAATAAATATATAAGGCCACTCAAATCATGGGAAATAAAAAACACCAAAGAATTAACGGAAATTAGAGATGAAATACTTAAGCTATAAACAAAAAAGACTGAATTAAAAAATCTACATTTTCATCACGCCTCAGCTCACATATCATTAGGACTGATAATAATTGTCATTATTGGAATAATATTATACGTGAAGAAGAAGAAATCGGTAGCAGTTACATTCAGAAACCAAAATATTTAGTCTTAAGCGCCGGCAGAATGTTCAATCATGAACATTATGCCCCCGGCAGAATGTTCAATCATGAACATAAATTTATAAATATTTAATTATTTTATATATTATATTATTTTAGTTTATTATTATCGCTTAAAACCTTATCACCTAAATTCCCAGAATAATGTACAAGGGTAAAAATACATTATATTAATATAGCAAGCATTGTAACATTTGAGCATCCGTATCTAATTATAACAATAAATATATTTATAGAAACAATAGGAGGAAAATCCCTAGTGTTGGGACTTCCGTCTTTTTTTTAACCTTTTTTACAAACAATAACAAAATGTAATACAGTCCATTAAAATAATAACCTTGATGTAAAATTAATCTTAAGATATTTTTGTATAAATACAGAACGTTGTTTTAAATAAAATCAGTAATTTACAAATACTCAAACGGTTCAGTTGTTTTAATTCTGAACAGAAACATAAGCATAGAATTGAGTATTGTTGTTTTATAAGTGGAATTATACAATTGTAAATATATAAGTTTTAATATTTTCTTGTAACTTATGAAAAGTAAAATTTGATTTATAAATAAAATAAATATATAAAAAAATTGGAATTCGCTAACTAAAATACATAATTGTCAAATTATAATCTTTATCAATTTCCTCTGAGTGGTGAAAAATTAGAAGGGTGAACCAAATAGAGATATACAGTGGCACGGTTTATAGACAAAGGTAAGCAAGATTCAAGACTTCAACGGTGTCTGAATCTAGGTTGCACGGGGTATAACACACGTAACTTTAACAGTCACGTGTGTCTATACCATAGTGTCGGAACTGTAGGTGGCTTTTAACAGTAACCTAATGCCTCCGGCCCCTGGACGCTTTAATAGTGAACAGGGAAGGTCGTGTTATCTGCGACCTATAATACAACACAAGTAGCTTTAACAGTCACGTGTGTCTGTGTTACTGTATTATATCGTGTTGGCTGTCCGGCGAGTTAGTATTTGCAACACCGTGTATCTTCAGCTCGGTTCATTACCGATTCAATTTAATTTCGGTCAGGTTGTTTGCGGTTCTGTTTATCGTCAGCATGGAAACCGGAAGTGACAGTGTCTCATTAAATAAATTTCCTGAGTGGACCTTGGCGACGGCTGAGTTCAACCCCAGCTATAAATGAAACTAAGAAAAGGTCCATTACAACATAGTCTTTAAACAAGGAAAAATGAGTACAAATACTGATGCATTATCCAGAATCAGAATGGATTCGGATACACTGAAAGCAATGATTCCGAAAAATATTAATATTGTGACCAGAAGAAAATGAAAACGAATAACGAAATGAATAAAGAAGAAAATGTAATCAAGCAGAATCATAGTACAAATTACTCAGAGAATGATCAATTCTATAATTCTATATTTTGATTTCTGATATTAGACGAAATTTGAGCTCAATGAAGGAAAGAAAAAAAAAGTTTGCCAATTATAAGAATAGAGAAAAATATTGTTAAAGTACAGTGTGGCAATAAGCTCAACTTGATTTTAGAATCAGTCCTGGATACGCTCACAAAAGTATTAAACAAAAATAATCTCAATAAAGTAGCATTTTCTACTAAAGGTATAGTATTCGAATACATTGATGAGAAAATTAATGAAAATATTTAATATTGCAAGAAGAAATAGGGAATAAAGGTCAGCAAACACCTATAAATATATTATTATATAATCCACCAAGGAATGTTGTGAATAAATCGCAACAAATTGAATTAATACAAAATTACCATTCAAGTGTTAACCTACATCAGAAACGCACAACTGGGCACCTTAAAATTTTAACAACATGTGGTTAAGAGTTATCAACTACAGGCAATAAGGCGGAATTAGTTACACGATTAACTGAACACGTGAACTCAAGCGGCGTAGTTTTGCAATTTACAAACGATAATGAGGAATTGCGTGGTGAAAACGAAGAATTGAGAAAACAAATTAGCGAACTGCGGCAAATGGTTCAACAAGTAGCCATTAACCAGAATAACGTTAGAAACAATCAACACAGTACTTCAGAAATGCCTAGTAGGGACCGTAACGCTATACGAGAAATCGCAGAAGTCTTGCCCGAATTCGACCCAACGAATGAAGATTCTATTACGGCTACGCAATTTGTCGAACGTGTTGAAGCTGTTATGTCTGTATATGCATGGCCCGAAAAAAGTGTGCTTCTTACAGTGTATAGCCGTTTGAAGGGTGTAGCGCGCATGTGGGTGGACGCATCACCAAGAATGCATGCTACTTGGAAGGAGTTCTCAAATGAGCTTGTCACCGAGTTCGGTTGCGAATACGATGAAGCGGATATACATTACAATATGTCGCGCGTTGTTCGAAGGCAAAACGAAACAATAACTGAGTTCATTTTTCGTGTCTGTGCGCTAGGACGACGTCATAATCTTAGTGAGATAGCTGTCACGAAATACGTCCGAGAAGGATTAAAACATCGAGAACTACAAATGGCGATTGCTCCGCAAAAATTCGTATTCGTTAAAGAAATGTGTGAAGCATGCGAGAACTTTTTACAAAATTGCATTAAGATAAACGAAAAGCCTTTTCATAATGCGGGTGAAAGCGAACAAAGAATACAATCGTTCAATAAGGCAAAGAATGTTATGTGTTACAATTGTGGTAAGTCAGGGCACTTGTCAGTAAATTATGCAAGACCCCCAAAACGTCCTCGTTGTATAGATTGTAATAAGGTGCACCTCAAAAATGAACAGCAAAATTGCGGAAAACCATCAGTTTTCGTGCGAAAAACAAATATAATCGACAATAAATTTCTTAAGAAAATAACGATTGGTAGCAAGCAAGCCATTGCATTTATTGATACTGGAAGCGAATGTAATATGGTCCGGGAAACATTTGCCAACGATATTGGTGGTACGCGCAGCAAAACCCTATTTACCATCGGTGGATTCGGTGGTGGTATAGAACGATCTGAGATACAAATTGACACGGATTTGAAAATCGATGAGGTTGAAAAATCGTTGACATTGCACGTCTTCAAAGATTGTGTGTTGAATTACGATCTATTGCTCGGGGACGAAATATTTAATTGCGAAAATATACGTGCCGTATATGACAACGGACAGTTCAAATTCGAAGACTAAGTAAAAACGACGTGTAAAATTAATAAACTTAGTCCAATAACGGAAGATGACCTGTGTATGGACAATGTAAATTCAGATTCTAAGGGAAAGCTGTTAGAGGTGATGAATGAATTCCGAGAATGTTTCGCTACAGGAAGGGGAAATTAAAAGGCCAATTAACAAATTATGTCAACTTATAAAAGATGATCAAAATGAAACAAAACGCAAAACTAATACAAAATGCACGAGAAAAAATACCTGTATAAATTTAGCAACAATCTATTTAGCCATGTTGTGCACACTGCCACTAGCAAAGGCATCATCAACTACTACAACATCTTCAATACAAGCATTAAACAATAACACATCAATTTTCTTGGACGAAATAGGAGAAGCAAACACTCAGACGTCAACATGGAACTTGGTAATATATTACGAAATGAAACCTTATTTTAAAATGATAAATCATGCAAACACAGTACTAGAAGTAACAAAGCCAATTTGTCCAAAATTATTACAGTTTAAAGATCAATGCAATAGTATACTAGATACAATGGTCAAACAAATAGAAGAATTGGAAGAAAATAATAAATAATCTTTATCAATTTCCTCTGAGTGGTGAAAAATTAGAAGGGTGAACCAAATAGAGATATACAGTGGCACGGTTTATAGACAAAGGTAAGCAAGATTCAAGACTTCAACGGTGTCTGAATCTAGGTTGCACGGGGTATAACACACGTAACTTTAACAGTCACGTGTGTCTATACCATAGTGTCGGAACTGTAGGTGGCTTTTAACAGTAACCTAATGCCTCCGGCCCCTGGACGCTTTAATAGTGAACAGGGAAGGTCGTGTTATCTGCGACCTATAATACAACACAAGTAGCTTTAACAGTCACGTGTGTCTGTGTTACTGTATTATATCGTGTTGGCTGTCCGGCGAGTTAGTATTTGCAACACCGTGTATCTTCAGCTCGGTTCATTACCGATTCAATTTAATTTCGGTCAGGTTGTTTGCGGTTCTGTTTATCGTCAGCATGGAAACCGGAAGTGACAGTGTCTCATTAAATAAATTTCCTGAGTGGACCTTGGCGACGGCTGAGTTCAACCCCAGCTATAAATGAAACTAAGAAAAGGTCCATTACAACATAGTCTTTAAACAAGGAAAAATGAGTACAAATACTGATGCATTATCCAGAATCAGAATGGATTCGGATACACTGAAAGCAATGATTCCGAAAAATATTAATATTGTGACCAGAAGAAAATGAAAACGAATAACGAAATGAATAAAGAAGAAAATGTAATCAAGCAGAATCATAGTACAAAGATCAATCAATTTAAAGATCAATGCAATAGTATACTAGATACAATGGTCAAACAAATAGAAGAATTGGAAGAAAATAATAAACTATTTATGGACAAAAACTCTGTCAGAAGAAAAAGAGCTCCCCTAGAGTTCATGGGGTCACTATTCCATATCTTATTCGGAACAATAGATGAAAAAGACAGGAGAGATCTCGAAGACAATATGCAAAAAGTGCTAGATAATCAACATAATTTAGTACAATTAACGCGGGAGCAAACATCTGTAGTGGATGCCACAGTAAACATATTAAAACGAACTACTAACGACATAAATGCACAATTTACTGACATGAATCAATAAACTACTTTATGGTAACGAAGCAACTTTCATCAATGATCGACGAAACGTCACGTACACAACGAGAAATAATTAATCTATTGATAGACATAAACCACAACAAAATAAATCCTACCTTACTGAAACCACATCAGTTACAAAACGCGATTATGCAAATAAAAGACAGGCTAACAAATAACGTGCAACTACCAGGAAAAAAAGGCGGAATTGATTTACAAATCATATACAAATTACTAGAAGCCAATGGGATATTCGTTGGTACCAAATTAATAATAAGTGCAAAAATTCCGCTATTATCAATACACCCATCATCAGTGTATGAGGTAATACCTCTATCAATTAAGAAGGGTGATACAATGATAATACCAAAGATATCAAAAACGATATTATTATATAATTTCGACATACACTCTTATCACCTAATGACTCAAACAACCTTTAACAAATGTATTAGAATAAGTACAAACAAATACATTTGCAAAGGTAATTGGCCGTGGCAGGACGCTAATGACTCAGCGTGTGAAATAGCGCCGATCAAACCAACAAAAGAGGACAAATGCGAATACGACGAAGTATCCTCCACATCAATATGGATAACATTAAATGGCAACAACAGATGGTTATTCAAAACAATCGAAAATAGCTCAGCTCATTTACAATGCCCATCAAATAAAAATGAAATTCTCCAGTTACCCAAACAAGGGATTTTAAATCTGCAAACAGGCTGTAAAGCAAGAATAAAAGGAACAACGCTAATAGCCTCAAATGATCAACAGACGACAAAGAGATGTACAGACCAATGACAAAATTAACAGAAAACATAGAAAATAAATATATAAGGCCACTCAAATCATGGGAAATAAAAAACACCAAAGAATTAACGGAAATTAGAGATGAAATACTTAAGCTATAAACAAAAAAGACTGAATTAAAAAATCTACATTTTCATCACGCCTCAGCTCACATATCATTAGGACTGATAATAATTGTCATTATTGGAATAATATTATACGTGAAGAAGAAGAAATCGGTAGCAGTTACATTCAGAAACCAAAATATTTAGTCTTAAGCGCCGGCAGAATGTTCAATCATGAACATTATGCCCCCGGCAGAATGTTCAATCATGAACATAAATTTATAAATATTTAATTATTTTATATATTATATTATTTTAGTTTATTATTATCGCTTAAAACCTTATCACCTAAATTCCCAGAATAATGTACAAGGGTAAAAATACATTATATTAATATAGCAAGCATTGTAACATTTGAGCATCCGTATCTAATTATAACAATAAATATATTTATAGAAACAATAGGAGGAAAATCCCTAGTGTTGGGACTTCCGTCCTTTTTTTAACCTTTTTTACAAACAATAACAAAATGTAATACAGTCCATTAAAATAATAACCTTGATGTAAAATTAATCTTAAGATATTTTTGTATAAATACAGAACGTTGTTTTAAATAAAATCAGTAATTTACAAATACTCAAACGGTTCAGTTGTTTTAATTCTGAACAGAAACATAAGCATAGAATTGAGTATTGTTGTTTTATAAGTGGAATTATACAATTGTAAATATATAAGTTTTAATATTTTCTTGTAACTTATGAAAAGTAAAATTTGATTTATAAATAAAATAAATATATAAAAAAATTGGAATTCGCTAACTAAAATACATAATTGTCAAATTATAATCTTTATCAATTTCCTCTGAGTGGTGAAAAATTAGAAGGGTGAACCAAATAGAGATATACAGTGGCACGGTTTATAGACAAAGGTAAGCAAGATTCAAGACTTCAACGGTGTCTGAATCTAGGTTGCACGGGGTATAACACACGTAACTTTAACAGTCACGTGTGTCTATACCATAGTGTCGGAACTGTAGGTGGCTTTTAACAGTAACCTAATGCCTCCGGCCCCTGGACGCTTTAATAGTGAACAGGGAAGGTCGTGTTATCTGCGACCTATAATACAACACAAGTAGCTTTAACAGTCACGTGTGTCTGTGTTACTGTATTATATCGTGTTGGCTGTCCGGCGAGTTAGTATTTGCAACACCGTGTATCTTCAGCTCGGTTCATTACCGATTCAATTTAATTTCGGTCAGGTTGTTTGCGGTTCTGTTTATCGTCAGCATGGAAACCGGAAGTGACAGTGTCTCATTAAATAAATTTCCTGAGTGGACCTTGGCGACGGCTGAGTTCAACCCCAGCTATAAATGAAACTAAGAAAAGGTCCATTACAACATAGTCTTTAAACAAGGAAAAATGAGTACAAATACTGATGCATTATCCAGAATCAGAATGGATTCGGATACACTGAAAGCAATGATTCCGAAAAATATTAATATTGTGACCAGAAGAAAATGAAAACGAATAACGAAATGAATAAAGAAGAAAATGTAATCAAGCAGAATCATAGTACAAATTACTCAGAGAATGATCAATTCTATAATTCTATATTTTGATTTCTGATATTAGAAGAAATTTGAGCTCAATGAAGGAAAGAAAAAAAAAGTTTGCCAATTATAAGAATAGAGAAAAATATTGTTAAAGTACAGTGTGGCAATAAGCTCAACTTGATTTTAGAATCAGTCCTGGATACGCTCACAAAAGTATTAAACAAAAATAATCTCAATAAAGTAGCATTTTCTACTAAAGGTATAGTATTCGAATACATTGATGAGAAAATTAATGAAAATATTTAATATTGCAAGAAGAAATAGGGAATAAAGGTCAGCAAACACCTATAAATATATTATTATATAATCCACCAAGGAATGTTGTGAATAAATCGCAACAAATTGAATTAATACAAAATTACCATTCAAGTGTTAACCTACATCAGAAACGCACAACTGGGCACCTTAAAATTTTAACAACATGTGGTTAAGAGTTATCAACTACAGGCAATAAGGCGGAATTAGTTACACGATTAACTGAACACGTGAACTCAAGCGGCGTAGTTTTGCAATTTACAAACGATAATGAGGAATTGCGTGGTGAAAACGAAGAATTGAGAAAACAAATTAGCGAACTGCGGCAAATGGTTCAACAAGTAGCCATTAACCAGAATAACGTTAGAAACAATCAACACAGTACTTCAGAAATGCCTAGTAGGGACCGTAACGCTATACGAGAAATCGCAGAAGTCTTGCCCGAATTCGACCCAACGAATGAAGATTCTATTACGGCTACGCAATTTGTCGAACGTGTTGAAGCTGTTATGTCTGTATATGCATGGCCCGAAAAAAGTGTGCTTCTTACAGTGTATAGCCGTTTGAAGGGTGTAGCGCGCATGTGGGTGGACGCATCACCAAGAATGCATGCTACTTGGAAGGAGTTCTCAAATGAGCTTGTCACCGAGTTCGGTTGCGAATACGATGAAGCGGATATACATTACAATATGTCGCGCGTTGTTCGAAGGCAAAACGAAACAATAACTGAGTTCATTTTTCGTGTCTGTGCGCTAGGACGACGTCATAATCTTAGTGAGATAGCTGTCACGAAATACGTCCGAGAAGGATTAAAACATCGAGAACTACAAATGGCGATTGCTCCGCAAAAATTCGTATTCGTTAAAGAAATGCGTGAAGCATGCGAGCACTTTTTACAAAATTGCATTAAGATAAACGAAAAGCCTTTTCATAATGCGGGTGAAAGCGAACAAAGAATACAATCGTTCAATAAGGCAAAGAATGTTATGTGTTACAATTGTGGTAAGTCAGGGCACTTGTCAGTAAATTATGCAAGACCCCCAAAACGTCCTCGTTGTATAGATTGTAATAAGGTGCACCTCAAAAATGAACAGCAAAATTGCGGAAAACCATCAGTTTTCGTGCGAAAAACAAATATAATCGACAATAAATTTCTTAAGAAAATAACGATTGGTAGCAAGCAAGCCATTGCATTTATTGATACTGGAAGCGAATGTAATATGGTCCGGGAAACATTTGCCAACGATATTGGTGGTACGCGCAGCAAAAACCTATTTACCATCGGTGGATTCGGTGGTGGTATAGAACGATCTGAGATACAAATCGACACGGATTTGAAAATCGATGAGGTTGAAAAACCGTTGACGTTTCACGTCTTCAAAGATTGTGTGTTGAATTACGATCTATAGGGGACGAAATATGCAATAGCGAAAATATACGCGCCGTATATGACAACGGACAGTTCAAATTCGAAGACAAAGTAAAAACGACGTGTAAAATTAATAAACTTAGTCCAATAACGGAAGATGACGTGTGTACGGACACTGTAAATTCAGATTCTAAGGGAAAGCTGTTAGAGGTGATTAATGAATTCCGAGAATGTTTCGCTACAGGTATGGATGGAATCGGCAAAACTAATGTAGTCGAAATGAAAATTGAGTTAACGACCAACGAGGTGATCGCACAAGTCCCGTATAGAGTTCCGGAACCGAAAAAAGAAATCGTTGCGAAGAAAATTCAAGAGTTGCTCGACAATGATATTATAGCTCCGTCTGAATCAAGTTATGCGAGTCCAATGTTGCTTGTGAAGAAAAAGAATGGCGAACATCGACTTTGCGTGGACTACCGTCGGATTAATCAATTCACTCGAAAAGAATGCTACCCAATGCCCAATATCGAAGAAAGTTTACAAGAAGCAACGAAGTATCGAATCTACATATCGTTAGATCTTAACTGTGGTTATTATCAAATTCCTATAGAACGTAACAGTCGTAAATATACTGCAGTTGTGGTTCCTGATGGTATGTATGAGTTTAAACGGATGCCGTTCGGGCTGAAGAACGCACCAGTCCTGTTTCAACAATTGATGGCAAAAATTAAAACGCGCTTGGAACCCAGCGATATGATTCACTACATGGACGATATGCTTGTCGGCGGCAATGATGAAGAAGAACTTCTCGGAAAGTTTCAACGAATTTTAGGTGTAATAAAAGAATTTAATTTAACATTGAATTTAAAAAAATGCGAATTTCTGAAAGATACTATCCAATTCTTGGGACATTAGTTGGGACCCAACGGGATAGCGCCGGGTGAAATCAAGACCGAAGCCATCCGAAATTTCAACATGCCTACAACGCGAACAGAGGTGCTGCGCTATTTAGGGTTAACGGGATACTTCCGTAAGTTTATACCAGGCTACGCAATTATATCCGAGCCGTTGCGACAATTACTTAAGAAGAACGCCGTCTTTAAATGGACAGATCAACAAACAAACGCCTTCGTGAGTCTAAATGAAGCACTAACAACCGGACCAGTATTAACGGGCTACCGAGTGGAAGCTGACCATCAAGTGCATACAGACACGAGTGCCATCGGACTCGGACTCACGCTTGCAGTTGTCGAATCTGTGGGCCGCTTTAAATATTACATCTATGAAAAGTCGTTTACGTTCATTACCGATTGCAATGCTGTAAAATTGGCCATGCAAAAGCGAGAAATGATACCTGGTATAGCCAGATGGTGGCTTCGTATCCAAGACTATGACCTCATCATCGAACATCAAAGCGAGCAACGAATGGCGCACGTCGACGCACTAAGTCGTATGCCTAACGAAGACGGTTGCGATCTTGAGGAAGCGACTTTGCGAGTCTGGAAGGCGGAAATAACTGAGGCGGATTGGCTTTACAGTATGCAATTACAAGATAGCAAACTTCAACAAGTCGTAATGAAAATTGAGGAGAAGGATTCAGACATTATTAACGACTATAAAATAATTAACGGATGACTGTACAAACGGTATAAAAACCAACAGCTCTTCGTAATACCAAAGGCTTTGCGATGGAAGGTGACACATGATGCGTGCATTGATTGCGCCTTCACTAAGCGTCGAGGAGGTAAAAAGGAAGGTGAGTTACATTGCTACAAAATGGAGCCTATTCCGTTCAAAACAATACACATTGACCACCTGGGACCTTTTCCCCGGATCCGAAAGTTAAACGAGTGTATTCTGGTTATTGTGGACAGTTTCACAAAATTTGTCATCGTCAGACCAGTGAAAAGCACGAACACTAAACAAGTCATCGCCATTCTGAATGAAGTTACCAGTTACGTTGGAATCCCTGAAAATATAATAAGTGATCGTGGTACCGCCATTACGTCAAAAGAATTTGAAAGATACTGTAACGATCAACAAATCAAACACATACGCAACGCAGTCCATACGCCACGAGCCAATGGCCAAGTCGAACGATTTAATCGCACCGTTTTATCCATGCTACAACCATCAACACAAGATGACCGAACCTGGGACGAGCACCTACGAAGCATTCAATGTACATTGAACTTACTGATTAGTCAAACGACGGGAAAATCTCCAAACGAATTGCTTTTTGGATTCAAGCCACGCGACATATTAGGTAACAAGCTGATCCAAATTCTCCAAGATGAAGACCATCACCCAAGAAGAACTCCACCGCCGACGATTATTTGCTGCTAATAACACCGATAGTAAACGGGTATACGCGAAAAAGCGTTTCGACGATAAACACAGGCAACCAACGAAATATGAGCAAGGTGATTTAGTTCTAGCAGAACGAGAACCAGCATCCACAGGCACGTCCCGCAAACTTGAATGTCGATATAAAGAACCGTTCGTAGTCACCGAAGTTCTCGATAATGACCATTATGTCATCGAAGACCTACCAGGATCCGATCGAAAACAACGACATTATAAATCAATCTATGCGTCTGATCTCCTAAAGCCATGGTGTCAATTTCCGTACGAAGAAGAAATTGATTCCGAGCGCGAGGACGCTTGACGTCAGGAAGGGCCGACTGTTAACCTGCATCAGAAACGTACAACTGGGCACCTTAAAATTTTAACAACATGTGGTCACCTAACATATGTGTGACTGCGAATGTCAAAAGCGAGTGAACGAGAGTAACGGAAGTTCGTTGAATAGCGTCAGTTATTTTGTTCAGTTAAATAAAGTATATTAAAGTTATGTTATTAAATATTTTGTTCAGTTAAATAAAGTAAAGTAAAGTTATTTAAATAAAGTCTATTAAAGTTATGTACTTAACTCAAAAACCAAATTTAAACAAGTATTCACGGAGATAATACCGAAATAAGAAGAACTATAGCCAAATTGAAACAGAAATACGTATGGAAAGAAATGAATAAAATGGTAAAAAATTATATTTTGAAATGTGCATCATGTAATAAGAATAAAATAATAAAACATCATAAAGAAAAATTTATCGTAACTAACAATCCAACGAAACATTAGATTCTGTAGAGAGAAACCATAGGGTATTAAACGAATATATATTATCGTTTAGAAACAATTTTGATTGAGATACTTAGATCCCACACTACACATTTTCATATAATATTACACCTCATTGTGAAACAAATTATTTACCTTTCGAATTAGTATATGGTAGAGTCGCGAATCTTCTAAACGAGATAATAGAAGGTAGAAAATTTTATAATTATGATTCTTACGTTACTGAGTTAAAAGCAAAATTACAGTATGCGCATAAAGCAGTAAATGAGATATTAATAATAGAAAAATATTCTCAAAAAATTAAACAAGATGCTAATGCATCAGAAAATTTATTTAATGTAGGAGATTTAGTTTATTTAAGAGTAGAAAATAGAAGGAAACATGAGAATCCATATCATGGTCCATATAAGATAATTGATAGAAACGGCGTTAAATTCCGCTATTCAAATTAATGATAAAATAAAAATAGTTCATAATAATAGATTAAAAAAATATTCGCAAAACAATAACAATTTAAATATAAACAAAAAACAAAAAAAAAGAGAAAATAAAAATTTATGGTATATATAATTACATGAAATAAATAAATAAGTTATTTGTAAAATTATTTGTAAAAATTGTTAATGTCAAAATTTCAAAATTCAAATTATCATAAAAAAAATTTCTTTATTGTATAAATAAAAATTTTTTTTAAGGGGTAGAGGTGTTGTGTGTAACGCAACATTCAATTCAAATGTAAACAAAAATAAACAATAAATTATTTTATTTTATTCTTAAAAAAACTGCTTATGGACAAATTATTTTATAGCAACCCATTTTTAACTAATGTAATATGTAATGCGATCGCACACGGAAGAACCACCACAATGCAAGTAGAATGCTTGGTCATACCAAGTATGCAATTGTTATTTGACACTTTTCTTTTCTGTGCTACTATTCTACATATGTCGATATGATACACTTGAATGTGTCATAATATTTTCTAAGCATTGATGTGGGACAACCTTTTCAGTGCCGCCGCAATTAAAATTATAAGAAAAATAATTACAAACTACAGTAAAATATTTTGTATAAATAGTTTGGAAAATCATTATTAAATCCAGAATTGAAACTGAGCTCGAACAGCTTAAACCAAATTTTTGCAATTATTTTTGTCTCAGAATTCTCGGATGCCTACAAATGAGCAAATTTCTTCCTGCTTAATTCAAAAAAGAAAAAATGAATAATATCAAAAAAAAATCTGATTCCTAAAATAATCTTGAAGCAAGCCAGGACTAAAAAAATAGTAAATTTATATGCAAACAAATTTATTATTACACTGGATAAAAAACTGACTTGAGAAGTGCACCTCAATTCCGTAATTAAAAAGGCTAAGAAAACCCCGGGGACCACAAAATAACTTCTAGGAAAATCCTGGGGCCTAAGCCCCAAAATGGCCTTTTGGATCTACACCCAAATGATTAGACCCATCATACTATATGGGGCATTGGTATGGTGGGGAAAAACTAAACAAACTACAGCTATATCTAAACTGAGCAAATTACAGAGGCCGGCGTGCCTAAATATCACAAGGGCTATGAGAACTACCCCAACTGCTGGCATGGAAGCGCTGCTAAATTTACCACCGCTACACCTAGCAATACAAGACGAAGCTGCAATGCAAGCATTCTCATTACAAACGAAAGAAAAATTCAAACCAGGAAATTTTACTGGACACCTACAAATTCTTACCAGGGTGGAAAATGTTGCATGTACGACCAAGGCAATTGACAACACAGATCCTGTACTCAATTTCACCAAAATATATAGGATCATTTTCCCATCAAGGGAAGAGTGGAATGCCAACCAAACATGGTTACATGACGATTCGCAAAAATGGTATACAGATGGATCCAAAACACTTCAAGGTATTGGAGCAGGAATAGTGGGACCCAGAGTACAGAAATCAATTACAATAAGCACAGACTCCACAATTTTCCATGCGGAACTCTATGTTATAATAGAGACTGTGGAGATCTTATCGAAAAGAGGACTTAAGAGAGTTAAAATGAATATACTTTCAGTTAGCCAATCAGTTCTTAAAGCTCTAAAAAGCCACTCATTCATATCAAAAGTTCTTATAGAGTGTAACATTGCACTCAACCAACTGACCACCCACAACCAGGTCTCTCTGATTTGGGTACCCGGCCTATATCATTCCAAAAAATTCTTAAATTTTGATGCCAAAAGAGCAAACACCGCTCTCAACCTAAGCAAGCAGAGTCTAAAGTCACTCTCTGGTGCACTAATAGGCCACGCCGCATGTAATAAACACCTACTTAAAATAGATATATCAGACACTAATATTTGCAGATACTATGGAACATCTGATCACCAATAAAACAAAACTTTAGGAACATACCAACTAGAGGGTAAAGACCTTCAAAAACTCTCTCCGGAGGAGCTGGTTCGATTCCTCGAGATACTAAATATCTAAATACAAAGGGGTGCACAATAGATTAAACTGGTCGCAGTGCATAGGGGCCGTAGCCAAATCGAAAACTCCCAATGTGTAACCAATTGTATGAATAGTATTGCTTTTGGCTTCATAATAGGCGATGTAAAAATATGTTCTTTTATCTAGTCTCGTACTAGATTGGAAAAATCAGAGCCTTGATATTAGCCAGGGTATCAAAATAGAATCGAACCGTAAAAAAACATCGGTTTATTTCGGTTCAGTACCATATAGTTTGGTATCTGTGCATCTGTTTCTTCAATTCTTGATTTTTTATTTATTTATTTTTTTGAAATATACTTTTAATTTACTTTAACTAATTACCGTTAATGGGTGTTTCTTTGAAATGTTGGAGTATTCAGGATTCAAACAAATAATCGAACCAATAGTGACTACTATAGGTACTAATTTTCAAATTAATGCCAAAAATATTAAATTGTTAATATCTGAGATGGCTTCTAAAATTATAACCAAAATACGTACAGTTTTAGATAAAAAAATGATTTCTTTATAAGTTGACATAGTTACTCGATAAATAGATCAATTTTGCGAATCAATACACAGTTGGTACTGGACGATAAAATAAATTTTGTTTAGGTTGGGAATGATGGAATTGAAAAATAAACATATGGGAATTTATAACAAAAACATTGTCGAAATTGTCTTAGAAAAATATAAAATTGATATCCAGCAAATTTATTTGATTACTGCAAATAATGGAGAGAATATTATTTCTTTTATAAATACATTAGGAATGGAAATAGAAGAATATTCTCTTATTTTGAAGCTGAATGTGAATCTAATGATCACTTAGATGAAAGCATGATTTACGGAAATATTTTTGCTTTTAATAGACTTAACGGAATTCTATAGGGGTATTTACTCTCTCTTGCAAACTCATTGCAAGGTGCACGAAATGCACAGATTGTACGAGAATGTAAATAGAGAATGCAAATAACAACAACAAAATACACGCACAAAATTTCGTGCAATTGCGTGCAATTTTCCAATACTTAAACTTATGTATATTTGCTTGCAACAAAACCGAAATGGCAGAAATCAGCTGTTTTGACATTTGTTGCTTCTCATTTTTAATTTTGAATTGACGGTTAGTAAAATTTCAAGATTGCTATATACATACGTTTCGTTCAATGTTTTAAAACGATGTGGCCATTAATTAAGTTTTCACAAATATAATATTATATACATATACATTTGTGAATTAATTTATCTATTTATCAATTTCAGCGAAACTTACGAAAATTTGTCCACATTTTGAACTATTGAATGAAGTGTTTGGACGCATGTCTAATTTTCAGCCGTTTGTGATATGTACGGACACATTGCCATAGCCACCAGCTAGTTCTGCGCTAGGCGACGAAGTTTATTTTATTGAATCGTCTGCAGACAACACATCATCCAGCTCTGCCCCACTAACCCCTTCGATAAAAAATATAACAAATAACAATAATAAATTAAGAATTAGTTATATTTTTATTATACTAATTATTTTTATATTATATTATTATTACATATATTAATATATATATTGCGTTTTTATACATTATTCTTGTCTTGAAATAAACTTACTGGAAAAAAGTAATGTCACAATTGACTTCTTAATTATATATTAAATATATATACATATATGTATGTTTTATATATTTGTATTCGAAAAACATTGATTGCCGAACATTAAATTATACAAAATTGTTCGCTTCGAAGCTCCTTCATTAGTTCTCTGACTAGCTTCATTCTGCATAAGCTCATCAGTTGTGCACGTCGCAAAACGTTGTGCAATATGCTGTAATATTTGCAAAATACTGATGTTTAGTTTTGCAATAATGTTTAGTTTTTAAAGGATATTTAAACGCCGATATTATTTGGCGATCCTTTTACTAACATCAATTTTATTTTATTTAAAATCAAAGAAAGTTTTAAAGTTCGGAACCTAGTGCGCTTCTATTGAGTGCACTTCTAGTTCTGATTTTTATTTAGTTTTTCACTTTCGACTTAACCTAGGTACATAACGACGCAGCGTATGTACTTTCTTATTTACTAAATATTTTTAACAATTATATATGTATTTTAGTATTATTTATATTAATATGTATTTTTATTTATGTACAACACGACGCAGCGTAAGTACTTTAATATTTAATAATTTATTGCTAAGTAAGCGTCTTCGATTCCACTTGTATCGAGTACGCTTACTGTTGATGTTGTTGTATATGCGGTCAATGCCTGGCAAGCATATGGTTATATCGAAGGCAAAGTGCCGCCGATATGTGTGGTGTCAAATTCCTTGTGTGGAATTGTGCATTTGTTTGTAAACAATGCAATGCGCTTGGAAACAATTAGTGTATTTTTATATACACTGCGCATTTAAATATAGAACCACTTATTATTATATTAATTGTATGCATTGCCAATATAACTAACGCATGTACCATACATTACACCTCCTTTTTGGGAAAGAATAATGCCATAACGGGATTATTCTTACTTTCTTAAATAAAGTTTTAATTTTCAATAGTTTAATATAATTAAATTTAGTTTAGTTATATTTATTTGTGTAATCACTACATTTATTGTAACTTATTCATTGTACAATTTTATTCTATTAGAATGTACTAACTGTTTCTTATTTTTATTGTTTCTTATTTCAATGTTTCCATTGTTTTCTATACTTTCTATTCTATAGGGACCCGTGTATTGACTATCTAGCTTATGACCTACTTCATTCCTAAGTAGTACTTTATCTCCTATTTTTAATTCTAATTGTTCACTATTTCTATCATAGAGCAACTTTTGTTTTAATTTAGACTTATCTAAAAGTGTTTTGGCTCTAGTGTGCGCTATTTCTAATCTATATTTAATTTCTTTACTATAGTCATCTACATTATATAATGTATTGAATTTATTGAAACCTTTAGGAATTTTTCCAAAAATAAGCTCGTATGGACAATATCCATGCACCACTGATGGTGTTGTATTGAAACAATATGTGAAGCATTTCAACCATATATCCCAGTCGTTTTTATCGACTGATATGTATGAACGTACATATTCATTAAATGTTCGGTGACTGCGTTCCACAGTTCCGAGTGTTTGATGGTGATGAGCTGTTGATGTTATATTTTTGATTTTTAAGTATTTGCATATATCCGTTATTAAAGAATTTTTGTACTCTGTACCCATGTCCGTAATGAACGTCTTCATTGGACCGTATAAAAGTATAAAATTTTCAAAAATTGCCTTGGCTACAGTATTTGCACTTTTATTTGGTATTGGTATAGTTACTAAGTATTTTGTTAAATCACATATAAGTGTGACAGCATACTCATTGCCATTCTCAGTTTTAGGTAATGGACCAATGGTATCTACCAATACTGTGTCAAAAGAGCCTGTTGGCGTATCAGTTATTGTCATTGGTATTTTTGTATGATTATGAATTTTAGATTTTTGACATTTCTGACATGATTTGACATATCTTGATATATCTTTGGTCATGTTTGGCCAATAGAAATGTCTTTTAATTTTTTGTAACGTTTTTGTTATTCCGCAGTGTCCACCTTCCACTGGGTCATCATGGTAATTTTTTAAAGTTTTTCTTATTTCTTCCTCTTTAACCAGTTTGGTCACCTTTGGCAGTAGCGCTACTGTTAAATTTTTCAATAATTTATTGCCCTTGGCCTTAAATTCATTTATTGAGACAAATTCGAAAATTTTCTCACTAGGTGCCATTTGTACTTTGTTGATGCGATGTTTGCAGGTTAATTTCTCTAACCTTGGGAATAATTGTCCTAAGTCAATTTTCTCATTGACAAACAGATCATCAATTATTATTTTTTCAATAATTCTATTTCCACGTTTTAAATAACAGTGGTTAGAAGTCAATTTCAATTTTATTTGTTTTCTGACGTCAGTACTATTAATGACTTCGTATATATGGGGCTTTTCGTACTTTAATTGTTGGTCGAGGGTATTTATTTCTTTATTTTGTTTGGTGGTTGATCTAGTTCTCATTTTGAGAATCTTTATAGATTTTTCATTCATATCTTTAAAATCGTCTATCGTCTATCGGCAATATAATTTTCTTTGCCTCTGAGATATTCCACTGTGAAATCGTATTCTTCGAGATCTAATCTCATTCAGTTAGTTTTGAACTCGGGTTTTCCATTGAGAAAAGGTAGGTTAATGGGCGATGGTCGGTCTTAATTAAGAAATGAGTACCATATATATATGGTCTAAAATGTGTTATAGCCCAATGAATTGCAGTAAGTTCTTGTTCAATGGTTGACTTGTTACTTTCTCCTTGAGTAAAAGTCTTTGAAGCGTAGGAGACTGGAAGTTGTCTACCATCATGCTCTTGGCTGAGTACTGCACCACAAGCATGCTTGCTTGAATCAGTAGTGATACAGAATGGTTTTTTAAAATCTGGATACTGTAAAATAGTTGGATACATAAGTTCATTTTTTAGATAATCAAACGCTTTTTGGCAATCTTGAGTGCATTGAAATGGAACTTTCTTTTTGGTTAATCTCGTTATGTGTCGAGAATAGTCAGAGAAATTTTTTATGAATCTTCTATAATAGTTACAAAAAGCAACAAATCGTCGTGCTCCATCAGCATCAGTCGGTACTGGGTAATCTCTGATTGCTGTGTATTTATTGTCATCCGGAAGGATGCCTTTGTTAGTGCATTTATGATCGAGATATGTAACCTCATGCATAAAAAATGTGCATTTGTCAGGATGTAGTTTAAGATTGTACTTCCGACATAGCTCAAAAACATCTGTCAAATTTTTAAACATATGCCTTTCAGAACATCCGAGTACAACTAAATCATCCATATATAAAAATGCTTGAGATGGTGTTAAACCAGAAAACGCAAGAGTCATCATCCGTTGAAAAGAATTTGGAGCAATTTTCAATCCATACGGGAGTCGTTTAAAACGATAATAGCCATTTTCTGTAGAGAAGGATGTAATATCTCTTGAAGATTCGTGTAGCTCTATTTGATGGAATCCAGACATTAGGTCAAGGCATGAAAAATATTTAGCTCTTCCCAATTGATCAAGGATGTCTTCTATTCTTGGAAGAGGAAATTTGTCTGCAATCAATTTTTTATTTATTTGACGGTAGTCCACTACTAACCGCCATCTTTTCTCATTTGAACCGGGTAATGACTTTTTAGGTACTAATAACAAAGGACTATTGTAGTTTGACATTGATGGTTCTACTATGTCATCATCTACCAATTTCTTTGCTTGTTTTTCGACTTCTACTTTGTGGGTATGTGGTATTCTATAGTTTTTTATGTAGCTTGGTGTTTTATCGCCTAACCTTAAACGCTGTTTGTAGAAATTATTTACAGAAATTTGTTCATTTTCTAAACCGAATATGTCACTGTAATTTGTACAAAGTGTTGTTAACTTGTCGCTAAATTTATTAGGAAAATTTTTGGATAATCTATTTATGATTTCTTTAGTTCTATGGTATGAAGTATATTTTGGTTGTAATATATCATAATTTCATATTTTTTCAGTTTTTATATTTTTAGCTTTTAAAGCTGTAACTGAACTATTTGTGTTGAGTATCCTTATAAACGCATTATTACCTTGAACTATAGTGTTTGCAATAAACACACCAGGTTGTAATTCTTGGTTTGGCACCAATAAATCTTCCTGTTCTGCGCTGAGGTGTACTCTACTAATTACTTGAGATCTTGCTGGTAACATGATAAAATCATTATCACAAGTGTTTTTAATTGGTATGGCAATATGCTGTGAAAAACATTTTGGTAGTAAAACGAGCCATTCTTTATTTTGCATGAAATCGAGTTTACAATTAAATTCTCTTAGAAAGTCCATGCCAATGATTCCATCGCATGGTATAGGAAAATCATCTTGTACTGCATAAAATTTATGTGTTACTAGAATATTTTCAATTCTAAGATCTAACTGTGTAAGACCCAATGATTGGATCGAACCTTGGCCTATACCGCTGAGGGTTGTTACCTCAAATTTATTTACTTTATAGTTATCTACATTTGCGATTTTTAGTAGAGACACGTCTGCTCCTGTATCTACTAATAGGGTTAGTAATTTATTAGTGGCATTATTAAAAAAATTAACAAACACGCCCAGGTTAAGGTTTAAGCTATTTATTGTGTTATGTTTTAATCTCTCAGAGGCTGGTTCAGGTTTTCCGAACCAATATTGTTTTGGTTAGTACCATTATTAGTACTAGTTATTCTAACATTATGTTGGAACCTGCGGTTATTTCCGCGTCCTCGTTGATTTCCATATTGATTAGAGTTATTGTATTGTCTCTGCCTATTGTAGTTATTATTTCGGTAGTATCCTCTACCTCTAAAATTTCCATTCACGCGATTGTTTTCGCGATAATTATTTATATTTTGACGCTGTGTAAATAGAACAGTGTCTGTCCGTCCAGTAGCATCCGTTCAGCTTTCTACAAATTTTTGTACCGCATCGTTCAAATTATTGAATTGGCCTGACTTCATAATTAGTCTGACTTCAGGAAGTGTACAATTTTTAACCATTGCATCTACAGATGCCTTAGTTGAATAGTGTATAGCTATTTTTGGTGGTATCCCATTCGAAATGTAAGCACCTTGAATTGCTTTAGTTAATTGCTCAACCTCTTTAGTATATTGGTTGGCAGTTTTGTTCTTCTGTTGGAGATTCATTAATTTAGCAGTTAAGACTGCAACCGATTCTCCTTTGATATTTGTTTTTAAAGTATTTATTATGGCTAATATCGAGTTTTCAGTGGTTATTATTTGCCTAGCTGTACCTTTTAATTTAGTTTTTATTAAAGTAACTGCCAATCTTTCATGTTCTCCTTTTAACTCATCGACCATTTCGATATCGTCAAGGAAACTTTGTAGATTGGATGCAGTTCCGTCATACTCAGGAATGTGTCGTGACGCTGTACTAATAAATTGGTCAGCTGATTGTGCCATATTTGTAACGTGGTATTTTTCTATTTCTGATAAATTTTCAATTTCGCTATTTGCTTCTACAATTGGTATTAATATGTCACTATCTTCTGTGACAAACAGTCTATGTACATCGAGCTGTATTGGTTCATCTAAGTTATGTGGAATTTTTCCTCTATTTTATATTTAGAATAAATGTTTATTAACCTGTCTCTGGTTTCCCAAAATACAGAGTTAACAATTCATTTATGGCTTTCTGTTAATCTATGGCTATAGTTTATATATATAGTTCTGATATTCTCTAAACTATTAACTAAGGTCAATAAGTGTTTTCTCAGAGTTTCTGATCTGATAAACGTATTTTTGTTTATACACTTGTATGCCTTGTTGAAATTTTCTTTTTCTGTTCTTAGAAATTCTTCGATTTGAGACCATTTATCCATAAGAGTTAAAGAATTTTGTTGATTGATTTAATGAAAAATTTTTCTAACTATTTCATTCGCATAGTTAATTATTTTATTATGTTTCTTCAAATGATTGTCTAATTTCTGTTTAGTTTTGCAGCTTTTGCCACATACAAAGCAGTTAAAAGTTTTCATTTTGACGAATCTAAGTAATTTTAGAATATTTTGAGAAATGTTGATTTACGTGCTGCCTATCTAATTATTTATATTTTTTCTAATACAGTAGCGATATTTGCAGTTTTTACAAAATTTTTCTTAAGGGATCTATGATGAGCCTTATACAGTTTAAGAGCTAAGTTTGCACTAAGCAAAATAATTATTATTACGAAAAATTTTGTTGGGTTGTAAGATTCTCTTCTATCAACTTCTATTTCGTTTACTACATTAGCTACAGGTTTATTTATTTTCGATTGAGGGCTCCCCATTATAAAATAAGAAACAACAAAAAAAAAATATCAACAGTAGAGAGAGACAAGGAAAAAAAAAATCAAAGAGATACCGTAGTGATTAAACAATTAAAAAAAAAATTTTTCATTCAAAACATACTTTATAATATATTATAATTTTTAATGCAAAAGATGTTTTACATATTTTATATACATAATTTACATGCAGTTTCCCACGATGGTGGTAATTCTTGTTGATTTATTTCTTTATTATATTATTTCTGTTGCTACAGTTGTTGTTGTTGTTGGCTTTTTCCGTTCTTACACCCATCCTGGGTTTTGGTGCTACAGGAATAGCTGTGAGCCATGTAATATTTGCTTCCAAGTGCCGTTGTTGTCTGGCACGATATTCCTTGATTGTGAGACGTTTTTGGCACTGGACATGTGTTATTTTTATTTTAATATTTTATATATATATATATATATATTTTTTTTTTAAAAAAATAATCACATTAGTCCTGCACCAAAGTCACGGTCGCCATGTAATATTTGCAAAATACTGATGTTTAGTTTTGCAATAATGTTTAGTTTTTAAAGGATATTTAAACGCCGATATTATTTGGCGATCCTTTTACTAACATCAATTTTATTTTATTTAAAATCAAAGAAAGTTTTAAAGTTCGGAACCTAGTGCGCTTCTATTGAGTGCACTTCTAGTTCTGATTTTTATTTAGTTTTTCACTTTCGACTTAACCTAGGTACATAACGACGCAGCGTATGTACTTTCTTATTTACTAAATATTTTTAACAATTATATATGTATTTTAGTATTATTTATATTAATATGTATTTTTATTTATGTACAACACGACGCAGCGTAAGTACTTTAATATTTAATAATTTATTGCTAAGTAAGCGTCTTCGATTCCACTTGTATCGAGTACGCTTACTGTTGATGTTGTTGTATATGCGGTCAATGCCTGACAAGCATATGGTTATATCGAAGGCAAAGTGCCGCCGATATGTGTGGTGTCAAATTCCTTGTGTGGAATTGTGCATTTGTTTGTAAACAATGCAATGCGCTTGGAAACAATTAGTGTATTTTTATATACACTGCGCATTTAAATATAGAACCACTTATTATTATATTAATTGTATGCATTGCCAATATAACTAACGCATATACATTACAATGCAACAAACAATGAACCAATTTGATCAAATATTATGACTCGTATCATTCTGAATACGGATTCTTAACTCCTTAAGACTACCGAAACGTTCCTTCAGAAGTCCAAAACAATGTTCAATTCTTACACGTAATCTGCTATGGCGTAAGTTAAAAGTTTTACGTTTGGAGTAGTCAAGCTGTTGGGAGTTTGACCGAAACGGAGTTATAAGACTTTTAAGTAATGGATAAGCAGAATCGCCTGCTAACCATTGTTCTGAAGAAAATAAAGAATTTTCTTGGATGCATAGAGCGCCTGTACGAAACATGCGAGCATCATGTGCACTTCCAAAGTGACCAACTGCGACATGTCGAATCTTCAATTGATAGTCACATACGACTTGTGCTTTTATTGAATACATTTTTTTTTTTGAAAAATAGGATGTATGGTAACCACTGGTGGTTCGGCAAGTTTTATTTCAGTACCGTCAATATATCCAAAATGGAGCGAAAAACTCTTCGGGTTATCTTATAAATTGTTTCCCCATCTCCAGCACCAAATAATGTAGCGACTTTACGAATAGTCGCATTTTCGCCTGATGAACCCAAACGATATAAAACAATAGCAAGTTGAAGATAGAGCGGGAATTGTTGAATTGAAAGCGAATTAGTGAACTCCGCGCTAGTGTTTATTAGTGAGAGTATTGAGGAAAATTCGTGCCAATTTACTCTAAGCATCTGACGGCCTTCATCAAATTCTTGAAGAATGGTAGATCTCCATTGAATAGATTTTGGTACGGGTTGGTGATTTCTGTGATGGTTTACTAAAGTAAACAAAAGGTCTTCATTTAATTGCTCCATCACTTCGCAGTAATTTGCATCATCTAACAAATAGAAACTATACAGTAGTGAAAACTACATTAACAACATGTTAATACCTTCAATCAGAACAAGTATTTCACTTGTTCGCGGCATTGTTATACTTTTATTTTTCTTTGCTCAATGTGATACGCTTGCAAAAACAGCTAAATCATTTTGATGATGCAATTCTGCAACAGAGGTGTTCTCGCAGTCTTGCAGTTTTTGTATAGCATTCTTGCATTTCGTGCTCCTTGCAATGAGTTTGCAAGAGAGAGTGAATACCCCTTATGTGTACCACATACTTTACAACTAGTAATAAAAAATGCTATTAAATACTTTGTAAAAAAATGTCGAATTCTATCACTTATGTTGAAGTTCACGAATACTGATATTAAAAGATCTTTTTTAGATTATCCAACTAGATGAAATAGCACATACAATACAACAATAGAACATACAATTACTAGATTGTAAACGATTTTGTTCTTCTTTACCGGAATTTAATTTAGATTATTATTAAATGGAGAACGAATAGGAGAAGATACATTTAATTCTAGACACTATGCAACCCGTAACAGAATCAACTTTAAATTTACAAAGTTAACAATTAAGTTTAAGTGATTTTTATGGAGTTTGGATATGTAAAATAAAATTAAAAAAATCTGCAAATATATTGTTAGATATTTTATATAATGCATTATGCACTAAAGAAAAAATATTATTAAAAACTGATCATACACAAGGAACAATTTACCTAGATGCGCATTTTAAAATCTTACTTTCAACATTTGAAAAAATAAAAGCTGTGCAGCATTTAAAAATATTTGGAAAAGTTGCAATTGTTAGAGCAATCAATTCCAATTGCAAAGGAACAAGCAGTATCATCTACTCAAACCCACAATGAAGTAGTAGATGACTTAGAGATTATTTTAAGAATCAACAATACTGAAACATAGCTCTTGTATTAAAACTGAATTGGATACAGGCTACATATTAAATAATTTTGATCATGTACAGCGGTTGAACAAAGAAAAACACATATATATTAGAGTTTTGGAAAGAGTATAAGTATACTTATCCTCATTGCAATGGTGGTTTTAGGTGCACGAGCAACACAAGTTAGTATCGAAAGAGCTTTCTTTGGATTAAAATTTATTCTAAGGGACAACAGAAGTAATTTGAATGAAAACTCATTGAAAGATGTATTAATAATAAGAGAAAATTTCCACTTTTTCAAAATTTTTTATAAGTTTTATTTTTAAAAACTTTTTTTTTTTAATTAACATTTAAACTTACTTAAACAATTTTAAGCAAGAAGCTTACAATTATATCGTTGTTTATATAAACAGAAGTTTTGTTATTAAATATATGCATTAACTATGCTTTTTAAAAGAATGAATTAGTACTTTAGTTATGCGAAAAAAAACTGCATATAAATACATGAAAAATATTGGCAGAGAAGCGAACCGAAAACTGAAAAAAATCAATACTTTTGCCGGAACGAAAACTGGTACCGAATTGATATATTTTTATTTTGGAACCGAAACGAAAACTGGAACGGAAAAAATTCTGGTTGCTCTGATATTAGTGTACGTAAAACCTGACGTTTAATTGTGTTTTTCTGTCTCTGAAGAACTATTGCGCTCTTTTCCAATTGTAACAAGTTCAACTTTATAAATGGTGAGTGTAATCTGATGGATACTATTGGTGAGTTGTGAATTGTAATTTCAAGTAATTGAATCAAGATGTTATGTTAGTAAATAAAGAAAATTACGAATCTGCTATGATATATGTAGTATATGGTGTTTGAAATCATATTGTATCGCTGAAAAAATCGAGAGTCATCGTTATTAAATATATTTGTAAAATTTAAGATCACCCTCAGGAACTGACAGAACTGAACTAACACGGATAAATTAGTCTTTAAATTTTGAATGTGGATGCATATTGGGCTAGACTTTTTTGACTTTAAAAGATTTGATGTAAAGTGTAAAAATAGAATGTTTTGCAAAAAGTTGTTAGGAATAAATGAGTTTCCAGAAAGCAATAAAAATAATCCCGTTTGCCTCACGAACGGTTGAGTGTTTCCGAGAGTGAAATATGGATATAAATGTGCTATCACCTAGCTTCTCCGCAACAAGTCGGCCAGTAAGCCTTCTTATGACGAGACTGTTACCACTGATTATCGACGATGAGCCGACACAGAGTCGGCATAAGCTTTACACCCGAACATGCGAAAGCCGAGGATGTACGAATTTCTCTGTGAAAAACTTCCGCAATGGTTTCCATACTGTTGGCTTAGGTTATCAGGTTAGGGTGGAATAGGTCAATAACTTGAAAACTATCTGTCTACAAACTGTCCACAAAAAAAAAATAAATAGGCCGAATAGATCAAGAAAACTAGCGCAAGCCAGTAAAATTCTTAAAAGTTACATACTTTCTTTTATGGGCCTAAGTGAAGTAAGATGGAATCAGTATGGAAGTATTCAAACCACAAAAGAACATGAACTTTAACATATTTGTTTGGCATGATAAATGAAATTTATCTACATCAATATGGCGTTGGTGTTTTAGTCAATTTAAAAATCAATATAGCTGTCATACGTTTTAAATACATTAACGAATGCATTATACTTTTACGCTTCAAATTTCAAAAACAACATTCTAACGACCGTGTAGTGCTACGCCCCTACTGAGGTTGGAGATACAGAATAAAGGACTCTTTTAACGTTCTGCTTAATAATTCTATAGATAACACCCCCAAGCAGATCTGTTAGCAGTTATTGGCGACTTCAATGCCAAAGTGGGTACCGACAAATCTAGGTTTGAAGTATTACACTTCTTTGGATGTGTAAAGTATAATCTTACAAAAGGTAAGAGGAACGATCAGATCAATACGCTACATAGTACACTGTATAATCCTGCGAATTACACTGCTCAAAACTCAACAACAGCAAATATTGCGCATTCATGGAACAGTACAAAGAAAGCCATAATTGACTCATGTAAAGAGAAACTGGGAAAAAAGACCAACAGAAGTGAGGACTTTATTACTACACTCACCTGAAATCTTATTGATAGACGGGCCAAATTGAAAAACGATATAAGTTCTGCTAGAAATGTAAACCAACGAAGACAAATACAGGGTCAATACAGATAGATAGATAGATAAAAATATCATACGCATTGTGAGAGATAATAAGAGGGAACATATGGACAATATGGTTAAAAAGGCGGAAAATATGGCTGCTACGGCCTAAATGAAAGTCCTTTATAATATAACAAAAAGGAATCGTCGGTACCTGTAATAAAAAAACATCTACCATTAAAGAACTAGATGGTAACCTTTTGACTACCATGAAAGACCAGCTTAAACGGTGGAGGCAGTACTTTGCAAACGTGCTAAATTTACTGTGCACGGGCACGAAATCTACATTGAATTAAAATGTATTACCATTCCCTATAAACATAATTCACCATCAAAAAAGGAAATAATCGGCGCTATAATGTCACTAAAAATGTTCATAAAGTAGATGCGTAGCTATTTGCAAATATTCTTAGCCCTCTGTTTATTGAAATATTGAGATCGGAAGTTTTTCCCACAGATCTAGTTATGGTACAGTTGTAATGATACCAAAGAAAGGTGATAATCAACAGCTTGTGCGGCATAACATTACTTTATGTCGTTAAGAAAGTGTTTATGAAGGTAATTTTGGAATGAATCACAAAACATGTTGACCCTAATATGCGGCGAGAACAAGTACGATTTCGCAGTAATCGCTTATGCATTGACCAGATTAATACTTTAAGAATCATCATTGAACAGTCAAATGAGATGCGCTCCCTTCTATTTGTCGTGATGTATTTAGGTGGAGATGCATGACATCGGTATCCTGGAGAAGATAATCTCCTTTATATGCAACAGAAACGTCGGTTTTGAATGTGCAGTGATACATGAAGGTAAAATGTCGGATATGGAGAAATCAAAGCTGTGGCGTTATATGGAGTCTTTTAGACCCTAATGACCGATTAGAATCTTTGGATAATATAGCGAATACTTGAAGATCTGGAAGAGGAAGCGACAAAAGTTGGGCTTAAGATCAATGCACAAAAACCAAAAAGGCAAATTGTAGAACAAGTAAATTAATTTTAATAGTATTGAAGTGCAGTAGCTATTGATAGAGGCATTATGCTGGACGTGAGTGAAAGAATACGAAAGTTGTTTGATGCGTTTACAAATATGAACACAATATGGAGATCTAGCTTTTACAAGTTAACGACGAAAGTTAACATTTTCAAAGCATGTGTTATATCCTTGCTGCTATATGATTGCAATACATAGGTCATGACCGAAATAATTTAAGTCATACTAATCCAACTTTTCTTCACTAAAGTATAACGTTTATAATTGTAACTTTATTTTGTGTTTCGAAAATGTTTTCCAAAATCGTGATAGTTGTGAGTTTGATTTGAAGTTCCAAAATTTATATGGGAGGGATACTTATAAGTCAAGTTTGACCTTTTATAAATTTGTTCATGTGCTATCGCTAGTATCCGTTCATATACATATGAACTCCCAAAGTAAGACTTTTACCTATATAAAATCTGACGGTATATTCGAGGTACCAACTTCGAAAAAAATTCGACATAAATTTTATTTTTAACTTAAATATGTATGACACATATGTTACTAATATTTTTTGTAGGGTGATACGATCCTATATACCCAAATATTGACAGTAAGTAAAAATCTTATACCCTATACCAAGCTTCATTATATAAAAGTATATAAATTCCGAGCAGATTGATTTAGTACGAATCAAAAAAAATTACATTATATACAGATTATATATCTTTAAGCCTCATACCTTATATGTCCTTAAAGTGGGTTCGAAAGTCTTTAAAGTATATATTTATAGTAGTAGTAATTAAATTCAATTAACCGCGACGTGATAGGATTACAAAAATATATTAGGATTTAATTTCATACAAAAGATTTTGTAATGCATATGCATTTGAATCTGAACACATTTTTTGATGAAGTTTGTCAATTCGGGGATAGCAAAAATACTTCTACTGAGCCTTTCACGAGGGTGCCGTCTGGTAATGGGTCACACAGTTTTCTCGTCCTGTACGTTGTCAGGACGGTGCCCAGCTAAAATCAGGAGAAATTGAGTAAATTTCCTTAGGTCTTTAATAGCTGCACACCACTCAATGGCTTTTGATCATCGTTTGAAGGTCCCCTTAACTCGGAAATGTTACGCGATCTGTGCTCACCGAGAGTAGGTTTGCAGTCAAGGGGTCTGTCCGACTGTATTTTTGCGAAACATCTCTATTATATTGACGCATTTAAGAGTAAGTGTTAGGTGGTGTACGATTATGAACATGAAATTAATTCTTCCGATACTGTCTCGGAACTCGTGGCTTGAGAGTATAAACCCACTAAATTTACGGAGGACGAATTGGTGAAATCGGATGACGAGATCGTTGCCAATTCCAATACAGGTTGTTCCAGTCACAGTACACCGGCGTCTAATCCAATCCAAACTACATCCAAAACCAACGACAGCATTCTGTCTACGAGTAAAGTAGACTAAATGCCAACCGCGCGCCAACACTCAAAACTGCCAGTTTAAGCAGTAAAGGCAAGGTTAAATCACGCAAAAAAAACGGTCAGTATTGCACTTAAAAATCGATATCAGCGGGCGCTTTTTATGCTCAGGAAAATTGAGAGCCATAACATTAAGGCAATGTTCAAGAACGAGACGAAGCCGACGCTGTTAATTACCGCGCCATTGTGGAGGAGTATCTTCATGATGAGGGTTTGCTCCAGTCTGCTATCACCAGCAAGAACGTCGGAGATGGCGGCAAGCGAAATAGACCTCAAGAAGATCCCGGCTTGGCGGCGAAAAGGCACAAAGATGGAATGGGAGATGCGAATCTAGTGTCAAGACCGCCACAAGCTGCTCGTCCCTTCATTGAAGTGGAGAGAGATTATCTCTGTGTGGCCTTGATCGACGAACACAACTCTAACGGCAGGCTGCTGATGGAGAGTTGGAATCTGATTGACACCAAACTGCCCGAATTGGTAATGACTGAGCTCATGACCAATCCGGGGTAAGTTCCATTTTTCGACTGCAGATATAGTCCGTGGTCACCGAGTGATCAGATACGACAAAGAGTATTCGCGAAGTTTTCTCAGCAAGGCGATCCTAAGATTAGTGAGAACTGAAACGGTTTTAAGCTGAAACTTGGCCCTGCGGTTGAAATTCCATCTAGGTCCCGACCGCGCGTTTGGTTGCCCAAAAACCTTAAACCTCTGAACCTTATTCTGCAGCAGCTGAAACTACAAAATCCAGAAATCCAGATGGAAGACTGGTCGGTTATCAAGACCAAAAAAACCCAAAAACACAGCCAATCTTACCTCCTTCTAACCAATTAAGAATACGTGCCAGTCATTGAGGCTAACGACTTCAAGCTTCGCTACGGCATTTGGAAGACTAAAACTAAAATTTTCAAAAATGCGCTACCGGGTAACATTTTGGATGAGGTTGAAGGCACAAGTAAGTTGCTAGATGACCTCATCGTCCATAACAAACTTTGTTGATATGTCAATAGCCAAGGTGGTGCAGATAAATCTAAAACACTCTAAGTGTACTTCGGACAATCTGGCTGTCTTACTCAGGGAGGAGGACATCGACCTTGCCATCGTATAAGAGTCCTGGATTCATAGTTCATGTGTCAAAGAGCTCAACATCAATGGGTACAATCTTTTTTATATCAAAGGACAGGGTAAGCCTAGGATCATGTATTTTAGCAAAAACGCACCTTAATGCTTTTCTCTGCTCTCATTTAAGCTCTTTAGATATCACCACCATCTGGGTAGAGCGGAAGCAAAATCCTAGGGTTATAATAGTATCTGCCCACATGCCACACGATGATGAGTCACCTCCAGAGAGGGTATCACTAATACAAAATTTCGCGCAAACCGAGAAACTAGCTTTGTTGATGAGCTGTGACGCCAAAGCCCGGCACCACCTGTGGGAAAGCTCGGAAATCTCTTTTTGATTTTATATTAACAAGTTATCTAAAAATATGTAATAAGGGTAACATTGTTACTATCATTTTTCCGAGTACGGATGATCATGTAGGCTGGAAAGAGGTTTTAGGTATTACCCTTTGCTCGACTTCCCGCTCATTAGCGATCAATGACTGGAGAGTCTCAGTCAGCAACTCCTTCTCTGATCATAGATACATCATGTGTGTGATGAATATTCCCATAACGGCTAGGCAATCTCAACGTAATCCCAGGAAGGCAAACTGCGATACTTTCACGTCATTGCTCAATAGCAAAATCAACGTAACTTCCGCTCCAATTACCTCGATTAGGGAATTAGAGTGTAGAGTCAACTCTTTTACAAAGAACATTATTTCTTCCTTTGAAACATCGTGTCCTCGCTCGTATGCGAAGAAATGTAGGCCACCATAGTGGAACGGGAAGCTCTTTTTGCTCCGCCGTAATGCACGGAAAGCTTTCAACGAAAACTATCGAACCAAGGTATGGACTACATACAAGGATGCTCTTAGGGTTTATAAAAAAGCGCTTCGAGAATCCAAGAAGTTGTCATGGAATTCTCATTGCCAGCAAATTGAAAGTATTAAAGAATCGGCTAGACTAGCTAAACTGCTAGCAAATGGTCACTCTTGGCCCTCCCTCATCAATAAAGTAGATGGATGTCCAGTTAAATCCCTAACGGAATCCCTCTCACTATAGTAGATACCCATTTTCCCGGTTCCTCGGATGATCCCCCAAAGGTATCACCGTATCGTTTAGCCAACTCTGGTGAAACTATACAGGCAGTGGTATCTTCTAAAAGGACCAAATGGGCTATCAATTCCTTCTATGCATACAAAAGTTCGGGTCCCGATGGGGTCTTACCAATTATGGTATATTCTCTGGGAGATGTAGCTGTAAATTGCCCGTCCAAGATATTCTGCAGTTGCCTTTCACTTAACCATGTCCCCAGCGCTTACAAGTTAGAGTTGTTTTTATTCCAAAGGCAGGTAGAACAGGTCACAGTACGGCCAAAGATTATAGACCCATCACCATTACTTCATTTTTACTTAAAACTATGGAAAGAATGATCGACGCTTACATCAGGTCTTTAAGTGGTTTCGCTAAACTATCGAGTGCTCAACGGGCATACCTCAAAGGGAAGTCCACGGAAATGGCACTGCATGACGTATTTACCGTGGTGGAAAATTTGTTGAATGTGAACAATTTACCTTAGCCGCCTTTTAATAATGTCAGTGTGGAAGTCATTCAGCAGGTTCTCAGCGAAATGAGCCTCCCGGCCTGCTTCTCTCGATGGATCGCATCAATGCTTGGGTTCAGAATCATCAATGTTAAGATGGGCAATCTAAGCGTTAAGTATTACGTCATGAGAGGTACACCACAATGGAGACTGTTGTCTTCCTTATTATGGATTCTAACAATGAACTTACTGCTTCTAAGGCTTAACCAAGGTGGAGTCAAAGCAGTGGTGTATGCGGATGATGTTGTCCTTTTGGTAATAAGTATGTTCCCTTCGGTGCTGAGTAACATCATGGAGAGCGCTATACAGAACCTTAGTAAATGGGCCTCAAAGTGTGATGTAGGCGTTAGTCCTTTTAAGACAGAACTGTTACTGTTTACCAACAAATATAAAATTCCAAACTTTCCACTGTCAATATTAAATGGCAAAAGATTAACTCTTTCTAAAAATTCGCAAAGCTTGTGTGGCCCTTTATGCGTGCAAAAGGATGTACGGTAAGAGCTGGGGATTGCAGCCCAAAGTGATTCTCTGGCTTTACACAGTCGTCGTTCGCCCAATTCTAGCTAATAGATGTCCGGTGTGGTGGCCTTCGTTGAACAAACAGTACATTGTTCAAAGACTAACCAGAATGCAAAGATCTGCTTATATGGGAGCTACGCGGACTCTAAGATCATGCCCCACCAGTGCGCTCAATGTTATACTTAACTTGCTATACATTGATATTTACATCAAGCAAGTTACTACTCTCAGTGCACAGAGGCTTAAAGATCTAAACTACTGGCGCTCGATTGCTTTGGGACATGGTATTATTGAATCAATCTATCCGATAGATGATAGCATAGCGGTTACTATCGATTTACTAATCGGTTTTGCAAAACTCCGACCTATTATTTTATTGACAATTTATTTATAATGTTTGTATTAGTTTACAATAAATTTGTTATTATTTGTATTAAAATCGACACGCAAAGTGTTTCACATTTGTGTGCTTTCGATTCGTTTTTCGATTATACTGTCATTCATATTAATTGTCATGCAGCCTAGCAGGGCTGCATTCAGTGTTGCTTTTTCTGTTACATTCCGCCCTCCCGTGAATCTTCGTAAGATTTACTAATCTGACAAGCGGCTAGCTTGGTGGCTGGACGAGTAGTAGTAGGACAAGATAGCCCAGTGCCTCTCTCGGCGACGACCAATAGTAATATGTAATGGTTCACAGGTCAACACCTGTGTATGAGAATGGTCGTATGTACGGTGTTATACGGTCGACTGAGAGCTGACCCATTAACGGTGGCGCTGGCTTGGCGTCTTCAAGGCGGCTTTCCACACAATTGCGTTTGACTAATTTCAAAAGTAGCTTGGCACCAATTATCCAGAACTTTTGGCGTACGGCGTTAATAATTGTAGCTTGATTTTGATGTTTGTACGCAACATGAGAGTGTTTCATTATTAGTTCTGAGACGACATGACGCTTCGGCAATATAATAGGGTGTCAAGCTTCAAGAGGCAAATATATGGTTTCGTCCAGGCGACCACTGGCACGAATAATTTCTTCGTTGTTTACGTATGGCGTTAATTTGTAGAGCTTCCATATTTTGGAAAGAGGTTGTTGAAGCTTGAGTAGACTTTTCTCCTCCGAAAAAAAATCCTCCTGTATCCGTAGCATTATAAATTTTTCGGCTTCATTGATTTCACTAAGTAATAACGGTGGCAACGACTGCAAACTATCACACTCTTCTATAAATAGTGGATCCAGTTTTTTATGGAATATTTGGGCAGCTCTTAGGAACCAAGCAACAGAACGTTTAAGTCTAAAAAAAGAACAGAAATGATTAAATTTCATCAAGGTTTCGCTGGCCTGATATTGTAGTAGTATAAGTGTATTTTGTTTTCGACGTTAAAAGATTGGACCTTTTAACCAAGTGTTGCCATTGTTTATTTTAGGCACCTCTTTGGCTCTTGTTGCAGTGTCAGAAGGATTCATCTTAGTTGGCACCCATCTCCATTGGTGTACTTTCGTTGAGGTCTATATTCCAGCTATACGATGGGCAGCAAATAGTTTGAATCGGCGATTTCTTGAGTTCTAACAAGGAACTGTTTGGAATCAGTCCAAAATATTATACGGCTTATGTTTATTTCATGTCTGTCCACCACCAGCGTTGATAATCGAGTAGCCAAAACTACGGCCTGCAGTTATAACCTTGGCCTGGATAGAAGTTTCTTAGGCGCTGTGCGGGTCTTACCACAGACGAAAACTACATCGACTACATATTGATGTTTAATTCGCAGATACACGGCTGCGGCAAATGCAACTTGACTAGCATCCATAAATATATGGATTTGGGCCACTTTGCATCTGGTGCCTCTGGGTCAGATGCACCGGCGGTCACTAAAGAAGACGATGCATTTATGTTGGCACAATTTATGCCCAGCAGCATTAAAGGGCGAACATCGTCATAGTCTTCAGTCGGCAAACATTTTTTAAACGATTGTGTTGGCAGACAGATTGGCAATTACGTAAATATTTTTAATCTCATATTGTTCGGCTGCTTCACCCATTATGTGGACATCTACCACGGTTGAGTTTTGAGTCACCTTCTCTTCATCATACCACTGCAACGTTAAGTGTTGTTTCTAGCCTTTAAGGCCTAACTGACTCGCAATATTGGCATCTAGTATAGTAATTAACGACATTTCATCCACAAGTGCAAAAATCTTCAGTTATTCGTTTGAACTCATAATTTTTATTGGAACCAATTTTAAAGGAAACTGGAACATGGCTTCGCACAACTTAAAACCTGTTGAACTGATTCAGACGTGGGCGGCACTTGTTGGGACTCATGTAGTAATTTATTATGGTTTTTACGGCAACCGTTTATATCGCAGGATCTTTTCATTCTGCACTGTATGACATTGTGTTCTTTCTGCAAACATGAAAAACACAAACGAAGCTGCTTCACCTTTATCCAACGCAGCTGAACATTTTTACACAAAAACGCTTCACATGTAACGATCAGATGTGTGCTTGCACACTCAAAACACTTATCTCCCAGGTGATCCTCTTGTTCGGCTCCACGGTTTTGTGCATACATAACTCGGCGCGTTTAATTTTGGTTAGCTGGCATTGTAATTTTAACCGACGGAGGCAAAGACTCATTGGATTTCATCGAAAACATAGAAGAACTAGCACACTTATATAGCATCGATGTAAATCTAATTTCTCGGACAATACCTCTACTCCTCTAAGACAAAGCACTGTAATGACATCGCAACAACAATTGTCGTTGGCAGCTTTGGACCAGTTTTAAAATAGATTTTGAAAAATAAACAAGCGTTTTTGTATTTTATAACTTATTCAATTTTATTTTCTTTTTATTAACTATTAATTATGTAATCTTTAGTACTTTTAAACTTATTACGAAATTAATACATATTGAAAAATAATTCAATTATTTGATTTAGTTATTAACTTAAACACGCGTGCTGCTCATTTGAGACTTGAAATGCAAGAGCCCGATCAAGAGTGCTAGTTCAATCGTGAAGCCAAAAAACTGTAAATTAATATTGTTTTTATATTTTGAAGTACCGTATATGTGCAAGGTTGACGAAAGTCAACATTGGGTTGCATATTGACCATAAAAAAATGAGCAGCACGCACGTTATTTTAACTATTTTAAAGAGAAAGCAAATTAAACATAGCAAAAATGTAAACATTCAACACCGGCCGCGTTGAAGCACGATTATGTGTTCAATTTTCCGGCAGCACCGCTAATTTGTGAACTGGACGCCTCAGAATTCCGTTGCTGGTATTGACGTCAAAGACCCTAACTTTATTGTCGCGACCTGTAATTACGGCTTCCATCCTTCCGAGCTTCCACTGGTGAGAGGGAAGGTTGTCTTCTTGGATGACGACTAGTCGGCCGACTGCGAGATTCGGCTGCTCGAACACCCACTTGTTCTTGGGCTGCAGCTGTAGGATGTAATCTTTCGACCAGGCCTGCCAACACCTCCGTTTGAGCTCGCATAACAGACGCCATCGTCTCAAAGTGCTCAATTTGTTGTCGGAGACGCCTTGCGCGGATTCTTGCGGCAGCGTGTGGAAAGTACCTCCTATCAACAGATATGCTGGTGTTAGCGCCTCTTTGTCGTTCGGGTCTTGACTCAATGAACTGAGTGGCCGAGAATTTAGCAGGGCTTCTACCTCTATGAGCACTGTTTGCAGTTCTTCGCTGGTAAGGAGCGCACTGTTGGTTGTTCGTTGTATGTGGTGTTTTGCTGATTTCACCGCCGCTTCCCATAATCCTCCGAAATGAGGTGCCCTGAGTGGTATGAAGACAAACTCTATGCCCCTTTGTGCAGCATAATATGCCAGATCGTCCTTGCGCTCTTGAAACGCCTCTATCAGCTTTCTCAGCTTGCGATTGGCACCTACAAAATTTGTCGCATTGTCGCAATAGATTTTTTCTGGGAGTCCTCGTCTTCCGGCAAACCTTTTAAGACAAAAAATAAAACAGTTAGTAGTCAGATCTGTTACAAGTTCTAGATGTATAGCCTTTGACGTGAAACAGACAAACACTGCTATATACATTTTTACTGGTGGTCGACCACGAATTTTCAAAGTAGTGTATACAGGCCCACAAAAATCGACACCACTAATTAAAAAGGGTCGTAGTGCCTTTAACCGATCCGCAGGCAAGTTTCCCATTACTTGGGTCAACAGCTTAGGCTTGTAGCGAAAACAATGTATGCATACTCTTACAGTTTTACTGCATGCCTTGCTTGAATTAATGACCCAAATTTTTTCACAAAGCAGCACTTCCAAGGCTTTTGGACTAGCATGACAATTGGTTATATGAAGAAATCGTAAATAAATCTCAACAAAATGCAATTTTTTTGGTAACAGCAAGGAAAATTTTGAATCATAAGAAAGTGGTGCGTTTAGTAAACGTCCTCCTACACGAAGCAAATTGCATGTTCGAGAACCATCTTGGACTGTATGAATGAACGGAGTTAGTTTCTGAATGCTAACTGGCAATGTATGCGACTTCTTCATTTTTTCGATCTCATCCCTGAATTCGTGATTTTGAATGAATTCAACGATTTTCAAGAATGCCCAATTAAGCTCCTTTGTGGTCGGAATAAGAGCGTTAGCTCTCTCATTTTTCTTAGTCATAAAACGTAGAATGTACGCGAAAATTCTCAGCAGTCTTGACTTGATGATTGACTACAGATTAGTTGTGAAATGACATTAGTTTCAATTTCAACTGCTTAAAGTGTAGACTGCAAATGTTGTGAGTGTAGACTGATGACTCTTGATACAATATAATGTAATTTCTGAGTCAGTCTAAAAATATGCATTCTTGACGGCACAAGTAATAAGTGGCTGTACTCGAGTCCATAGTTTAGCCAGAAGGTGAGCTGCACATAATTCGAGTCTGGGTAAAGACTTTGTACTGAGCGGAGCGACCCTTGATTTAGCAGTGAGCAACGCTGTATGGATACCATTAGAGTCGTTAGTTCGGATGTAAATACAACAGCCATAAGCTCTTATCGAATCGTCTGCGAAACCGTGAATTTCGCATTTGGAATTTGGGATCACATTTACATATCGTGGAATTGCGATAGCATCCAGTGAAGATAAATCCGCTTTGATGGCTTGCCAACTGGTGTCAAGGTGCATAGGTATCGATTCATCCCAATCAAGTTTTTGAAGTCAAAGTTCTTGCAACAATATTTTTGCTTTAGTGATAATTGGACAAATTAAACCGAGGGGGTCGAAAAGTCGAGCTGAAACCGACAATATATTTCTCTTTGTCGCTCGTAAATGATTGAATTTTTCTTCTAAACGAAATTTGAAAATATCACTCTTTGGATTCCAAGGGCCTTTGTAATATCACTGTCATTGACTTTCAACGGTTTTTCTAACAGCTCGGTGCTTTCATAGGCTGAGTGGTTTGAGAACCATTTCGCTAATTGATATCCTGCTTCATTGAGAATATAACTGACTTCTTTTCGAATTGTTTCTAAATTTTCAAAGTTATCAGATCCAGTTAGCAAATCATCGACATAAAAGTCATTGCGTATTGAGTTTGCTCCCCTAGGATAAGTAAGTTTATAAATATCGCTCAAATGGGTTAAGCAGCGAGTAGCTAGGAATGGTGCAGATGACGTACCATAAGTCACAGTGTTTAATTTGTACACCTTCAGTTTGTCGGACGAATTTTCTCTCCAACGTATAAGTTGAAAATTTCTGTCTGCCTCGTCAACTTCAATTTGACGGCACATTTTAACAATATCAGCAATTATTGCATACTTATGCATGCGGAAACGAATCAGGATTGAATACAAATCTTCTTGCACGATCGGACCGACCATTAGTAGATCATTCAATGACATCTGCGAAAATGTTCGATTTGATGCGTCGAATACAACCCGAAGCTTAGTAGAGGTGATCTGTGGTCGCAGAACACATTGATGGGGTATGAAGTAGTGAGGGGTTGCAGAAAAATTCTCGTTGGTTGGTGTCATATGACCTAAGTTCCGATATTCTTTCATAAAATCCATATAGAGATTTTGTAAGATGGAGTCTTTCGAAAGTTTGCGCTTTAATAATAGAAAACGGCTTTATGCTGTCTGGAATGCGAACCCAAAAACACTTGGATCAGATTTAAAGGAGAGTTTCACCTTAAATCTACCAGACAGTGTACGTTGAACTGTGGTGACAAATTTTGTCTCGCAAAGTTGTTGTTCCGCAGTATATTTCTTAACCTTAATCTCCTTAGGAATTTCTTCTAATTCCCAGAATTTTTGTACAAGAGAGTTTAAGGAACAGTCATCTGTCAACTTTTCTTTATCTAAGCTTATTAGATTGCAGATTTCAGCTTTGGGACTTTCGGCATGTTTGAATCTTCCAGATACAATCCATCCGAGTAATGTTTTCTGGAGCGTTGGAAAATGAGTACCTTGTTTTATTTGTCCAACCGACAACAGTTCGAAAAAGCTGTAAATGTGGATCAGCAAGTGAAGGATTGGAAAGAACATTCCAATTACTCATTGACAATAATTTGTCGGGTTGGTAAGTGGAGATTAAAGGCATTACCCAAAAATCAGTAGAAAACTCGTAAGAGTTAATACGTGATCTCACAGTGGCATGTAATTTTTGCCGTACTGTGGAGTTTGTTTCACCAATGCCAATTAGGTTTAGAGGTTTTAGGTTTTCGCTTCTTTTTTTATTTGCAGTCGTTGTACAAGTTCCTCGGTTATAAAGTTGACTTGAGAACCGGAATCAAGCAATGCTCTGGCCAGCTGATAATCTCCAGATTTTCCTTGAATGGTTATGACTGCAGTGGCTAGAATAATTTGATCGTCATTCGATGAGCTATGATTCGCAGAGGCATGAGAAATAATGGGTTGTTCTGGATTATAAGATAAACCTGTTAGAGAAGTGTTAGTAGAATATTGGTGTAAAAGAGTATGGTGCGACCGATTACACACTCTGCAGCGTGATGCCTTGCATCTAGATACCGTGTACCCTTTCTTGAGACAATTTATGCATGCCGAAGATGATTTAATGAAATTGAACCGTTCAGTAACTGGGAGGGCAACAAAGGCGGAGCATGAATTTATTACATGTTCCATCGCATTACAGAACAAACATCTACTCTCCTCTTGGGAACTATTTTTTTTTGCACATAAATGAAGATTTTGCATTCTTACTTTGCCAGTTGTCCTGTTTTGGCCTGTTCGATCGAGACCTTGACGCGGAAGCTTCGTCAGCAGAAATGTGTTGATATCGCTTATTTAACGCAGTCTCGCAATCAGACCAGAGTGGCAGCTTGTTGTAATCTAATTGCTCCTCCCATTTGGATTTCGTAGCGGCATCGACTCTTGACATGACTAAATGAATAAGAATTGCATTTGAAATGTTCTTATCATCTCCTATTGACAATAGGGACTCATATAGCGCAGAAACAGTATCTATGATATTGCGTAATGCAGAAGCAGATGGCTTGTTCATTTCTGGAAGTTCAAAAAGCTGCGAGATACTATCGAAAAAGATTAAACAAGTGTTATCGTAAACTTTTTTAAACTAGCTAATGCCTTTGAGTAATTTGTTTCAGTGAGTTGAAATGCCTTAACTGTACCAAGAGCTTCGTCAGACAAACACGAAATGAGATGATTGAATTTTTCAATATCAGTTAGCGATCATTGTGCACTAAGCTTTCAAAAAGGCTTATGAAGTTTTTGTATTCAGAATGTTTCCCGCTAAATTTAGGTAAACGCATACTTGGCAGCCTGGAACGATGATTGCTGCATTCATGCGAAGTATCAGGGATACTAGACTTGCGGTTTTTACCTAACGCCTGTAAGAACGATGATTTTGAAGCAACACAGATTTCTTCTAGATCTGGTCGAAATACATCAGACTCGTTGATACATTCTATTTTTTGCTTGCAAGTCATGGCCTGTTTAATATATGAATTGAGAATGTCCAACCTACATTCTAGTTCTACAGGGTTTAAATCAAAAGTTTTCTCCAATATTACTTTTTTAATACGCAGGATTTTGGCCACTACAGTTTCTCGCTGCTGGATTAGTTTATCCAAATCTTCATTTTTTTGCGGGGATGGTGGTCGCTTTTTAGTTGACATAGTGAACACAATTTAGAATTTCGAAAAGAGAAGGCAATGCAGCGCAAAGAACGATAATAATATTTGAGTATTGTTGAGCGACGTTGTAAGTAAATTCCAACAAAAGTGAATGCGAGAAAGTAACGAAACGAAATATGCACTCACTTTGTTTATAACGATAAGGAAAAAACGATAAGTAGTCAAATATTGTTGTATGAGTAAATTTCAGCAAAGTGGATGCGAGTAACTAGCGAAAACGAAAACGAAAAATGCATTCACTTCGTATATAATTTGCCCCTGCAAATTACTCAATTATTTGTATTAAACAATTGGATTTAACGAACGTATATGTTTGATGAAGTTTAACCTAAGCTTGGTAAATTTGTTTCACGTTTTGTAAATTATTTGTTAGATACGAATAAATATAAACATATATATTTTAAAAGTGCAAATAATTACCAGTGCAAAAGTTATTTGAAATACTTTTCTTTTGACTATTATGTTTAGTCAGAGCATAACCTGGTACAACAATTTCATTACTTGCACTTTCTTACCTGACAAAGGGCAGTGGTGTTACAGTTGCACTCCATCCAGAAAGAGAAAGAAACAGCAGCAGTGGTGAATAGCAGCAGCAATGAAGAGCAGTATCAATCTGCAGTAGCAGCGGTCAGTAGCAGCAATGAGGAATTAATGGCAGTAAACTGCAGTAGCAGCGGCCAACAACAGCAATGAGAATTAAGCAGGAAACTGCCGTAGTAGCGGCCAACAGTAGCAATGAAGAATTAATCAAGGAAAAACCAATAGCAGCAGCCTGCACTTGTTTTCATCACAATATATGAAATTGACTGCTTCTTTGTCCCTGCTCGGGCGCCAATGAAAAATATACAAGCGTTTTTGTATTTTATAACTTATTCAATTTTATTTTCTTTTTATTCACTATTAATTATGTAATCTTTAGTACTTTTAAACTTATTATGAAATTAATACATATTGAAAAATAATTCAATTATTTGATTTAGTTATTAACTTAAACACGCGTGCTGCTCATTTGAGACTTGAAATGCAAGAGCCCGATCGAGAAACTTCAATCGTTCAATCTTGAAGCTAAAAAACTGTAAAAATTAATGTTGTTTTTATATTTGGAAGTACCGTACATATATGTGCAAGGTTGACGAAAGTCAACATTGGGTTGCATATTGACAATAAAAAATGAGCAGCACGCGCATTTTTTTAACTACTTTAAAGAAAAGCAAAGTAAACAAAGCAAAAAAATATAAAACATTCAACAGATTTCGTATCATTTTTTATTTCACACAAATATTTAGAGAAACTCCATGATGATGTAATATCGCGACGTCAGAAACCAAAAGAAAATTTCAGAACATATTTTATTGACATCAAAAATCTTATACGACAAGCCTGCACAAACTCAGATTCGCAATTAGAGCGAATATATCAAAACATGAGCGCAGACTACCAGACGTTGAGATTTCACAAGCTTAGAGGAATTAAAAATACTTGCTGATGACTTAGAAGAGCGAGGACAGCATAAAAGGAGTCGGGAGCCATATACGAGAAGAAACTATGGGCGAATGCATCGTGGTGGAGTCCCCAGAAACGATGTCATTACAAAATACGATAAGATGCATACCCACTACGTTAATACGGGATAAACTTATCCAGTATCGGAAATCAGAGCCACTTATCCTGAACAAGCAACAGAACCGACCGACGGCAAAGGAAACAACAGCAGTAAGAACTAGAATTACCAGTCCAGTAACAGAATTATTACCTAAGCCCAGCATAATAACACAGAGCAAGCACCGTAATAATTATTTAGAGCAAATGTTATGCAAATGTCTCGTACCATCACAAGATCCAGGAACAAGCAAAAAAAATCCAGAAGTGTTTGATTTCCATCCTCAAAAATTCATAAAAAATCAAGAGATTCTACAAGTTTAAATGGAAAAAATACAACGTGGACAAAATCCAAGATCCATCAATGAAACTCCAGAAGTACCTAAGTAGCAGCGAATCACACAAGATTAACTAGTTTCACCAACTAAAAAGCATGACAAACAACTACCGCAAGAACGGCAACGCGTGACGCATTGCAAAGAAAATCTAGAAAATATTAACCCAGTCCGAATCATACCAGATGAACCAATGTTTCAAATACTACCACCGCAAAGACTCCAACACGTTACGCTCACTGAAGAATATCCACAGGTGCAAGAGGCACAATCACTACGAAATCCACAGCTTCATAAAGAATTGCAAGCTCAAGTCCAAGAAATACACCGTCAACGATCTACAAAGGAGTTTCAAGAACAAAGCCAAAAAACACAACGCCAGCAAAATACAGAACCTATCAGACAGTTAAAAATTCGAAGCAAAGAAAGCCGAGCACAAGTTTCAATTAATCGTGTCAGTCAACAGGAACAACTGCCACCTCAGGAGAAATTTAACGTAGGTCAATCGAATGCAAAAGGAACCAAGTGTCAAACTCTAGTAAGACAATGTTATATTGAAACTGAGGATCTAAACAGTAGTCAAAATCGCCAGCAACAAGTAAGACGTTTAAGTATACTTAAACAAAAGGAGACAATCGCCAAAGACCATGACGATTTCTATAAAGTTTACAAGAGTCGGAAGAAACGAATGAGAAGTTTCGGAGTGTAGGGTGCACAATAATAAGTAAAATATATATAAAAAAAGGGACTACTCTACCACGATAATTCAAAAAGCTCGTAGCAATTCGAATCGTCAGGGTTTCAACTACATAGGTATAAGGACCACAAGAACCATAGCAAGACAGTATGTTCAAAAAGTCAAAGATGTCAAACGACTATGAAGTCAAGTTTAAGCGCACGGCCACACGTTTTCGCCAACAACTAAAGGAATTAGAAGAAAGTAAAACACGTAGCCGCTATTTACCAAAGGTTAATGAACACGCATCCAAGCGCTTAAAAAACAAAAACGAGAAAGTGAATTGGGTAAGAAGGTCTGAGCCAAGGAAGACTGCAAATCTCAATCAATTATAAGGCCCACGAATCGTGAACAGCTACCAAAAGCCATTGGGTGGCGAAATAAGAATAATCGTCATAACGTAACTAAAAAATCCAGTGCCACACGATCAGAGAATGCACAAACACGTACTCTATCAGTAACTACGCACGTAAGTATGGGCAACAGTGGCTACACTTCCAGAAAAAAAAGAAGACAATAAATAAATACATATTAAAAACTATTTTCACTGTTTATATATTTTTTAAAAATAAAATAACTAAAACCACTTCACAACCACTTATAATAACTCTTTAGATTATTTTATTGGCGAATTACCTAAAACATATCTCACACGATTTATATTATTTTTATTATCTGACAGGACACGCAAAGATTCTAGATGAAATCTGGAACTCTCCGTGCCTTAAGGTCTTTGACGAGATGAATAGAAAATTAGCTTTCTCCAGGGAACACGAAGTGGTCATTAGTGATCGATCAACTTGGAGTAATAATAAAATCAACTTAAAGCAGGGCTCTTAATTATGGTATACTGATGGGTCCAAAATGGATAATGGCAGTGCAGGAGCAGGAGTTATGGGACCAAACTTCCGTAAAGCAATCGCAATGGGAAAAACTGCTTCCATTTTTCAGGCAGAAGTTCATGCCTTAGAGCTTTGTTCAAGAGAATGCATACGTAGGGGCACCCGAGGTACCAACATATGCATTCTATCAGACAGCCAAGCAGCTCTAAAATCTTTAGCAAAATCCTTATTCCAATCAAAGCTGGTTTGAGAATGCTTTCAACTTTTCAACACCCTAGCATCGAGGAACTATGTTACTCTTATGTGTGTACCGGGACACGAGGAACATGAGGGCAATGAAATAGCAGACATATTAGCAAAGAAGGGTGCATGTACTCCTTTTATTGGGCCAGAGCCCTTCTGCGGGGTGACAAATAACTTCACAAATAACTTATTATGTGAACGGGAGAAACAGCATCTACTTGAACACTGGAGAGCCCAAACAGGCATGCGATAGTCAAAAAGATTCACTGATCCTGAACACATCAAAGTTGATGCTATCATCAACCTTAGCAGAAATGATATCAAAATCTACACCGAACTTCTTACAGGACACTGTAGACTTAATTATCACATGAAGATTATAGGTGCGGTAGAAAGTGATTCCTGTCGACTCTGTCATGAGGAGAAGGAAACATTAGAACATGTTCTATGCAACTGCCCAGCGGTGGCAAGACGTAGACTCGATTACCTTGATAGCGGGATCCTGGTCCCAAATCAAATAGGGAAAATTAAGCCCACTGCAATTATAAGATTTATTAATATTATAGTCTAAAATTGTCCTAGTTGGGCCTATAGGCGCACAATAGATCTTTTAGGTCGGGGTGCACAAATAGCCTATTTAAATAATAATAATATTTTATTTTTAAAAAAATTCAATAAATTTCTGTTTAACTAAATATTTAACGAAATATTATAAATCAACAGAAAAAAGCACAGAATACACGAACACTACAAGGAAAACACATGAAAGCACAAAGCACACAAAAACCACTAGAAGAATACACGAAATATACAAAAGTACAGAAATTTGCATACGGCAAACGAAGTCTAACAAGAAACATAATTGCCAACGGCAAATTTACCTGTTCGCTACACCAAAAAGTTTCGGTCGAGTGAGTATATAAGAACGCGCATTTCTTATAACAATTAACTTGGTTCTGTGAACTCAGATCGTAAACAAGTTCAACTCAGACTCTTTCAGTCTACTGGTCCTTTCGATCAACTTAGCATACAGGCTCATTCAGTCCACTGGTCCATTCGATCAAATTAGAATGTTTTAGGCTGATTCAGTCTACTGGTCCATTCGATGAATTAAGCTTGCAGGCTCGTTTAGTCTCATTCAGACTCATTCGAACGAATTAGGATAACTCAGGCTCATTCAGTCTACTGGTCCATTCGATCGAATTAGGATGCTTCAGGCTCATTCAGTCTACTGGTCCATTCGATCGAATTAGGATGAGTTAGGCTCATTCAGTCTACTGGTAAAATCGATCAGTTTAGTTTACAGGCTCATTCAGTCTAACTGGTCCATTCGATCAAATTGGGATAACTCAGGTTCATTCAGTCTACTGGTCCATTCGAATAACTCAGACTCATTCAGTCTGCTGGTCTCTTCGACAGAATTATGATGATTCAGGCTCATTCAGTCTATTGGTCCATTCGACCAATTTAGCTTATAGGCTCATTCAGTCTAACTGATCCAATCGATCAAATTAGAATACTTAAGGCTCATTCAGTCTACTTGTCCATTCGATCAAATTAGGATGATTCAGGTTTATTCAGTCTACTGGTCCATTCTATCAGTTTAGCTCACAGGCTCATTCAGTCTACTGGTCCATTCGATCATTTATTATTAAATTTTTCCTAACTTACCTGGCTCATTCAGTCAACATCACGTTCTATACAGGTCTTCCAGCACTGCTAGGGGTTGAGATCCAGATTACAGCAAGGAATAAATACGTAACTTCCAAGTCTACCGTAGGTCGATTTCATTCGAGAAGACAGAGCCGTGTGTGTTTTTCTTTTATCTATTTCCGATGTACCAAGGCTGTGTTATTGGAATTAGCTTCGAATTTATACATCAGCGTTAGAATTAATTGAATCTATTTATCCCAGTTTAAAAATCAGAAAAAAACCACTTTTAATTTATAATGTTAATCTATGAAATTTTAAAAGAGGAATAAAAATAAATGATAATCAAACTTCAAGTGAACTTTATTTCAATATGTAAGTGAACTTTAATATTTTATATATGTAAAATATTATTGCAACGAACCTGGGTATCCGATTTGCTACCCTAGCAAACAAACGACTGAATGTGGTCATCACAAAGGTCTAAAGTTATTGACTTAACCCTGTGCTCAGAAGCTATGACGCAGAAAATTGAGAAATGGAAGGTCGCGGACAGACTGTCGATGTGGAATCATCGGGCTATGTACTTTGAAATACTCTGTCGTCCAAAACGCACTAATAGTCATAGGTTAATAAGAATTCTTGAGAATACAGATCAGGTAACATACTTGACATTGTTGAAGGAATTATTACAAAACAGGCCGCTAAGGAAACTCAAGACCACATAAAATGGATAGACAGAAGTCAAAGCAATTACTGTTGCGTTGAGTAATGCATTCGATAACGCTTGTCCCTAAACCAGCATTGCAGAAAAATCATCGACACCCTGGTGGAATTAGAACCTTAATACAATAAAAAAGGAGACAAGAAATGTCTTTAACAAATACATGAGGGAGAAGAACTCCGTATTATGGGATCTGTACAAGACTAAAAAGCGTGAATTCAAGAAAGCACTTCACAACCGGAAACGGGAGTCGTAGCGGAATTTCTGTTCGAGCATGAAAGGGACCTCTGAAGTTAGTCGGTTACAAAAGATGGTCACTAGACTTGTTTAATCCGAAAGAAGGATGGTACAATGACGGAGACCGTAGGAGAGTCATTGAGTACTCTCATGGAGACCCATCTTCCAGGAAGTTTCAAATTTGATGATCACTGGCCTTCTCTCAAAAGGGGAATGCACAGAGAGGAAAGATTTGAAGCAGAAAGGATAGTGACCACAAATGCAGTTAGGAATGCCATCTTGACACTCGCTTCATTTAAGTCACCGGGACTGGATGACATATTTCCAGCACTCCTGCGATGGAGAATTGATCTGATTGCAGTTATGCTCACGGAGATAGTCAGGACGTCACTGGCAACAATGTACATTCCTAAAGCTTGAAGAGAGTCAAGGGTGACTTTTCTACCAAAACCAGGAAAGAAGGATTACACAGAAGCTAAGTCATTTCGACCAGTTCGCCTTACCTCTTTCATGCTTAAAGCCATGGAAAAGGTAATAGTGGACTATCTGGAAGGCACCACGCTAATGAAATATCCTTTAAGCAGATGTCAACATGCCTATAGGGCGGGAAGATCCACAGAGACTCTGACAGAGAGCTAACTTCAGAAAGCATTTCGATGGCCATCTTGATATCGGTTCACTCATTATTTTATGGATAGATTTTATGCTAAGACAAAGAGCAGTAAATCTACAAGACACGGATTGAGAGGCAGAGCAGTTAGAGGTTGACCACAGGGAGGAGTGCTTACACTATTCCTGTGGAACGTGACCATAGACTCACTACTTCAACAGCTTGACTTCAAAGGCATACAAACAATTGGGTATGAAGACGATATAGAACTGATGGAGAACGGCAAATTCCCAGACACCATTAGAAACGTAATGAGAGGTGCTCTCAAATGCGTCGAAAAATGATGCAGGGAACAAGGCCTGATCATCAATACGACGAAATCAGACACTATCCTCTTCAAGAGGAAGAGAAGTCTGTCAATGAAGCCTTACAACTGTCAATGGAGTATCTAAGAGTCATCCTGGATAATATACTGACCTGGAATGAACATGTGGATGAAAAGATCAGACAAGCGAAGAGAGCCCTATTTCACCGTCAGTTGTCTGGTGCGGTAAAGCCACCCAAAAGACAAAAAAGCGAAGTTAGATAGGGTCCCGCGACTAACCTATATTGAAATAACGGGCGCTATGCGCACCACACCAACACCTGCGTTAGAGGCGGTGCTAGGTTTGCTTCCGTTGAATTTACATATAAAGAAAATGGCGGCACTGGCAGCAATTCGAATGAACCAGAGCTCCACATGGAACAACTTCGGAAAATTGGTGGGCCATCAAAAAATTCTTGAACTCGTTTAGACCGCGGTCAAGGAAACGCAGATGCCATATACGACAGAAATGTCCTATAGAACACTGATAGTAGACGGCCTTCTACATAATGAATGTGAAAAGAATGACATCTGCACCTTTACCGATGGCTCCTTGATGGATGCCAGAGCTGGTGCTGGGTTTACTCGAAAGAGCTAAATCTAACGTGCAGTCTACATCTAGGAATTCTCTTCATTGATGCATTTGGAGTAAATCGCGTAGGTGGTCGACTAAAAAACTCACTACTAAGTTTCGAGGCTCGCCATCCAATGATACTTCCAAAAACCCATTTTATCACAAACGCAATGATAACTGTCTACCGCGCGACAGAGTGTAACCAAATAGAGTATTCCACACTACTGGTATTGACTTCTGCAGGCCCTCTTATTATAAATCTTAAGTGCGAACTTGTATTCCTGTAAAATCCTACATCTGTTTGTTTGTTTGTTTTTCGAAGAAGGCTGTACATGTGGAAGTGGTCAAAGATCTAACTACATCATCGTTTTTAGCTGCTCTGAAACGTTTTACAGGTACCCGAGCAAATTCCAAAGATAATTTGGTCTGACATTGCCACGAAATTCGTTGGTGCAAGAAACGAGTTAGCCGAAGTAAAACAATTGTTCGAAAATAGCCAACATCTTAGAAACATTCATCATCATAGAATGGAAATTCATACCACCTATATCTACACACTTTGGTTGTCTCTCAGAGGCTGCCATAAAATCTGCAAAACGATTGTTTTACAGCACTGTTAGACTTTTAGTTTTATCATTTGAAGAACTACGCACACTCGCATGCCAGTTATCGACAGTGCTTAATTCTCGTTCTCTTTGTTCTATTTCAGAAAATACGGACGATTTAGAAGTTCTCACACCAGTTCAATTCTTGGTGGGTGGTCCGATGACAACGAGTTAGTTACATGCTAAAAATATTTTGAAAAAAGTGGAGTGTCAACTTCCTCACACTATTGCAAGAGCGTAGCAAATGGCGCTCACCTGCAGCAAATGTTAGTGCTGAAGATATAGAGCTAGTACATGAACAATCTCCCACCTCTTAAATGGCATTTAGGCCGCATCACTAACATAATATGCGGATCTACCCACTTGGCTCGAATTTTGGAAATACGTACGAATATAGGAACTATCAAACATATTATAAGGAAGTTGACAATTCTTCCGATAGACGATATATATGTTCAAAGTCTGAGCCTTTAGACTGGGGGTGGATGTTTAGAGTAGTGGTAATTAAATTCAATTAATTTCATTTTAACTTTGTTTTACACTGCAACACTGTGTGTTCGAAAAGTTGGCTTGTATTTCATTTTTGCTTTTCTATATTAAATCCTTGTTCTTGCTTTTTTATTTGCCTTGTTTGCTTTGCATTAATAAATTCAAACTTTCATAACTCGAAGTCCCATTTTTGTTTTTTCATTTTTGAAAGAAATTAGAATTACATTTTAAAATATTTGTTTATTTGCTTGCAATCAAATAAAGCACATACTTTAATTTATTTCTTATTTTCAATATTATTTTACTTTATTCATACTTTAATAGTGATCATCAGTTGTAGGATCATTCGTTTGCAAATATAAATTTAGAATATTAAAGGAGTCTTCTACCTTATTCTTGGAAGGTTGATGAACAATTATATCTACCGAACCCTAAACATCACTTTTCGTTGCGCTTAGAATTGAATCCAGTAATTTAGAGCTATAGTGCTTAATAATATCGACATCTGTAGAAAGCTTGATATACAAATTTCATTGTCAAGCTCAATATAATCGTTAAGAGTAGCATTGGAAATTATTTTATTAACTTTAAACCACGCTGCCAGCGACTGGCATTTGCACAAAGAAGCAACATAAGAAAGAAAAAATTAAACATTTGGTTCAGAAAAAGGGTTTTCAACTTATAGACTTTCCCATATTCCCATATATAGAGAAAAACAAATTATAAAAGTTCGAGATATGGAAGCAGAATTGTATATAATTTGCTCTCTAAAACCTTAGTGCACTGTTTTTGGTTCGATTTATAGATAATTCGAGTTATAGAAGTACGAGTTATGGAAGTTGGACTGTATTCAAAACTTCTCTTACCGGTTGATCATTGGCGAAGGACCACGCGCCTTTTGTCTACTCGTTCTTAAAATTTGAATTTATAAAATAAATAAAATATATATGAAATAAATAATTACAGAAATTAAAAAAATAGTAAATAATATTTTCATTTCAAAACAGTCTAGTTTCGAAGTCTTTAATTTTTTCATATGTTTCCTAAAATATTTACAAATTTTTTTTTTGTTCACTTACTAAAGATTTTTTTTTCCACCACACACCGTTTTCTTGTAATCGGGTTTTAAATCGAGTGACTTACAATTTTAATTCACAAAGAAGTAAAACTTTGTTCATTATTACTCATTCCCTCTAATAAATTCATCTTGGTTTTTCAAAAAAAAAAAAAACTAACAAATTTCCTTCAAAGTTCTATTGTAAAAAATCCTTATGGATAGAAGTTAAATTCTTTCGCAAAGCATATTAGATAAAATTAATTAAACAATGTTTCTCCAAATATTGATTTTCAACCTATTATAATTTCTTAACCCATTTTAAAAAACAACTTAGGCATAAAATTAAAGCATATATAATGAATATGTGCCAAAGTATTTGAGCCGTTTTTGAGATATTATGAGTTATTTGACTAAACGTATTATTTGGAATAACTTTTTATTATATTAAATTTTAACTTAAATTTATTCATTTATAAAAAATGCAAACATGTACATATGTTCTATATTTTTGTAAAATAAATATAGAAACCGCTTTTGACTCCGTAGATATGTCAGTTAATGTAAATGTTAGTTAAATGAAAATTGACCGTCGTGCATTTAGAAGAATAAATGCTAATTTTTTAGAAAAGCAATACCACAACAAACAATATTAAATATTAATCATATCCAAGAATATTTTATATGTTAATAAAATGTTAAAATATACTAACATAAAGTTAAGGTCAAATTTGCGATATAGTGGAACATATTTATTTTTAGGTTCTGTTATGATTTCTTTAACATTTAGTGTGCAAGTAATTTACATCTTTTAAACTAATATTAATATTTTTTAAACCGCACCCGCGTACAATGCATATTTTTGTATTGAGAACAAATTGCTTTCTCTCTGAGAGATTAAAATCCTTGCAACACCTTTTTAAACATATGTAAAAATTAGAACTCTTGTAAAAGTGGAGAAATGGATATATATATATATATATATATATATAGCCTAACGGGTGTATAGTACCCATAAAATACCAGTAAAGAGTAAAAACTCTTCCCTTCTCTTCCATTTATTTCATCCCACAAGTGGGATGAGCCTTAAACAAAAAATGTCCATTATGTTCATTATTTGAAAGGGGTGGTTCTAAAAACTGTTACGCCCATTGCATACAAATTATAAATTATGTAAAATTGTCCACCCTAAAATGCACCAAAGATAGTAAAAGTCATTATAGAGCTCTTTATCACACATTTATCTAGTTGTGAAATCTGCTTGGATCCGTAAAGTTCAAATAACAGCAAATAATATAAAGTAGTATTCATGACTACAGAACTCGCGAAATTAGTTTACTAATTACCTGTACTCGTACATCGATGTATTATTCAATCGTTTCATATATTTTTATAATCTTGATATTACTTATGTCATGATTAGCGTCCAATAATAATTAAGATTGATTTAAAAAATATATAATTCAAAATGAAATGTGTAACTTTAAACTCTAAATAAATTCCAAATTAATAGTCGGAGTGAATTCTATTAATACCCACCACTGTGGTTAAAAGTTTACAAAAAAAGTAAATATATAGCAATTAATTAATTAATAATTGAAATTTGTGATAAAGTTATGTTCTTTAGTCTTTAAACATTTTGTGTTTATATTAAAAAAAAAATTTGTGAAATTTATATCCTACATATAAATATATGTAGGATTAATAAACCCCAAATAAGTGAGAGTTTCAAAATTTATTCCCCAACGGCATTTGACGCCTCTAGGGCGTTTAAATTGGAGGACGATTTTGGGGTAGGTTGCATGTCTATGTCGATGTATTCGGCGTCAGATAAAATGAAAATGTCAGCACCCAGTTATTTTCCTGGTAGGTGCAGTCCGTCATATCGAAGTTCCGAACAAATGCGAAGATGTATGCCAAATGCTTCTGTAAGTATGAATTCACTTCTAAACTTTATTATTTTCTTACAAATTTACCTGAATCACTTTACACATTGTTGTGACAGTATAGCTGTTGACGTACTTCTCAGCTGTATTTATTTCAATACAATATATATATTATTATTTTGATATTTATATAAAAAATAAATAAATTACAATCGTCACATTCCAAAGCAATTATTATAGCAAAGCTTTCAACTAAAAGTATAAATTATATATTGCACTTATAATTTTCTGTTTTATTTCTAATGTTATTATAATTTGTCCATTATTTATTTTGTGACATAAGTATAATTCTATTTGTGGTTTCTTTTCTATAAACAATTTTTGACAAAAACATTTTTCTTTTATTAAATACCTATTATTAAATTAGAAAAAAAAAATTATTGATCGAAGCATTGTTAAAACGTATCTATAGTGTTAGATATGTTTTAAGGACATAAATAACTCTAAAAAAGCATTGATTATTTGTTGATGTACATTTTGTCTGAATTTGTAAAATTATTTTTAATTTAGTTAATAAATTAATAACATTGTTTTATTTATTGCTAATGAGGTTTTTTGTGAAATGACTATCATCTTCTAAATTTTCGATATAATTTTAAAATTACTTAACTCAGACTCATGCGCTGCTGTCAGTCTTTGGAGGGAGATTAATTTTTTTAATTACAGAATACACTAGTGCAATGAGTTCTAACAGTATAAGGGAGGGATCGACAACCGCAATATAACCCTTGAACTCACGACACTCACTTTAATAAAATTAATACAGTTAGAGTTAATATTACCAATACAAAATCAATTCTTTAAATGAACGCAAGACAGAGAACCTAACATTTGCAGTATTTTTTAATATTTATACTTTAAATACAATTACAATTTTACATCACTGCTATGCTTGCAATTCAAACACTTTTCATTTATTGTTTTGAAGGCCAAGAAGAGTATTATGAAAAACTTTAGTGGGTTTTCTATAGGCTTGCGCTTTTTGTATTGTTTAAAGGACTGAAACACCTTCTAAGAGTTTTAATGACTATTTTAATCAGTTTTATGGTTTGTTCATTTCTTTTGTTGTCAATATAACAAAATTATTTGTAGTTAAATTGAGATAGCACTATAGCTCAAAATTAAATAATTTATCCTATATTATTGAAGATACACACATATATTAAAAAGGACAAAATACCAAGGCTAAAAAATTTGTCTTGTACAATACTACAAGTCCTCTCGACAAATTACGCGAAATAATGAAGATTTTGAGTGCAACAAACGCGTGATCAAATTCAGTAAATCAGAAAGAGACTGTCATGTTTTTGTATTGAAAAGGACTTAAGTAGGAACAATATGTTGTAGTCAATATATTCTTAACAAATAACACAATTGTGTTGGTAATCCAAGCTTATATAGAGTTAGCAAATATCGACCGACATTGTTAACATATCCTGAAAATTTATTTGTACAATTATTAGTTAAAGATAGAGATGGTAAAACTGATTTAACGAAATTAAAACAGATATAATAAATTATTTAAAAAGGAGAGGATTGTAAATGCACAAAATAACAAGTTAGTGTATCATGGCATTTACAGTCATAATGAATGGTTTCCTAAAAATAAGATGCAATGAGGCATTTCTTCTTCTTATTTGGCACTACAGTCCAGTGTGAACCTTGGTGTCCCTCACGATCTGCTCCCATCTGTTCCGAAATATTTGCTATTCTCTTTCAATTCAGTACTTCAATCGTTCTTGCATCACCATACACGTTCTTATCCCATATTATTCTTTGCCTACCTCTATGCCTGGCTGTCATCGGTTCTGCTTTGTATATGCTGCATAGGTTGCTCTCCGGTCCTATTCTTACTACATGAGCAGCTCATTGTAGTCTTTGTGACTTAATGTATCTCATTATATTTTCGTTTATTAGTAGTTCTTCTTTTTGAAAGCTTCTTCGTCCACTTTCGTCATTGTTTATGTTTCTGAGCCATATGTAGCTACTGGTCTTATTATTGCTTAAAAGCTCAAAATTGTATTCACTAATTACTATGTGTTGCGTACCCGTACTCTTGTTCCTTCTCGTTATCTTGAGTTATTTAGTTTTACTTTCATTTATTTTCAAACCAACTTTTTTAGTGCTTTCGCCTAGCTTTTGAAAGACATTTGATAGGTCTCTTGCGCTCTTTGCAATGACTGCAATATCGTTTGTATACGCACAGATCTGGTACGATTTTGTTATAATATTGCACAGATGATAGTTATATCTGATAGTTACTGTTTTTCTCGTATAAGTTACAAGAGTTGTATGAATTATTGTATTTTACTTTATATATTCTATAATTAATTGTTGATCTTATATATCCAATCTTTAATCTTAGTAACACAATTAATGGGATGTGTCCAACCACTTCAACTGTGAGAACTCCAAATCGCTTATAATATTGCACAGATTTTCAAGGGAATGAATGGCATAATTTAATGATAATATAAATAAATAAACCGAAAGGCTGTCGCTCTGTTTAACTCTGGAGCTTATTGCAAAAGGTTTTGAGAAGTGTCTATTGAGAATAAACTTGTCTGCGGAATTCTAAAGGATCATTGCGACCAATCGAATAACTTTTTGTGGGGCATTTGCCAACGCTAGAGCGCTTATGGTTGTCTATCTTTCAAGGCTTTCGAAATTCTGCCTGAAATCTACTTTATAGCACTTTCCATCGATTGAAGTAGGACAAAGATTTGATCAAGAGTTGACCTGCCAGGTCTAAAATCGCATTAACATTCACCTATAGTATCGTTAATTCCTTCATGAAGCTTATATTTTAGGACAAGCTTGTTGCCCGTCTTATAGACTGGGAAGAATAAATGGCGCACTGATCTTAACAATATAGGAAAAAACAGAAAAATTTAACCTGCACTGGATGAATGTCTACAGTGTTGATTGAAATTTCATCAATTTTGAAGCGTTATGGTTGATAAATATTAGTGTAGATTTTTGGGAGTATTATTTGTTTTCGGTTTATAGTAATTAACAATATCTGGGAAGGTTTATTAGTTATGGTGTTTGACACGTGCAAGTGTATCCGTGCATGGTAAAATTGTCGAATTCTACTGAGTACAACTTGCAAATACTTCTTAAAATAGTTTTCATGTTGTGTGACAGTCTAGTTTTACTAATTGTAAATAAAGTGATATTAACAATTCAGTTCTGCTAAGTGCACTTTCTAAAAGTTTCTTTATTTGATTTTATTATATAGTGTGTTATTTAGGCAGTAATAAATTCGCTTAGTTGACTAGAATGACATTCAAGTAAGATAAGTTCAAAGTACAAATGGTGAGTAACAATAATGGTAAATATAAATTGGATATTTGCTGAATCCCACAATTGGAGTATTTTTATTTCTGATATGGCCATGAGTAAATAGTGCCTCAGCTGTCATTACAAAATATTGTGAAGAGATCTACTGTATTCCACAGAGAAAAAAATGTGTGTATGTAAATGAAATTTCAATTTTATGAAATTTTACATAAAATTAAAAAATTAAAAATGATTTTTTTCCTGTGTACCATTTTCGAGTTATCTGCGAAAAATGGAAATAAAAGATTAAACTTGAACAAATATTTTAAGCTACATAACGTCAGTATGACTTAATTGGGTTAGCTGCTATACTCAAAAATGCACAGATGAAAAATTTTGACTGTCTGAAAGCATTTCATGCCAGACAACTTATATATTAAATCTTTTCAGAAACAAAATATCATACAAAATACTCTGGATGACCTAAATAATATGTTTACAGAACCAACAAGGCCTCTAATTGTTGCAGAAATTTCAATAAGTAAACAAAATTGAATGCGAATTAATTAACAAAGTTGGAAATAAATAAAGATACTAGCATTGAATTTGATGCAACATTACTACCAACCTAAAAAAAAATAGCTGGCATCGAAAAACCCGCGTATTTTAAATTAAAAGTTTGGTTTTTTTGAACACAGGAGTTATAACAATTATTTTATATAATTAGGTAATGTAATAAAAACTATTCTTTGCTTACATTCCACAGTTTATGAACTCTTATTAGAAATCAATATTAAAACTACTTACATACATTTTACTTACATTGATAGATAATACAAGCCATTGATAAAATTCATTTTTTTGAGAACATGTAACTACATGTTTACATGTATTATAAACTATTTGGACTGTAATTCCAAACAAGCATTAAAATATGAAACATATATAAGAAATATTTTGATAAATGACAATCAATGTGAGTCAGTGTAAATTTATATTGAAACTTTATTCGGATGACGAAGCATAGTTTGAAATGTTTATCTGATTTATTATACCACGAATAATTTTTACAATAACTTTCGGCAACGTATTGTTTCACCACTTCACAAAAAATTGCTGGAACAGAATTTATCTTCTTTTCCAAATTATCCCACAGATGTTTTATGGGATTAAAGTCTGTTAATTGTGGTAGTGCTTGAAGTTGCTTGCAAGGAGCATGGTAAAGCAACTAATTCTTTACGATCGTTGTTGTATGCTTAAAGTCGTTATCCTGCTGAAACAAAAAGGTTGCCTTAAGCCGTAACATTCTGTCATTTTCTTTCAAATTTGTTTTTAGCATATATAGATATCCATATTTATCCATTATATCTTATATAAATTCAAGTTTAACGGCACCATTACTTGCTATACACCTCCAAACCATACACAAACCCAAACCATTAAGTCTCCACCATCACGTTTCACCGTTGAAATTAAGTTTAGTTTATAGTAAGCTGTACGCAATTTTCCCCACACAAGTTTTCTACCTTTGATTCCAAATATACAGAATTTACATCTGTAATGCATATTTTTTAACTTACTCTATGCAAAGCGCCTTTTTTGGGTGCAATTTTACAAAGAAGCTATGTCTCTACAAAAAGAATAGCTTTGAAAAGAAATATAGAATAGGCAAACCCAAAAAGTTAAACTTTCAATTCGTTGAACTTGTGTTTCCAAAATAAAACTGTAGTTTATAAGCTCGTTCTAATTTAAAGCACGGCAAGTGCTTTGGTTGGTGTCACTAATTAAATAAAAATAAGTGACAAAACCTGGAATTTGAGCATTGAAAGTTTGTGCAGCCTTGGCTATTTGTGGATAAACACGATTAGTCATCGCTTCTAATTTGACAGGCACGAGTTCTAAGCCTGACACTTGCAGTCCAAACAAATTATATACGGACTATAAACTAATTAAATAAAAATTCGATTATTTCCAAAGACCACTGATGAAGAGTACTTGGCAATACTCGAAACAGCGTGGTATGGTCAGCCAAATTTTTGTCTTTGTCCTTTCTTTGCTATTCGAATCCGTCTAAATATCATTTAATTACATAATTATGCTAGCAAGCGAATTTAAACGAACGGTAAATCTAAATATTAGAAGTGAATGCATACTTTTTCTGTTTCAAAATTTTTTCTTAAAGAATAACTGTTAATTATTTTATGTTTGAACTACATTGTTGTTTTTTTGGTTAAAAAAAATAGAAAACAAAAATTAATTTCAGTAAAAATTAAATAAGTTATGCACTTGACATACTACCCTCAATCATAATAGAGCGTCCTCCATGTTTTAAAGTAGCTTTTGTATTGTGATGATTGAATTTTGCATTTAATTTACGTGATACAAACATCTTACCAACATCTTAAATCTTACTAAAATTTTTTTTCGTCAGTAAACAAAACCTTAAAAAAACTAAAATCATCAATGGAAATATATTTAAGATGATTTCCTCTCAATTTACCTGCACTTATTGGCCAATCTAAACTCATCACGTAAGCTCTTGATAATGTTATGGTAATATTGTGGTGGCATGAAATATGCAGATGAAAAACTTATTGTTTGCGTTTTATGGGCTGCCCCAGAAATATTGAAAAAAATATTTTAAATTGAAGGGATCAACCTTTAACAATTTTATGAGTGCATTTACAGTAGGGTGACTGTAAAAAACCGATCCGGACCAGCAATATGTTGCAATTTGGTCCCGTACAAGACTTCAAATGAATGCAGTAAACTTAGAATGTGATCAGCAGAATGCGCTGCAACGGCGCAACGTCTGCTGGATAGCACACTATACTGAATTGAAAACCATTGCGTCTGCAGGTCGGGTTTTAGCTTATTCGGAGTGCACACGGGTGTATAGCAAGGTAGCAGTAGTTCTTTTGTAACTTAATAGTGAAAATGGAAATTCTGAATAGTGCTGGTATTAATAAAAACAATAATTTGAACTATCAGAAAAGTTCATAACAAAAATCCAGTTAACATTGCTGACTCGTGTTTAAAAGTGAAAGTAGAAATTCTGGGCAACATCAGAATTAATAAAAATAATAATTAGAATTATCGGAAAAGTTCACTACAACAGCAACAATTGTTACAATTACGTTAACAAGATCAATCAAAGATTCTGATAACATACCTGATTCCAGATTTTTGATTACGTTAAACTGTGTTAAGAGTGAGATTCAACTGCAGCTACAGCAATTAACTTGACGAACTCTGCACCCAATTCACCTTTGCCAGCTAAGCGCTTTTTCGTTTAACAAACGCCAACCGCAGTACAACGGCAGCCGCAATAGAATTAAATTAAGCACACATCAACAGCAGCACAAAGCAGCCGCAGCAGTAATTACAGCGACGAGTAAACCTAGTGGCGGATCATACAACAAGCGTTCAATAAACTCATAAAGTCAAAACAGAATTTTTTTTTATTTCGTCATGATCAGGTCGACCAACAACAATTAACAATGAATATAACGTATCTAACTGTAAAAATTGAATGAATATTTCGATAATCATTTTTTCATATTTGTTAAAAATAAGGATTTCTATAAACTAGCCAAACTTTCAGTGAAAAATCAATTCTTAAACTTTTATGTTTTTTATTAATAAGAGCATGTATTAACATATAGTAGTTTATATTATTGCATTGAAACAATGCTCAATCATATGGTTTTTCTAATGAATTCTATAGATTTTGATATAATTGTGTCTTCGTCACAGTTTTTGCAGCAAGAATGATCCAACAACAATTTCCAGTGTAGTTAATTGGAAAGATGTGATATTCCCAAAAAAAATTAAAATGTTTATGTTAATCTATCCTAATGAACATCGGAAACTAAACCAATACAATATAATAGTACGTTCCTTTTACAAATATACCAAATACATATACAAAAAAATAATAGCTAAAACGAAAATGCTAACGTTTTCAAAGTTTCCTTTAAAAGATTTTATACATTTTTTTTTTGCTTAACTAAAAAAGGGATATCACATTGTAGGAAGTAAAAATATCGTTTGGTGATTATTGTTGGTCTATTTTACTCGAAGGAAATTCTTGCCATAAAAAGTATAACGGTAACACACATGTACTAGAATTAAAAATATTAATACAAAAATATATAAAATTCAACATTATTTTAATGTATTATACAATAAAAACAAGTGAGTTTAAATGTGTTTCAATTTTTTGTGTTGGAAAAAATTTTATTTTAAATTAAATTTAAATTATTTGACAGAACGTTTCAAATTTCCTGCACTATTAATTCACAGAAAAGATATAAAATACTTTCGACCATTAAGTTTACAAGCTCCTTAAGAACTCAGGAACAAGTCAAGATTTTAAGGGCCCTCCCAAGTGGGAGGTATAGTTTGCTGAACTTTGAGCCTGAGGAACAGTTGGATATTTACTTGATTGGAACAACAGTTAGAGAAGAACTAGTGGCACCATGTCTGAAAAGGTTAATGAAGTAAATGTATCAGAGCCCCCCTAATATCCCTCTACAGGTTAATAGTGAAATCACAACTGAAATGATCAACATCAGTGTGAAGGAACTCTTTGTACTTAAAAAATTCAATGAAATTCTACAAGCCAACTATATCAAACTTAGGCAGCAATTTGAAATGCTCCAGGAGCGGTATTCTGATATGGAAAAACAATTAACGCTAAAAAATCCAGTAGCTACTGGTAATCAATTAAAAAATAATAAAAGGAAGAGGTTTCACCGCCTTCCCCAGTCAGCTCCCCCCATGACTCCGCTGGCTCTAATGAGGAAGAAATGGAGATAGAAATGTCTGTTGCGGAGCCTAACCCTTTTAAGATTGAGGATACTGAAATTGATTTCCCAAAAGATAATCCAAAGACCGAACAGGTGAAATCAGCTGTAAAGAAAAGACTTCATAAAACAGCACCAAATTCAGCAGCAGTTAAGTCAATTTCAACATCAAATTCTCAATTTCCAACTCCTGAGCGGGTCTTCACGCCTGAAAACATCCAGACTAATGGTATTGTTTCTGGCAATATAACGAATCGAAATCTTATACAACATATAACCTCAGATAAGAAAGTAAGCAAAGTTGTACCAATTGTACTCCGTCGAACCAACACCTGGAACTCTTTAGTCAAGGAATTCTTAACAAGAAATATTAATTTTAGCGAGGTAAAGAAGGTCCGTTTGGGCTAAAAATAACTCCTGCCACTATAGATGACCACCGCAAGATAACAAGATATCTAAATGAGATCAGTGAGCCATTTCACACCCACATTCTTCCTGACGAAAAACACCTCAATATTTTAATTAGAGGTTTAGAGAGACAGAGGATAGATGATATTAAAGAAGTTCTTGCAGGCTAAGGATTTAGTATCTTTGAATGCCATTTTTTAAAAACTAGACAAACTGCCAGCTGACCAGAAGAACATATATAATGTTTCCAGAATTTGTCATTTAAAGCTGATTATTGAAGAAACATGAGGATAATTATTATTCATAAGTATCTGTCTAATTTGTTTCTTACAGATACTTATGAATAATAATTATCCTAAGTATTTTATAAATAAAATCTTTCTGTCCTATAAATGCACAAAAACGTCAAAAAATACAGTTGACAATGTTAATAACAATAAACCTAGATGTAAGTTCCCTTATATACCGGGACTCTCTCAAAAAATTTCAAAATTATTTAAACAAGAGGAAATAATTGATATTGTACTTTACAACTTGAAAACAACAAGGAATTTATTCTCAAAAATTAAAGACAAAGAAAAGAAAGAAAATTTGTCAAATCTTATTTATAAGATCAATTGTAATGATTGCAATGGAGCTTATATAGGAACAACCAAACAAAGATTGGCAAAAAGAGTTGGTGAACATAAAAGTACGTGTAAACATAAAGATGATGGGAAAAAAACAGCTCTTTCTGAACATTCTATTTCTAAAGGACATCAAAATCAAAAATAAGAGATAAAACAAAATAAAAGTCAGCTGTTGAGTTTCTTCTTATTGAGTAATAAGAGATAAAAAAGAGAACGTTTGTTATTATTATTATTTTTGGCGGAATATTAATATTAAAAAATTTTTTAGTTTCGTTATGCTCGTTATTTATGTCCAAAAAAATTGTGTATTAATTTTTAATGTGTGAATTTTAATTGTTTCAATTTTTTATTTTTATTTGTTAATTCAATTTTATGTACTAATGACTATTGTGGAACAAAAAAAATTACTGCATTTTATAAAAAATAAGGTATATATATTTTGATGTTAGTATTTTATATTTAAATTAATGTTTGTTATTATATAGCACTGATGAAGTTCTTAAATAAAGAACGAAATATTTGCCAACATTTTTAAATAAATGCGTTTAATTGTTCGGGTCTGTAAGCTGATAAGAATCTAAATACAAGCAAATTTCTTTCAGGAAATGATACAGGAAATAAAACCTTCTGGGCTTTGAACAAGTATTTTAGGCTTAAACGTAAACCGGTAGTGCCGCCTATTTATGTAGCTACCGGCATGGCTTTCTTAGACATAGCCAATGCTGAGGTCTTTGCAGATTCTTTGGAGCTGCAATTTCAGCCCAATACTGATAGTGAGTATAATTCCCTGGAAGAAGCAAATATTGCTGAAGAGGCTGCTAATCTTAGGAACCTAACGCCAGATGAAAGCATCTCACAGTGTTCCAGAGATGAGGTTAACTGTATTATTTCGAGTCTAAAGGCCAGATCGGCACCCGGATATGACAATATCAGTAACAAATGCCTACGTTATCTTTCAGAACATGCAATCCAATGCATCGTTAACATCATCAATTGCATGCTTAGGCTTCGCGAATTTCCAAAGGCCTGGAAGATGGCCTCAGTCGTAGTGTTTCCTAAACCGGACAAGAATCCTTCATTTCCGCAGAACTGGCGTCCTATCAGTCTGCTCCCAGCTATGGGGAAATTGGCTGAACGAGTAATCCTGACTAGGCTTAAAACAGCGGTGAATGCCCTAAATATACTTCCTGATGATCAATTCAGGTTTAGGGATAATCTCTCCACGGAACTACAACTAGCCAGAACCGCGCACCTGATACAAACCGCTCTAAGTAAACAGGAATCAACCGGGATGATTATATTTGATATAGCCAAAGCTTTTGACAAAGTCTGGCATGATGGTCAAATCGGCCCGTTTTGGGATCCCTAGTAGTTTGACTAAAATCATTGGTAGCTTGCTGCAAGAAAGGTCCTTCCGTACTAAAATTAACAGCACTCTTTCGTCAATAGTAGCAGGTGTACCTCAAGGGTTGCCTTTGTCTCCCACATTGTTTAATGTATATACGGCAGACATCCCCACCTTTGGTCCCACGTCGATGGCGCTTTACGCAGACGACACGTGCTTGATCTACTCGGATCGGAATGCCATAAATGTAAGCAACACTTTACAGAGAAATATAGACCTTATGGTGGAATACTTCCATAAATGGAAGATTAAAATTAATAATGACAAAACCAAGGCTATATTCATAACTCGAAAAAGAAGACAGCATCCTCCAAGAGTGAGCGTTTGTGACACGGAGATACGGTGGGAGGATAACATAAAATATCTGGGGGTCACTTTTGACAAACGGTTCAATTGGCTTAAACATTTGAAATACAAACGGAATAGCTGCTCTAAGATTCAACATTTATTAAAGCCGCTATTTAATAATTATCACTTCAACTTTAAAAACAGAAAGTTACTTTATACGCAAGTAATTAGACCAGCACTACTGTATGGATGTGTTACATATAGCAAAGCCTCAAATACTACCTTAAAGCAATTACAGATAGCTCAAAACATGGCTTTAAGAAAACTGTTTAAAATTCCATGGTATATTAGATCAACAGACATACATAGAGATCTTAAGATTGACTCAGTGAAAAAATATATCAGAGACAGAGCTCTAAAATTATTCACTAAAGTTGATACGCTACTTAACCCCGCCGTAACAATCCTCAAGTCAACTAAACTCAACTAAAAGACAAATAAATGATATGATTTTTATAGCCTAGTTAAAGCCTAGTGTGAGGTAGAGATAAGCCCCACAGCCATTATAGAGTAAAAGTACGTAATAGCACTAACTCAAGAAGAAGAAGAAGAAGAATAAAAACAAGTAATACATTTCAAAATTTTGACATATCTATACATATTAATTTTAATATATATGACTTATAATATATTAATAATATAAGAATATTGATTTATGTATGTATAAAATGAGTTGACTTGATAGGTTTGAAGTGAAGCAGCGCAAACGTAATTTTTTAAGCTTTTTTTGGATAAGTTAGGTAAGCCAAAAAATATAAAAGTATACAGCAATTTTAATTTATTATACAAATCGTGAAACCTGAAAAGGTGCAATCAATTGGAAAAATGTTGAACAAGACATTATTTAATGTATGATCACTACAATTGTGTCTTGTTTGTGAAGCAACCAATCAATTCGAATATAAGCGAACACAAAATATTTTGCTTTGGCAGAACCACATACAAAAACTCTAATAAATTTCAGTGCCAAACAAAATAATAGCTTCTCGTAACATACATGCCTACGAAGTTGGCCTAAAAAGAACTACTATTTTTGAAATTGAAAATTTAAATTATTTTATAAATGATTTCTGACAAAATATAATACAGTCCACTTACATATGTATGCGGATTGCCTACAATAAAATGAGTAACACAAGTAGTAGCAAACTAATGCTATGTTCAGACAGTCAAATTTTCTTAATTTCGAAAGTATTCATACCGCCACAAATTAAGGAAATCATATGTTTTTTGTTTACAAATCGAATTTTAAAAAGTAAATACTCCAAACATTATTTGTATCTGGAAAAGTTTAAAAGTTGATTATTATAAAAGTTAATTATCACTCGGATACCTTTTTTGGGTATCGCAGATAGAAGTGAAAATGGCCATGAAAAAAATGATGAGTTTTTGTGCAATTTCGCTAATAAAATTTTATTGATAATTAAAATTGAAACTTTTTTCACACACAATAAATAATAATATCCTAAGCTTTAAACAAAAATCAAAAATGATCATTTTTGAATAAATAGTAAAAAAAATATGAAGGTTTATTTTTTGCACAAAGTTGTGTTGCTATATACATAATATGTATATATGTATAGTTTAATAGGAGTAAAAAGTTTTTTTTAACGATAATAAAAGTTTTTATATAAAAATTTTGTATGGTGGGTGGGAGTGTCAGTGGGCGGAAAACCATAAAAAAATTTTGAAATCTAGATAATAATGTAAGTTTTTTGGACACCAAAATTCAGCATTCAACCTATCATAGTTTTTGAGTAGTTTTGGGACATCACTAAATGCCCCATGTTTGGGCAAAAATTTCGAGAGGTTCCGGTAGGCCGATTGGGCTCAAATTAGATTTAAATCAGGAAAATTTTATATCAATATCTGTACTGGTTCCGAAAATATCGAATTTTGACCGACTAATTTTGTGTTCTGTCACACTGTGCATCGTTTCACCTAAATTAATGTCATTTGCCTTTATTTCGTTCTAATCCTAAAACTGAATTTTGTATGGAAAATATAACTTAATTTCGCTGAAATGAAGTTGAAATTAAGATCTTTGCGAAATTAAGGTGTATTTAAACATAGTAATAGATAGTTATTTTTAATAATATATATAACTTATTAATATGTTTGTTGGTGAAGGCTTTACTATATAGTAGCAATAAGCACCATGTTGTTCAATAATTAATTATGCTTCATATTTTAATAAACAGATTATATTTTGAAATGTATATATTTAGTTATGATTGTTTTTTTGCGATCTCTTTTTATTGAAATGAGATGCGAAATAAGAAGAAATAAGAATTTGCATTAGAAATTGTTTTTTAAAGGAATTTACAATTCTCATCAGTTTTTAAATTTCAATATTTCAGATTTTTTGAGTTGTAAAGATAATTGATTAATTTTTAAAATAGTTTAAGTGATTGAAACTGTTGATATGTAAATACAAAAATTAACCGAAAATCAAAAAAAATTTGAAATATTCATCGAACTTTTTAAATTCTATTTTATGGTCTTTGTCATGAAATTTCATTAAAAAACTGTTATTTTTAAAATTGTTATTCGTATGTTATATTATGCTAAAAATTAATTTAACCTCTCCCTTATGGGCTACGTGTACGTACTAAATTTTTGTGAATTTAAATTTCGATAAATAAATCACAAAAATTATTATGTTTTATATTAAATTTAAACTAACTTTTACATCTCTCTTATAATTCAAAACGTTTAAGGACTAACTTTAAGTTAAATTCAGTTTTTATAAATTTACTATTATAAATATTTATTTTTATATTTATTTCGAGATAATTTTATTTTTGGAAGTACTTTTTAGATTTCATTATTCTTGTGTCAGAACCTTTAGTTATCGGGAGGTGAGCTTCGTTACTGTTATGAGTTCATAACCATTTTCATGGTTATTTTCATGGACATGCCCTTAGTATATTACCTAATGACAATACCCGGACACGGTAAAAACTAACTACCAGAACTACTCCAAAAATTTTTTTGGCTGTTTTAATTATTATAATTAGTAGTGTTATTCTTCAATATTATTTAATACTAATATTACAATGACAATGACAATAGCCATAAACGATACACATGTATATATGTATGTGAAAATATACACAAGCTCCACTCTGATAAGCCTACAGTTTTATCGAAACGTGTCATTGCAAGCCACTCTGAGTATTGGACTTTTTTTTTTTTTCAAATATCTATGGATATTAGTAAGCTTTTATGATATTTTTTATGACATTTATGTAATCTAATTAAAATTTGGCATGGCACAATTTCAACCCTTGGTATTTGCAGTCTCAAAAAGTATTTACAAATTATTAAATGTAACGAAAAATTCTAAGACTATTGATGATGTGTGTTTGGCAATATTCGAAACTGCTGTATGATTCAATTAAATAAAATAAAATGAATTTTTGTTGTTATAGTTCACTACTGTTTGAAAAACCTCATTTTATATCTTATTTATTTATTTATTTATTCAAGTATATTTATTTATTTGTATATATGTATTAATTTATTTATGGGGGTAATGTATGCCATTACCAGATTATAATCTGTAACAGTCACGACTGCTCTAAGGTGCGGAGGTGTACGGCGCACATCCTAACATAATTTGCAAATTGTCAAATAATATATATAAATTTATTCAATATCTTTACATCAAGAATTAATATTGTTTATTACATTTTCATATATATATTTTTAAATATTAAAGTTTTAGCAAAAACAATTAAATATGTTATAATTGTCTATGAAAACTTGATTAATTTGCTTCTCTTAGCTATTATAGTCTGTAGTTGTTCTCATAAGTTTGCAGCTCACATCGCAAAACATTTCTATCATATTTCTTTCCCCTTTAAGTCTTTCCCCTTTAAGCAATTGCATTCATAAATTGTATGAGAGTATTTTCTGTTCTATTCAAATATCAACTACATGGATAACAATTCAACATGTTGACTTGCCGAAGCGGTTAGATGTGCGGCTAAAGTTTGCAGGCCACATCACCATACATTTCTTTCAAATTTCGTCTCTCCCCTTTTAGCTGTTACTCAGCGAATAATTACCACTTTGTGTGCGGAGTAGCTAGTCGCACATTAATATGTTGCAAGTGTGTCGATTGTGTTTGATCACTGTATAAGCATGTATGGTTCTAAGTACAAAATTTTTTGTTTGAAAAAAGTTGGTTTGATGTTATAAGATATATATGTGAAAAGTTGTATTTATTATATATTGATATAATATTAAACTTATATATGAATTATTTATTTTATTTGTTTAATATGTTATTTTGTTAATGAATTATTAAATGTAATATTATGAATATATTGTTGCCTAATGTAATATAGTTATTATTAATAAAACATCTTATATATTTCAATTTATCATTTTTAATTTAAGTGGTATATGTAAAAACAACATTGTACGCGTCGCACTAGTCTGTAGGGTTAAGTAGGGCTAGATGTGCAAGTGTATAATCTTACAGGTTGTGTAGTCTTCTTCAATCTTCTTGGTTGTGTGGTTTTTATGGCAAAGATTTCTATCACGCCAGACTTTGAACGGTTCAACTTATTTGTGTTGAATTTTTGGATAAATATCTGCTCTGGCGATGGTAACGATTCTTTGTATATATTTGATGTTAGTTTTTACTTTAGCACTCTATATTTTAATGCCATATCTTCGAATCAAAATACTTATTGTTTTGTAAATGATCAACTTATTTGGTTTCTTATCAAGTTTTTTAATATTATTTTTGGTTCAAGTCGACTAGATATAATTTGGACATTTTAGATAGCAGACTTATGGGTCTGTAACTCGTGGCTTCAGTTTGGCCTTTAAGTGGTTTGGGTACTGTAATGTGTACATATATATCAAGCAACCCGAAAGAGAGAACATTTAATTAAGCATTTGTATCCCACACTGTTGAAGTATTTTTGCAACTTGTAATATATGTATGTTTTGAGTAGGCAAATATATTTATGAACATTAAATAAACACATAAATTTCATATGTATATGCTGCGACGCTGTGTACAACTAAGTTAGTTATAGGTTTGAACACATAAATAAAGACACTTCAAACAACTCGAATTCTTTGATTTTATTTGATTTTTAAATGCTAAAATTAAATATTTTAGTTTTAAATTTCAAATAATTTAAAATGACAAAAAAAATAATTTTTTTTTTAAAAAGGGACATTAAATTATCAAAATCGCTTTAGAATCGCCTATATTATTACAAATCGCCTATTATATTATTATAAACAAAATAAATTGAAACTGATAAAAGTAAATACATAAATTGCAGAAAAGCAACGATGGCGCCGCTATTAAATATATGCGGTAGAAATACATAAATGTAATCATTGAATATTATCGATTAACGCCATATCAATCAATAATTGTGGAAGAAAATTATAATAAGCAGCAGGACCATAACCTATAACGATAACAGAAAAACCAACGGAAAAAATTGGAGCACTTTAAGTTAAAGAAGAAACACTTAACTAAAATACCAGTGACACAATAACCTCCAAAACGGCGCGAATACGTAAGCATCTACGAAAATCTCGGCGTGTTACAGATGAATAAAAAATGGATATTCTATATTTCCTTTTTAGGAAAATACAGCATCTTTAAACGCTACTCTCCATTAGTTTAGTAAAAATATAAGTTTATAAGATTATGTCTTTATAAATATTTATTTAATAAATGTTAAGTCTAACCAATTACAATTATACTATAATTATAATGCATTATATAATTAAATTATATTTATATTATATTTTCCTGTATATCATATTTTATGTCTCGTATTCCCTATATTGTTCCGTAACTTGTTATATCAGTATATGTTTGCAACATAGCACATTACATTTATTTATTTATGCATACAATAATAGAGACAAAATTACAATTATAATTACAAAGCGCAGAAAATAAAATAAAGTAAAGATAATTGTTCTCATACGAGTACTTGAAAGGCAACATGGGCAACCTCCAGCCAAGGATAAAAAAGCCACAGACTCAATAATCAATGAAGAATAGACAAATGAAATTCAATCTGATCCTACAACACACCTAATAATTATAATTGCATTATTGGCAATTAACTTAGTTATTAACCTATATTATATACATGGAAAGGTATTAAAAAATAACTATATAAAAACAATTTCTGCTAGTGTAGATAAAATTGATTTATGTTAAAATATATATTATATGTAAATAAATAAAATTTGGATCACAAAATTTATTACATATGAAATTGAACTATTGAAATTAGATGGAAGATGAATTTTCAACCAACTGAATGGAAACTCTGAATTTACACAGTTTTCTTGATGGTTTATCAATAAATCTTACTATGGCTTAATTACGAAGCATTGGCGGCAAACCTTATAAAAACCAACTTTAAAGATAATGCTACACCATTCATAACTACAGAAACTACTGAACAAGACTTATGTTATTAAATAATCTAAAAAAGTTCAAGTTTAATGATCGGAGTTATATCGAAGTTATATGAAAGATAACTTCGTAACCGATTCACTATAGAGAATCTTTACTTACAAACTTTATAAAGTTATTACCAGGTCAAACATCAAGGAAAAAGATTAAGTAATAAATAAATATATCCGCGTTCAGCAATAAAACAGTAAAAAGCCCCAAACATGCAAGACGTCATTAATTACACTGCGTTTAGAAAAAATCCAAAATTAAAGATGACTGTAAAAAAACTACATATGGATATTAGAAAAGATATAAAATCAGGGTTTGAATTGCTGTTGCTAATTGCATTGCTTGCATAATTGCTAACGCATTGCATATGAAAATGAAATAAAAATATGCATTAGCAACAGCAAAAAACGAAAACTGGTTTCATTTTGATTGCTTGCTAATAGTCAATTTTACATTTTTGACTATTATGCATTTGGAATATATGCAACTTGCTTGCTTATGCGTTAGTTGCTTGTGTTTTGCTATTAGCAAATGTGTATGGATTTCTTTTTTTGTTTTTGTTTTAAGGGAATGTGTACGCATTATTTCTTTGTCAATTATGATGTGTGCGTACAATTTGTATGCAATTAATATAATTTTATTTGTAATTAGATTATGCCTAAACTTATGTTTATTTTAATTATTAAATTTCTGATATATATGATATATATATATATATATAGATAGATATATATATATATATTAATTATTAACTATTAATTAATATATAAATAAATATATATATATATATATATATATATATATATATATTATATTATATATATACAGTGGCTCACAGCTTATTTCGTGCAAGCAATATTTTTGTAGATTTAGTCGTGAAAATCCAAAATTTTGTTCCAAATAAAAAATTTTAAATATGCAACTTTAAAGAATGTTTAGTTCTTATTATAAAACAAAAAAAAAATTTAGCAAAAATATCAATATTCAAGAAGTTAAGTGAACAAAAACAAACATACACCAAATTCTGACCTCACAGCTTATTTCGTGCAATACATTTTTTTTTAGAAAATTAATCATTTTTGGCATAAAAAAGTGAATTTTAGTATTTAGTGGAATAGTCCTTTTGTTTAATTACTGCCTCCAACCCTGAACGCATTGAAATAACTAATTTTTGAGTATATTCCACTGATATTTTTTGACATTCCAATTTTAAAGCTATAAATGTTATGTTTTCTTATGTTAGGTTCCAGAATATGCCATAAATTTGCTATGACACTAAAGTCAGGTGATTGGGGAGGTGTTTGGATGATGTGTGACCAATTCCCAACAAGCCAAGTCTGCACAAGACCCGACTTGTGCTTCAGATCGTTATCCTGGTAAAAACAGAAATTGTTAATTATGCCTAAATATTTGGCATTTTTATGCAAATTTTGCTTTAATATATTAAGATACACTTCCTTATCCATTGTTGATTCTATAAATTGTAGATTACCTACTCCTGCCGCTGATTTACACCCCAATACTATCACATGCTTGCCACCGTGTTTAACTGTGCCATATAAATTTTCTTTTTGGAGCTTAGTATGTGATATATTTGGCGTATTTTTAATAGTATTTCACATATGATATACCATCTGAAGCGTAGAGATCAAATTTACTCTAATTGACAAAAAATACTGCGTTTCAGAAAGAACTATTCTTGTACAGGTGGTGTTTGGTAAACTGCATGCGAAACCGTCGGCAGGCATATGATAGTATTGGGGTGTAAATCAGCGGCAGGAGTAGGTAATCTACAATTTATAGAATCAACAATGGATAAGGAAGTGTATCTTAATATATTAAAGCAAAATTTGCATAAAAGTGCCGAATATTTAGGCATAATTAACAATTTCTGTTTTTACCAGGATAACGATCTGAAGCACAAGTCGGGTCTTGTGCAGACTTGGCTTGTTGGGAATTGGTCACACATCATCCAAACACCTCCCCAATCACCTGACTTTAGTGTCATAGCAAATTTATGGCATATTCTGGAACCTAACATAAGAAAACATAACATTTATAGCAAGGAAAGTATGAAAGCTGCTTTAAAATTGGAATGTCAAAAAATATCAGTGGAATATACTCAAAAATTAGTTATTTCAATGCGTTCAGGGTTGGAGGCAGTAATTAAACAAAAGGACTATTCCACTAAATACTAAAATTCACTTTTTTATGCCAAAAATGATTAATTTTCTAAAAAAAAATGTATTGCACGAAATAAGCTGTGAGGTCAGAATTTGGTGTATGTTTGTTTTTGTTCACTTAACTTCTTGAATATTGATATTTTTGCTAAATTTTTTTTTTGTTTTATAATAAGAACTAAACATTCTTTAAAGTTGCATATTTAAAATTTTTTATTTTGAACAAAATTTTGGATTTTCACGACTAAATCTACAAAAATATTGCTTGCACGAAATAAGCTGTGAGCCACTGTATATATATAAAAATATAAAAATATAAAAAAATATAATATATATAAATAATTTTGTATTAAAATTAAAATATAACTTAATATTTAAAACAGTTTAAAAAGTGAAATTTTTTATTTTATTTAAAAAACGTTTTTATAAACTAATGTGTTTAATAAACGACCTACGCCCGGTAAAAAACATAAAAACTTTGTTATCAATTATGATAAAAAATTTTAATTTGATGTTATTATTCTTCTAAATTTAAGTCCCATTCAGGAGGTTGAAACAACGGCATATCATCAATAGCATGGTCCAAAAATTGCGGATTTAGTTTAACCATGAGAATGTTTTCTAAAGTTTCATGATTAAGACGATTCCGTTGATCAGATAATATCAATTTTAGTGACGAAAAAGCACGCTCGATGGTAACCTTAAATGTAAATGACATTAATTTGATTATTCATATTATGTTGCGCCCTCAGTAAAGTTTCAAGTATTTCAAGCGGCGGTAATATCAATCCTCTTTTATACAGCACAGGTATGGGGATTAGATGAATTTAACGAAGTAGAAATGCTTCAAAGGTACTTCATAAAAAGAATATTCAAGTTATCACAAAACACGCCCAACTATATGCTGCATTTAGAAACAGGATTGTCAACTTTATATATAGAGACGCTAAAACTACATTTTAAATATATAAATAACGTTATGAATCTGAGTGACAATAGACTCCTTAAAATTCTGGCAAGTTTCCTCGCAAATACGAAGACAGGTTTTGTTGAAAAATGGCAATCACTTGCTAATACGCATGATGAGGTATTGTTGCTCGAAAATAGAGAAGTAATGCGTTCGTGGCAAAAAAATATATTGATATAAATTATGGCGAATGAAAGAGCTAAATTTACATTGGCAGCAAGGGCAAGTGATTATAGACATGCTTACAAAAGGTTGGAACATGAATTACGCGATCGGAATTATTTTAAGGATGATTATACTATTAGAACTATCAGCTAGATTTTTAAAACTTGGGGCGAACTCCTTAAGTTAAACTATAGACCATATGTGCATGTAAATTCAACACATTGTTCATTGTGTAATTTAGACCAGCTAGAGGACATAATACCCTTTATTGGATTATGTCCTATTCTGAAAGAAATGCGCTACAAATTCTAAAGGAAGCACACAGTGGCGTCGCTAGGCGTCAGCGATGTCGGCGACCGCCAACGGCCTCGCACCCACAGGGGCCTCGCAAAAAGATACCGACTGTGGATTCTAAACACTTAATAAATATTTTGAACAATTTGGTTTGATAATGGTATTAACCAAATTTGAAATATTTCCGAATGTTTATATAGTAACCAGATTCAAATTCATAGTTCCAGTCAGTATAGCTTCGACGGAAAGAAGCTTCTCAAATTTAAAATTGAATAAGACGTACTAGAAAAGTATGATGATCCAAGAGAGACTACCATTTGAAATTCTATAATCTGAAGCGAAAATAGCTGGCGCAAATTATGAAAAATTGAGTGAAGCTAAAAGTAGGAAAATTAAATTATTTTAATTTGTATTTATTTTAATTTGATTAGCAATAAAACTTTCAATCATGCTTTGTCATATTAGTGAATATAACTCATTTACTTTTACAACTGGATTATAAAGAGGACCTCATAATTCTAATGTCGCCGACGTCCAGAGTTGGTCTAGCTCCGCCACTGGAAGTACACTCTTACAGAGGAGGAAATAATAGAGGCATTAAACGGGGAAAACTGGACCGCACTCTCTGGCTATGTTAAAGATGCAATTAATTACGGACATAGAATAACATATGAAAATTTTTAGTTTTAAATAAAATAGTATAAGAACAAGAAAAATATTTAGAATTCTACTTTAATATACTGTAAAATATACTTTAGTTAACTTTAGAACACTTCATTATTAGTTAATTAGTTTGTTGGCAGACGGCATTTGGACCATGCCTTTAGTTCAATAAGTAACAATATTTGATTGTGTAAATATTTTGTAATTTATTTATTAGTAACATAAATTAACGTGTAAGATTAGTTTTAAGATTGAAATATTACACTGATTTTGAACTAAAATAAAAAAATACTATTACTACTACTACTACTACTACACTAGTTTACAAATAATTAAAAGTTTTGATTTCAAAAGACGAGACTTATAGTTCTTATGGGGAAATTTTCTGTACAACTTGAAAATCACAACGATTTTTTTTCCTGTGTTCCGTTTTTGAGTTATTTGCAAAAAACCGTTATTTAAACGTTATTTAAAAACCTTTAATTTAAAATGCACATCAAAACAGTATTATGTAAAATTGTACAAATTTTATTTAAAAATTAGAAATGAATATTATTAAATATTAATATATTGTATTTTATATAAAAGTTTGACGTCGAACGTGGACAATTTGCTTCACTGTATAATGTTTTTTTAATTATTATACAGTTTTTTGGTGTCCATATACATTTATATTAGACATTTAAAATTTATTCATACTTAGTTTGATTTGTTCAAAAAGTTTGTTCAAAAAGTCTCTAAAATCGTAAAACGATTGCGGGTAATAAGTGTTGTTTATCTCATTGCAAGAGATCCAAAATTTTCTCGATTTAAAACTATTTAAATTTCGCATGGACAACATTTAAATATAAAACTTCATAGAATGGAAAAATCTGATTTGAGACAAATAAATTCGTATTGTGTTTTTACACTACAATTCATAACAATATCAAACAGGTAATTTTGTTTTTGTTTTATATTATTAAATTCAAAAAATTATCAAATGTACACAATTTTGATTTCGTCACTGAATTCCTATTTGATCGCCTGAACATTTTACAGCGAACAAACATACAAACATGCGTATAATGTAATACAGAGGATTGCATTGAATGTCTGATTGAAAACGTATACAGAAGGGCTTTTGTCATCCTTATTCGACTCACATATAGGTTTGAACTGAACATCATTCCAGTTATGACTCGATCGAACATTGTTGCATGAGGTTGGGTGGATTTATTATAAATCCACCAGCAAAATAAAGTGGGTATTTCGTTTGTATGAGCGTGGCGCTTCTTTGTAGTCTAGATTTGTTGCTTAAACTTTAATTTCTCTAAAGCATTACTTATTTACATTTTGCAAGAAGATTCTTAGCTCATTGGTTATTTGAATTTAAAGACCCTGCAGTCGCGTACTATTTCAGAAGCGTCGAAACCTGATGTAGGGGACTCAAAGACATCACTTTTACTGGACTTCATCTTCTTCCATTTCTCCAACTTTTTCTTTTAAATACTAGAAATTTCTTTAACCAGTACCTATTGCTAATTTCTTGCTTATTTTTTGAAAAAAGCAGTTTTTTACCACACCTTAGACTGTATATGTAGAACTTCGCATTAGTGTTGCGGCTCACACTATGAACAATTTTCATTTGTTTCATCATCGACATAATTACCAAGATTTTGTTTGCAGTTAATTAGATTTAAAATAGTTTTACATTTTATCATATTAAAATGTTTCAATATTTTTTATTTGTATATGGGACTACTTACCCAACTATTACAGCACCAGAGTTTGTAAAAATTAATTGTATCACGTTATTTCTTGTTTAAGATTGGAGAATAAACGCAACATGTATAAACATAACTTCAATCAATACAAAGAGAAACTTCGAATAGGGACACTGTATTCTTCAAAAAGAAGGTACATCAATACAGCTGGTTATTGTCCTCAAGAAATACAAGGCAGACATTACCAGTCTCCAAAAGACCACATTGTAATATCTACTATAACTGTCATGCAACAAAGCACGAATTTGGAGTTGGATCTGCGGTAAGCTGAGAAACCGAAGGCTACCAAAAAATCAAATGCCAGACAAATGGTTATATGCTCTGTGGTAATCACAGCATAGATGAAAATGATAATCTGTTGATATGTGTCAAAGGCTTGCTTAATATTTGACGGTATCACTTTTCGAACCTACTGAATGGTGGTAGTAGTGTTGTGACGCAAAGCGAAACTCATCTCGAATTTTCAATCGTTGACGATATAATAATCGTTCCGTCCTATAACTGTTATAAAGTTAAAAGAACTATAACGCTTTGAATAAATAAATAAAGATAAAGCTATCTAAATTCATGCAACTTGTTGGAGTTTAAGTGTACTTTGTCCAATCCAGTTGATCCTTCAAACTGCGCCAATTATTAGGGGACTAGTCTTTTCAATATCGTATGAGGTTCCATCAAACCTACTATGTGAAAAATTGAAGATAATCGCCATTTAACTGATTGGATCAAATTAGTGTAGCTTCAGATCTTGCAAACTAACCCTAAACCAGATACCCCAAAAAATCAGAGTGACACATTTAATCTTTTTGTCGATTTCAGAACCGTTTTTGGCACTGCGACTGAAAGCATTCCTTATGTCGCTATGTTTGAATTTGGTATTCCAACAAAACTTAAACGGCTATGCAAAATGACGTTGAGCATCATCACCATACAAATAGGGTGACTCCTTTTCGTATGATTTCTTTAATCAAATGTTGGAAACGATAATCCGAGCAGTAGATTTAAACGATACTGGTACAATATCTTACAAAAGTATAATACTGTTTGCATATGTCGACGGAATTGATATCGTTCGAATTAACACTCGCGCCGTCATCGCAGCTTTTCCAACTTATAAAAACAAGCGAAGCAAATGGATCTTTTAGTAATCAAAAAAAAAAAACAAAGCAATTCCTGTTAACAAACAAATGACCTTACTGTTTAGGATTCACGTTACTGTTGACAACTAAAAGTTTGAAGTTGTGAAACCCTTTTTTTTTTTAGAAACCAGCTTAAACACTAAAAATGACTTCAGCCGAGAGATTCAACAAAGAATCACTCTTGCCAACAGATGCTACTTCTGGTATATAGCCCGAAGTGTTTTGGCTAGTTAAGCAATTGAGAAATTAAGCATATAAATCACGCACTACAAGTCTCTTATCATGCCTGTCCTGATGTATGGTGCTGTATGGAAGCTTGGACAATTACCAATAGTGATAGAGAAAATTTTTTTTGGAGGATCTATGGTTTCTTATGTGTTGGCAACAAGTATTGAATTAAATTGAACAATGAGCTCTATGAACAAATGAGCAGCAATATATTCTCAAAATGTATTTTAAGTCGACTTGAGTTCTGACTGACCGCTGCTTTGGCAAACTTACATTAAAGTGCTATAGTATTTGTTCAATATTATTTTCAGAACAATATAGTAAGTTCTATAGAAAATGCTTTGTCGCTTATTTGTTAATAAACGTCCTTTGCCATAGAATTTTACCTTTGAACCTTAGTAAACCTTTATATGTATACATCTAATGTAATTATGAGTAGCAATAGAGATCCTCATGTTATATACACGGCCTTATGGAGTTATATACAGTGTTAGACTGTGGATAAACTACAGGACTCTACATTATTTTTTAAATATTTGTATATAGTTGCCTTTTAAAAGTATGTAATACAAAGGAAGTCATATTAATTGGTACACAATCTTTGGCTGATTCCTTTCAGTTCAAATATCCTTTGGTATTAAGACAAACATTACTTGCCTTCAGTTAGAAAAAACATTTTTTAGGTTTAAGGGCATACTTAAAATTTCCATCAATCAATACAGCATATAATGTGTTGTTAACTGTAACCTTTAGGAATGATCTTTAGATTGACAATTTTTTGTTGGTAACTATATCCTCCATGCGAAGTAGTGGCTCATAAGGTCACCGCTAAGTAGAACAAGTTCCATTTTTATTCTGACTAAATCCTAGAAAGTAAGTCTCAGAAAAGGTTTTCAAAATTAAAATTTAAATTTTAAGCAAATATGCAAGAGAGTTCTATTGGTTTATTAATTAGAATCTTCTTTCTGTGTAACGTTCTTTTCCATAATTAGCACATATTAGATTTTGGTGTACTGCTAATCTTTTAAGTTTATTTAATGGAGACAACTTTATATTTCTGTACAATAGCCAGTTTAAATCTCAAAATTTATTTCTAATTTTATTTTGTTTAATTAATCAATTGTCTCCGCGAGGTTTTGTGTCAAATGTTATTTTAAGATACTTTCTGATAGAATAAGTTTTTATTTATTTTATTTTTACACGTGTATCGTTTCTTCTTTATTATCTTATATTCCCCATTTTTTGAATCATGAGGGTGTATTGATGAAGCATATCTATCGTAACATTTACGACTGACGCTTACGTCTTTCTTCTATGCTTACAGAACTGTATTGTCTACATAATGGTCGCAATAATTATTGGAATTGATTACCATGGAGTTTCCACTGTATGTTCAAAATATAGAAGAGGCCAAAGTATACAGCTTAAAGGTACTTCTGCCGCCATTGGAAAGATAATTGAGCGTCAGTCACATTTATCAGTAAAGTATATTTCATCAGATAACTTCCTAACTACTGCTGGAAACTTAATGAAAAGTCTCTTAAGAAATTTTTCTTTAACTAGATCGTAATCTAGTCCAGTCTTTTTGTTATTTAATTGCTAAATTTTTATTATAATTTAAATTGGGGCAGTCATTTTATCATCATATGGTTGGTATCTTTATAATTTCTGTCCTTAGTTTTTTGTTACCCATGTTATTTTTTATTTATTTCTAAGATGGATTTCATAGATGAACGTATTTCTGTCAAACCTTGTTTTTTGATACTATTAGTTGTTTTTCTGCAAAGTGTCCGACTTTGTTTGTATAGTTGTAAATTATCTGTGGATTGCTATTCAACTACAAATTGGGTATACAAATGTGTGTACTATGAGGTTTTTTGCTGGCCAGAATGATGGTAAACACCGTCTCAAGCGTCTTTAAGTTTAATAATCGCACCGTTGAGAAAATTCAGTGAGTTTGATCATTGCACTCTTAGACTCTACAACAGTGAACCACTTCTACTGAGTCAAAATGTGGCAACTAACTTTCACGTGTACAATGAACTTTTAAACAATCATTTATTCAAAGCTGATGCACACGAAAATTCCTTTTCCGCACTATGAGTTAGAAGTAGGCACACTAGAGCTGAATTATTTCAGGTTATTATGAAATGCATCTGTGCGTCGTTGATATATTTTCAGTAGCTCAAACAATCATAATGATAATCCTTTAGCCAGACAATCTCAAGAATATTACTACAGACTTTTATGGTACATGCTTCAGTTTGGAATACTAAGTTTCTTGTGCCTGAAAAGATAGTTGTTCGGTTTTTTGGTTGTAGATTTCCGTCATCTAACCCCCTTTACTTTTGCCATCTGTGTATCAGACAATATCGTAAATAATTGTATTTATTCTAATTGTATTTAATTACATAATTGTATTTATCTAGTTGTAATTTATATGCATTTTAAAGTCTGCAGATGTTTTTAATTTGCCCAACAAGGATATATATTTCTTATTAATCAGTCGTCCTTTATGTTGATAATGATCAGTTTAAAGGAGTTCGCATAAAAGTGGATTTCCAGACTCTTTTGACGAAGCTCATGCCATTCCATTATTGCTATTTTCAATGTTTACAGTACGTTCATACTGAGTTGGGCAGTAGAAGAATAATTTGGGACTTATTCCACTTTCACCTACCTTTTGAGGATAAATTGTTAGTTATTGGTGGTATCGTCTCGAAAGTTGCTTCGATACTTACTCAAATAAGACTCCTGAGGTCATTTGTAAAGCCAGCATAGTGGTTTCTGCATCGGTAAAAATTTATAAACGATCTAACGAGTTTTGCAATAGAGTTGGTCAGCTCGTACGAGGCCCCATGTTTAGGTAGGCCATTTCTACTACTGGACAGCTTCTGATATTCAGAAATTCCGATTACGACTGATCATAAGGCACCTAGCTAAATTGACTGCCTGCACGAGTAGCCATAAACTTTAGTTTAGACTATATAGGAAAATACAAAAGTGGGCTCGGGATAGAGATAATAGGGAAAGAATGGATAGATAGATGGGATGCGAGTTGACAGAATTTAGTTTGTTGCTCTACTACGGTTTGACTAGCATGGTCTTTCAGAAACCTAAGAAATTTACTAGATGGAATGAGTTAAGATCCATCAGTATAGCTCGTTGTGTCATTGTCATAAGCCCGCGCTCACGTTAATGTGTTTTTCACACGGGAGAATTCATTGTAATATTTTGCGAATCACAAACCGTTTGAGAATCTGATATATTCAGTGATATTCCTACTAGACCCATTACATAACATGACTATTTCTTATCTTATTTTGTTAAAATTTTTTTTATTTCTTACGCTCTTATTTTGATGAATGTGAAATCATTATTCAGAACGTCCCCTAATCTCGCCAAAGGAACTAGATATGTGTTGTCATTTACAAAACTCACTGAGCCGTAATTTGCTTTGGGTTGTCCAATTTCTTGATCTTTCACGCAGCTGCGCCAATATCATGGTTTTCCACCCGTATTAGCTATGAATCCATTAAAGGTGGGGAATTTCGGCTGGTATCCAAGCACGAGCTCTTGATTAGCAACTAATCTGCTGCTTAACAAAATTCTCGAACCTACATCTGGTCCACTAATTTTAAAGGTAATGATACGATATAATCAACACAGCATTGATCTATTAACTTTACATGTCAATGCATTTATCAATAATGGCCTAGAAAGCTCTTAAGGATATCAGAGTAGACATCTGTAAGTTTCAATCTGTAAGGCTGTATATTTCAAGCATAATAATTCCCTCATGGTTGTTCTCATTGAAATTATATGCCCCTATAGTTCAGTTAAGATCTAAGAACTTCAGACGTTATCAAAGTAGGTTTGTATTTTTTCAGCAGTCTAGCTGCCACTGTACGCATTTCACACATTTTTCTTCAGAGTCTGATAGTGGGAACAAAACAGAGCTTGGATTATCAGAATGTCTTCTGTTGCCTCAAGCAGAGACAATAGGTATCTAATTATGACAGTAATCAAGATCCGTATGCGATTTGCTCATATTTGCCTAAACTTTTTCTTATATAGAGTTTACTTCTTAGATGTGGGCAGTAAAAAGTTGATCTGGTTAGATATCTAGTATTCGCCCAGCAGCCGGTAATACGGCCAGAAGAGTCCTATTGTACCAATTTTACTATTGATTACACAAAGCCCTTTAAAGCTTTATGAACAAAGTCCAGAACTAAATCTAGAGAAGAACTCTATCTGTTCTGGTGACAGAGATTTCATATGAAACAAGTTTCTTCTATGCGGTATTAAAGCTAGACAGTCACAAATAATATGCATGGTAGTTTCTTCATCTTCGAGGCATAATCTGCATTCCGAATTAGCAGATAATCATGGTTTAATAAGATGTTATTTAGAGATCAAGATTTAGAAATCAAGGTTTTATTATAACATTAAGTCGCCGAAGATGTGCGTTTAAAAAAAACTAGCGTAATGCCTTTTATCTCAGCGGCACGTGGTAACTAACACTATAGACAACAGGTTTTGTCAAAGTATCTAATAAGTAGAAAAACTTTAAGGAAATTCGGTTTAAAAATGATTCAAAGCTGAAAGTCCTGGCTCCTATGTTGTGACCAGAAATTTCTGTGAATATACTTTTATAGTTACAGATTTCAAGTAATAAGAACGATAGAAAAATACATTTCCAGTCATACGTCTTTACAAGTACAGTGTAAAATTAAAATTGCAACGTAAGCTTCAGTAAGATATAAAAAAGTTTAAAACGTTTATATTCCATTAAACTAAGTAAAAATGTGTGCTTGGTTTCTTTTTTAAAACCTACCGGAACCCTTCTACTTAAGTTACTGCGGCGTAAAAACAATATTTATTGATCAACCCGTAGGTTGGGAAATTATCCATGTCACCTCAGAATTAGGATAGGATAACTAAACTTCTGTTTTAAGCTTATTTAATTGTACTTTGCCAAACTTAACCAAACTACATATTCTTTCCAAATATACATATTGTTGTAACATATTATAATTTCTATTAAATAGTATTCGGTTGTGAATTACTTTTCAACATTTTTGTATTTTTACTTTTATTTTCAGACTCGTTTGTTAGAAGATGCTTCCCTTCTATGTAACTCGTGGTCCGCCCGACAGAACGTAAGTTTTTGCTAAAAATAAGTCTTATGTAATCCCGAATGATTAAAGAACGCTCAGATAACAAAAATTTTTCAATTTATTAGTGAAACTTTTATTTAATACCCATCCCATGTAACATTCACACTATTGAAATCAATACAATAATAGTATCTGTTGTTTTATATATTAGATTTCATTATTTTTTAAATTTTAAATAAATCAGTGACAAAAAAAACTTTTGTGTGCATATTAAGGTTGAATGATATTTCTACAAAAATTATAGTACTGGCAGCACGCAACAATAATTGTAACCTTGATTGCGTTATTCAAGCCAATGCTTTGGTCATTGCCGTCTGAGAAAAGGAAAAATTGACAAAAAGTATATAATTCAAACAATGTTGCAGCTGTGCTTCGTTCGACTTGAGAGTGCAAATTCAATGCATAAAATAAAAGTAAATAAAATGTTAATGTTTTTCAATAATAAAACAGCAAAAAACAAAAATAAATTTGGATTGTTATTATTAACACATGTGCATTGTAAAAATAATTTTTTGTAAAAGACGTCTTTAAAAATATAATGGTTATTGAAAGTTATAAAGTATAATTTCACAATTCGAGCAATTTACTTATATAAAGATTAAATTATTAAATTGTTTATTGACCATATAACTGCATTCCGAAGCCACCCCATACCCAATTTTAAAATTTTTTTGAAGCTTTGGATATTCAACTGTATATCAAGCTTCATCTCTGTTGTGTTTTTAGTTTCAGTTTCTGTGTATCAATTTCGTACTCATATACAGCACAGTGCAATAATAAACATTTTTTTCGTTTTTTTATTTTAATTTAAAACAATGAAATACGTTAAAAGTTTAAAGTAAAAAAGAAACTTTGAAGCATTTTAATATGCATAATTATTTACATTGAGTGTTTCGTGCATCGTCACGTTTTAAAAATTGGTGTTAAAACAAGTAAAAAGCGAATAAAATCTAATATATACTACATAAATAAAGAAAGTAGTGCTAAACTTAAATATACATTTGGATTAACTATGTATTGAATGTGTGAAAGACATCACATAGATCGTTTATGTATACTTTGCGTGACTCTACGGCTCTTGGTTTAAGATGTTCCCTTTCTTCTGATTTGGTTTCTAGACAGGTTTTTATGATACTAGTATTTCTGAATCAAGAGCTGCCTGTATTATTTTGCCCAATTTATTTCTCTTGAATATTTTGATAAGCTGCCAATACCAGATTTTTTACAGTTCTTCAAAAACAGTTTTCCTAGAGTTATAGCCATGCCCCTTGACAATGCTAAACACCTATACCGAAATAATAGCTTAATAATAGGTAATCCACAACAACGTGACAAGGTGTTTCTGTTGTGACATTTCTTTGCAAAACGCTGTACCGACGAAAATTTATTCCAAATTTCCGCCAACATAAATATACACTAAAAATACCACTTAAAGATCCATTAAACAGCATCGCCCTCTCTCATCAAATTTTTCAACCATTTTTTAAACACGCCTCATAATAAACAATAAAATAAACAAGAACATAAAATCATACATGCATTTCAACGATGTTTTCGCTTTCATCCTTTATGCGCGTACATAAGTTAATACCAACAATATTTTCCGTTAATAAATAACATTTCTTGCGAAATATTTCTTATTAATTGCACTAATTTTTGCAACAACGAGTTCGTTGACATGCATTTCCTGTTTTCGTTGGTTATTCATGTTATTCACCTGACCGATTAAAAGTGCTGACGCCCTGTCTGCATTATTTGGTCACGTTGAATTTAAAGGTGATGATCAATGTTTGATGATAAGTAAAAACTGTAGAATAAGTTAGTTGTAAATTAACAATACGAAAATAAAGACATAGTCTTTAAAAATAAAATATAAAGGAATAAGAAGACATAGTCTTCCCTAATTTTTATTTATAAAATTATAATACGGAATAAGAAGACATAATCTTCCCGGTTATGTTAAAAGTAATAAACCAATAAAACATAATTTTTTTTAAACATAAAATAAAGTGTTTTATTAAGTTATATATAATACATGAGCATTTTTTTATCTCATTTTTTTGTAAAATGCGAAATTTGTTCGAGTAAAAGTAAAATTTGAAATTTTAAAAAATGCGTTGACGAAAATCAAAAAATTTTGATATTACTTCAAACACGCTCGTGTTTTTACGTATACAGTCGGATTTTGTCGGCATGCAAAATTTCATTTATTTTGAGAAGTGGAAGCGTAAACATCGTTTAAATGCACGCATGATTTATAGTTAGCAGACGATGTTTTGCAACAATGAATGAATTGTATCTTTTATTTTAAATGTTACATATTTGTATTTTCTACCTAGGTAAAATTGCTAAAATACTAATAACCTTGGGCTAACAAAAATAATAACCAAACATTAAATTACAATGAATATTTTATTTTAAATATTAATTGCATTGTGCACCTACGAAAAATGTATTACTAAAACACTTCAAACAAAAGATTTAAAATATTAAAATAAATAATAAAATATTATATATGAAAATACACATATAAATTAAAATTATAAAAATAAATATTTCAACATTTTTCGTTACGAAATTAAGCATAGCAGCCGATGTTGACACTTCAGCGATTGCTTTAATACTGATGAGTGAACAAATTTTGCTTTGTTTGCTGGAGGCGTGTTTAAAAAATTGTTGAAAAATTTGGTGTGTAATGGCGAGAGACGACTTCGTGCGTTATTAGCGGGCGATGCTGTCTAACGGCCACATGAACTAATAAAACAAAAAAATATAACACCGAACTAAAAGAAACACATCACAACACAGGTCTTTATTTTTTCACATCACTTTCTTCTACATTTTAACACAAAAAATGATATAATCATTCACTAAATACAAATGTTGAAAATATCTGGAATAAAAATTGTTTAATAAATATTTAATATTTTTATTACAAAATACTTACCATAATCCACTCCCGCACGTAAATAATTGCAGCATGCACTTCCAGTTTATCCAAGTGATCTGCAATTATATCTAAAAGAAATATAGAAATATAATTGAAAAAAAATAAATAATACACTAACCTTATTTATTTATTAATTATGTTTATTTATTTTTAAGCACTATACAATATTTATTTTGTTATAAAAAAATAAAATAAATATTAAATTAAACAAGAGAAAATAGCGAAACAAAAATTTTCATAGAATTCGCCGTAAAGAAAGGCCTACAAAACAAAAAGAAAGAAAGCTGAAAGTGCAGCTTAAAACATCGCACGCAAAATGGTAGAAAAATTGCAAACGGCAAAATAAACAAAAATAGCTGTAGACCAAAATGATATGCTACACAAAAGCTCGGTCAGTTTAATATTAAAGATGGCGCATTTTGTAAAAAGATAGATCATTAGTTTGGGCGGAATTACGTCAAATTGGTGGAGTGTTTGATCATTCGTCTTGGTGGTATTACGCTAAATTTAATAAAAAGATATATATATGCAGATAAGGCAGTGAAGAGAAAGAAAGAAGTAAGGGAGGAAAAAGAAATGACGAGAGAAAAAAAGAGTTTCTTTGTTAAAAAACACCCGTTTTTGAGAAGTTGATAAGTGTTAAGAAGTTTTTGATAAGTTTAATATATTTTGAGAAGTTTGAACTTTTAAAGTTAAAAAAGAAAAAACCTCTAACTTTTACTTTATTATTAAAGAAGTTATTATTAAAGAAGTTTATTATTAAAGTTTTTGATAAGTTTAATATCTTTTGAGAAGTTTGAACTTTTAAAGTTAAAAAAGACAAAAAAAAACATTAAATTTTATTTTATTATTAAAGAAGTTTTTTTTGGATTAAATAAAAGTCTGAGGTTCTGTAAGAGTATCGAAAAATATTGTATATTTTTTAAAGAAATGAAATGAAAGAAATGGTGTCAGAAGTGCACAAAAAAAATAGCTGACCTTGAAGTGTATATATTATATATATTAATAAATAATTAAGCGGTCGAAAAGAAAAGAAAAAAAAACTGAAAAAATCGCTAATGAAAAATTTGCACGAATCGCTATCAGAATTAACCACTAAGCAATTGCAAGAACTTTTAAGAAAATACGGCTTACCACATTGGTATAATTTAAAAGTAAATTTAATTGACCGGTTAGAGAAATTCATGGAAAATTCAGAGAAAAATTGGAAAACTGAATTAAAAAATAACGAAATAACACTCAATAAAGAAGAAAAATTAGTGAACGCGAACAATAATAATACGATCGAGAGCGACGCGGCGGACGGTGAAACATTAAACATGTCAAGTGAACCGGTACAAAATAATATAAACTTTAAGGAGGTCGAAGAATCGTTAGAATTGTTCGATGGTGAGTCAAATAAAAAAATAGAGGACTGGTTGATTGATTTCGAAAGCATTTTGGTAGTGTGTAAATGGAATCAAGTACAAAGATTCCTATATTGCAAAAGATTATTACGTGCGGCTGCAAAGTTGGCTGTGGAAGCAGAAACTGGAGTCAACAGTTGGGAGATATTAAAACGAACTCTTAGAACTGAATTTGGTTGCCAGGAATTGGAAAATTTGCACAAAAAATTGGAAAGTACGAAAAAGCTAAGTAACGAATCATTCTGGGAATATTTTTATAAAATGAAAAAAGTTGCTTCTAGAGGTACAGTCGAAGAAACACACTTAATTGAGTACATTATAGCAGGCATACCGGATAGTTCACTAAACAAGGCCACACTCTATCAGTCTTGTAGTCTTGAGCAGCTAAAAATTAACCTCAAAGCTTATGAGAAGTTTTAGGCCGATCAGGAGAAGGAAAAAAGATGCCAAGGTCGAAATAATTACGATAACTATTATAGTGGAAACCAGGTCAGCAAAAGATGCAATAACTGTGGAGCGGTGTCACACACAACACAACATTGCCCAGATAGGGGAAGAGGAAGAAGATGTTTTAAGTGCAATGAATTTGGTCACATTACCACAATATGTCAAAATAATACAAATTTTAGACGACCTGTAAGCCAATAAAATCCAAATCAAGCGCGTAGTTCAGCATCACGAATTGATAGAGTGCAGCTCTCGGATATTACATTAAAAATTCAAATATTGGAGCTGTCATTCGAAGCTCTGGTAGATACTGGTAGTGATATTAATATAATAACACAACGCGCAACAGAATGTTTGGGTGTCGAAGGATTCAATGGACCAGGTACAAGTGTTGTGGGGTTTGGTGACAATATCAAACTAACGAAAAGATCTGTAAAACTCGATGTAATTGTAGATTCAGAGCATTATAATTTGAATTTTGATGTAGTACCTGACTCTTAGGTAAATACTGACGTAATTTTAGGTAAGAGATTTTTGCGATGTGCAACAGTTCTAATAGACAAAGGTGAAATCGTCACATATAAAAACAAGACCAGAGACGATGTTGAAGCGGGCTCACATATAAATTTAATACGTATTTCTGATGTCACCGATGCGGAAGATCTTTCAAACATAAAAAATTCTTTGCTACGGGCGGATATAAGAGAACTTATAGAACTATATTCACCAAGAAAGCCAGAGGAGTCCTATATAAAAATGCATATCACACTGGAAGACGATAAACCAATTTTTCAAAAGCCACGAAGATAAGCACAGACAGAAAGGGACTCTGTTCAGTTTCAGATTTAGGAATGGTTAGAAAATGGAATAATTCAAGAAAGCTCATCGAATTACGCAAGCCCAATAGTGTTAGCGCGAAAAAAGGATGGCAGTTACCGATTATGCGTCGACTTTAGGAAGCTAAACTCCAAGGTAATTCGTGACAGATACTCTCTGACAAATATCGAAGAGATACTGGAAGGATTATATAACGCAACTGTATTTACTACATTAGACTTATGTAATGGTTTCTTTCATGTCGATGTCGATGAATTGAGTATGAAATATACGTCGCTTGTCACACCAGATGGACAGTACGAGTTCTGCAAAGTACCTTTCGGTCTATGTAATTCACCAGCGGCATTTCAGAGATATATAAATACGATATTTCAAAATTTAATAAAAAGGAAGATTGTTTTGGTTTATATGGATGACTTGATCATCCCCGCTGATGATGAAGAAGATGGAGTTAGGAAGCTTAAAGAAGTGTTATTCGTAGCCGAGAATCACGGTCTATTAATAAAATGGGAAAAGTGAGCCTTCTTAAGAAAAAGCGTGGAGTTTTTAAGGCACTTAGTAGAACACGGCGAAATACGGCCTTCAGAAGAGAAGATCAAAGCAGTAAAAACATTTCCAACTCCTAAAAATTTACACGGAGTTATGAGCTTTTTGGGACTCACAGGATTTTTTCGTAAGTTTATAAAAGGATACGCTTTGGTAGCTAAACCACTAACAGATCTCACAAAGAAACACAAATCGTTCGTGTGGGGTGAAATTCAAAACAATGCGTTTGTCTTACTAAAGGAGAGTTAATGCTGCGATCCAGTTTTAAAGCTTTTCAATCCTACTCTTCCAACCCAACTTCACACCGACGCGAGTAAGGAAGGCTACGGAGCGGTATTATTACAAGAACATGGTAACAAAAACTACCACCCCGTATTTTACCTTAGTTACAAAACAAAAGCAGCAGAAAAAAATTATTCCAGCTACGATTTGGAAGTATTAGCAATTGTAATAGCATTGAAAAAACTACGAATTAACTTATTGGGTATGCCCTTTGAAATTTTTACTGACTGTAAAGCTTTCCAAGAGACAATGGCTAAGAAAACCTTAAATAGTAGAGTAGCAAACTGGGCCATGCAACTGGAAGAGTTTTATTGCAAGGTGAGCCGATCAGGTAGCAGCATGCGACACGTTGATGCATTGAGTCGTTATCCCGTCGTATTGCAGGTAGAGAATGGTATAGTGTTAGCTGTTAAAAAAGCACAAAATCTGGATGAATTCTGCCAAATGACACGCAAAATTTTGGAGAACGGGCCATATCAGAACTTTGAAATACGAAGCGAAATACTGTATAAATTTGTGGATGGAGCATATTTATTAGTAATACCTAAGACAATGAGAAGAGAATTAATAACCAAAATTCATGAACAAGGACACTGGAGTGCGGAAAAAGTAAAAACGGTAGTGGAAGCAAGAATATTTCGTCCCGAACTTAAGGAAGCATGTTGAAGCGGTAACAGCAAATTGCATTAACTGCATTCTCTCAGCAATAAAACACGGAAAAAGAGAGGGATTCCTTTCACCTATTGAAAAACCTGATGTCCCTTTATACACATTTCATCTAGACCATTTAGGACCACTTCCTTCAACTGCAAAAAATTACAAATATCTTTTCGTGGTAATAGACGCTTTCACTAAGTTTATATGGATATACCCTGTAAAATCCAGTTCAACAGAAGAAGTTTTTGAAAAATTGCAACAGCAAAGCAAGGTGTTCGGGATCCCTCATCAGTTCATAACCGATAGAGGCGCTGCTTTCACTGCGAATAGCTTTAAAACGTATTGTATAGAGCGAAATGTTCAGCATCATTTGATAACAACAGGTGTCCCCAGAGGAAATGGACAAGTAGAACGTGTGAATAAGGTAATAATAGATTTGCTAACCAAACTATCATTTAAAAATCCTTTAAGGTGGTACACTTATGTTAGTCGTGTACAGATGGCGATAAATTCCACTAAGTCGAGAAGTACAAAAAGGACACTGTTTGAATGGCTTTTTGGTATCTCTGTGTTCAACACCGAATGTCAAAATGTTCGACAATGTTTTGAAGAAGAGATATTAAACAGCTTCGAGGAATATCGACATGAGTTGCGCCAGCAAGCCAAAGAAGAAATTTTAAAGGTTCAACTAGAAAACAAAAAACATTTTGACAAAAGACGTAAGGAAGCCGTTCGTTATCACGTTGGAGACCTAGTTGCTATACTTCGAACGCAGTTTGGAGCTGGACTTAAGACTTTTCCAAAGTACTTGGGCCCTTATGAAGTCACTAAAGAAAAGAAACACGATCGTTATGAAGTGAAGATAGGTTAGCATGAGGGAAATCGTGGAGGGATTATGGTGAGGGTGGATCTGAGTCGTCCGAGACAAATGACAAGTCGGATGGACGAATGCAGATAAGGCAGTGGAGCGAAAGAAAGAAGTAAGGGAGGAAAAAGAAATGACGAGAGAAGAAAAGAGTTTCTTTGTTAAAAAACACGCGTTTTTGAGAAGTTGATAAGTTTTAAGAAGTTTTTGATGAGTTTAATATATTCTGAAAAGTTTGAACTTTTAAAGTTAAAAAAGAAAAAACCACTAACTTTTACTTTATTATTAAAGAAGTTATTATTAAAGAAGTTTATTATTAAAGTTTTTGATAAGTTTATTATATTTTGAGAAGTATGAACTTTTAAAGTTAAAAAAGACAAAAAAAACATTAAATTTTATTTTATTATTAAAGAAGTTTTTTTTTGGATTGAATAAAAGTCTGAGATTCTGTAAGAGTATCGAAAAATATTGCATATTCTTTAAAGAAAATAACCACATATATATGTATAACATATATATTATATATATATAATCATTTTAAGTCCAGCGGCGGTCTTATGAAAAGTATTTAAAACTAATGTATATATATACGAAGGAACACAATTGCACGAATATATAATAAATACATTCGGTAGCATAAGGATATATATATTCATACAATATGTATATGGGTCATTCTTTTACAAACCGGACGGATTTTGGCATAAAATGAACTCATGATCTCCGATTTGGCTGAAATTGAGCTCCTGTCATAAAATAAGAAGACCCGTATTTCGGTAAAAAATTTTGTGATTTTTTTGCTAGGAGATATGGACCCATGGGGTTTTGAGAATTGGCATAGTAGACACATTTTCAAATGACTATATCTCAAGTTCTACAAAAGGTAGAAATTTGAAATTTATAGCGTTTCAAAGATAATTAAACTTTTATGAAATTGTTTAAACAATTAAAATTGTTAATATTGAAGTACTAATATTAACAGTTAAATTTCAAAAAAAAATTTTTTCTCAAAACTCTTACCTTAATTTTCATTTTTTATATTTTATTTCGATTCAGTTTTAAATTTTATTACGAAATAAAACTTTTCAGAAATCCGTTATTTTTTGAAATTTATTAATATATTTTTTTCTCCCGCAAAACACATCAAGCACATGCGTACTACATTTCCATTGAATGAATTTTCAAAGAATATACTATATATATTCTAATATAATATTTTTGATTTCGATTAGTATTAAAAGTCTACATAAAATACAAAACTTTCAGGACGATATTATAATTAGAAGTAATTTAAAAATTTTTTTATCTTTCATATCACACCAAACACATACACACGATTTTTCAGTAAAAAAAACAAAAAAAAGGAATATGTCACACAAATTTTTTTTCTTTATTTCTGATTCAAATTAATATATAAATTCTACTTAAAAAATAAATATTTCCATTGTGATATTCCTTTTAGAAGTAATTAAAAAAAATTAAGAAATCAGGTGTCCTTCACGTTACTCATACACACCACAGTACCAAAAAATCAATTTTCGAAGAAAAACGATACAAAAATTTTTACTTTTTATTTCTGAATTGAGTTTAATTTTTTAATTTGAGTTTAATTTTTTAGGACGTTAGTATTCTCAGAAGTATTTTTATTGAATAAATAAATCACAAATCTAAAATTTTTAATATTCCTCCGGATAATTCTAACAATAGCGATGAAGAAGATTACTCGCATCAATTTTAAAAAATCTGCAGGAAAAGTTTAATGGCACAACAGATAGGACAATGAAAATAAAAATATTGGGTGTGATACATAATTGGTCTATCCGAGAGGGTAACGAGCGTAACAAAGTGCTACAAAATGTATCACTACTGTTGCTAAAAAACTTACTTCAGAGAAATGAATCTTAGTAGACCCAAATTCAAAAAGCCATCGCTAGGAAAACATGTAACCAATAGAATTTTAAATTTTTACGAGTGTGAAGAAATGTATCACTGAAGAAAACAGTCCAATAATGCCTGCGTATCCGTACAAATTGACGGAAAAAGAACACAAATGCAAAAACGGCTCATTCTAAACAATTTGAAGGAGTTGCATACTCTTTTCAAACTCAACCATCCAGACCTGTAATGTGGTTTTTCAAAATTTGCATCTTTACGACCACAACATTGCGTTCTTGTAGAAGCAAGTACCACATATTCAGTTTGTGTGTGCTCCATACACGAGAACGTGAAACTAATAATAGATGGAGTGAATATAAAAACACTGACTGCATGTAGTAGAAAGCCGATAAATAACTATAAAGATTGCCTACAGCGCATGATTTACAATACTTCAGGCACAGAATGTTTTCTAGGAACCTGCGCCAAATGTCCTGGAACTGAAAATATCAATGAACAACTTCTGGAGATATTTGATGACAACCTGATTAACACCGTTACATACAAACAATGGGTTCGTGAAGAGAGAAACACATTAAAAACGTTGATATCCCAAATAGACGAATATTTGTAATCCTTAACAGATGGTTTAGACAAATTGATGTTGCATTCCTTTATCGTTAAAAAAACATGCAGAGTTTTTAAATGATAAGAAAAACAACTTAGCAAAAACTGAATGCATAGTTTTGTGTGATTTTTTCGAAAATTATGCTTTTGTTGTTCAAAACTCTGTTCAAGGTATTCACTGGAACAATAATCAGGTAACAATTCATATTTTTGCAATATACCACCGTCTTGAAAATAAAAAACTACAAATAAAAAATTTTGTCTGCATATCTGACTGTTTACATCATTTATTAAAAAAACTATTTAGTTTTCCGATGGATCGGGTTCACAATATAAAAATAAAAAAATTTTATTAATTTAACTCATCACAAAGCGGACTTTGGTCTGGAAGCAGAATGGCACTTTTTTCCAACGACACAGGGCAAAGTAGCATGCGACGGCTTAGCTGGTACCTTAGAGAGGAATGCTGCAAGAGCTAGCCTTCAACGAATAAATAATCCCATCCAAACACCAAAGGAATTATTTAACTGGGCTAAGGAAAGTTTACCAAATATTAAGTACCATGTCTCAATGTTAAAAGACTATAAAGTAGAAGAAAATAAGATTAAACACCGCTTAAAAGCAGCTACATCAGTTAAAGGCACATTAAAATATCACTGCTTTAATCCAAATTCCAAAAAAGTATTAATGGCAAAAATATTTTCTTCTTCAGACATTACAGATTATGTATCAATAATGAAATGAGCATTCATAAAATCGCTATAAAAACCATAAAAATATTTTGCTTTTAACTCCATATAGTTTATTTCCTATAACATTTCTTACCCGTGCAGAGTATTTTTTCAACTGTAGCAAAATAACACTTCACCGAAAAAGGTAGGTGTTGCAGTTTTCTAGGTAAATCGGCTAGTATGAAACTAATTAACTTTTTAATTCATCTATATAAGAAAAATGTTTATTAAACGGTTTAATTATGTTAAAATTCATAATTTAAAAACAGAAACGATGCGAAACTAATGTAAATGTACTTCTAAAAAGAATATCACACTGGAATTATTTATTTTTTAAGTAGAATTAATATAATTTGAATCAAAAATAAAAAAAAAAATTTGTGTGACATATTCCTTTTTTTTGTTTTTTTACTGAAAAATCTTGTGTATGTGTTTGGTGTGATATGAAAGATAAATAAATTTTTAAAAGTACTTCTAATTACAATATCGTCCTGAAATTTTTGTATTTTATGTAAAATTTTAATACTAATCGAAATCAAAAATATTATATTAGAATATATGTAGTATATTCCTTGGAAATCCATTCAATGGAAATGTAGTAAGCATGTGCTTGATGTGTTTTGCGGGAGAACAAAAAACTTGAGATATAGCCATTTGAAAATGTGTCTACTATGCCAATTCTCAAAACCACATGGGTCCTTATCTTCTCGGAAAAAAATCACAAAATTTTTCCTGAGATACGGGTTTTCTTATTTTATGAATGGAGCTCATAAAAAAAATCGGAGATCATGAGGTCAAAAAGGTGTCCGAGTTGTAAAAGAATGACCCACATACAAACAATAATATATATAGTTGCTCCTAAAGTGGGGTGCAGACTATCATACTGGTGTGTCATACGAGTTGCGCTCTCTCTTGCTCAAATTTCTTCTAGCGACCGAATTTGAACAGGTATGACACACAAGATTAGGCAAAATTTTTGAAGAGTGCTTTTGCGGGTAGTGCTGTGAAAATTTGTGTGTTTAAAATAAAATTTTAAAATTGAAAAAATTGATAGTTAACGTATAGGTTGTGCTTTGCTTATTGATTATAATGTTGTATATTTTATATATGCCGCGTTTTTTTTTGCGATCTTTATATTCACAGCTTTGGACATCCCACAAACAGCGATTACTTTTATTAACATTCGATGAAAGCATCTAAAAATGCTTTATCTGCATCCATATTCATATTTTTTTTAGGTTTATTGGTCATTAAGCACAGTAGTTAAAATGAAAAGATCAGTAAAGGACCGTAGTTAATTTCATTCACTACCTGTAAAGTTTCTTAAGAAATTTTACATAAATAGATCATACAAATAATGTATATATATATATATATAAGAATGTATATATCTTCATTGTTTTTAAAGAAATTTGATCATTTCCATATTTTTGTTAGTTAAAGGTTATTAACATTTAAAATTCTTTTATTTTAATAACAAGTTTTAACAAAGAAAAGCATATGTAGAATACAAAGTATTAAATCTTAAATTTGGGTTATTAATTAATTGTTATTACGACCAATTTTCAATATGTTTTTTTATTACTGGGCTTAGATCATAAATTTAACGATGTTTATATATAGATGTTTTTTAAAAAAAATTTTACTTAAAATCATCGTTTATAAATTGAAATAAAAGAAAATAAAATATTTAATAAATTAAATAAAATATTTAATATATTACATAAAATATTTAATTGTATTTTAATTTTTTATAAGAATTTTATGTAAAAATTAAATTTTTTAACTAAAATGCAATTAAATATTTAACACAAATTTATAAGTGTAATTTTAATAATAATAAATAATAATAATATTAAATACATTAATAATAAAATAATAAAAAAACATATTAAATTCATATTAAAATTTTACATAGATCACCTGCTCACAATAAATTTGCAAGGCAAAAATGCTCTTGTATGACGTATGAATCGTTAGGGGTGACAGACTATCATACACAACGCGTATGCGAGAGCTGTTCACCAAAATTTTGGTGAGCACGCCAACACGTTGGTAAAGGTGGCAGACTATTATACCTGTGTGTCATACGACGTTTTTCTCTCTCGTATGACATACCAGTATGATAGTCTGCACCGCGCTTAAGTCCAACGGCAGTATTACAACAACGTGCTGAAGAGTTTCTACATGTAATCGAAGGCACAAGTATATGTATATATTCCTAACATATACATACATATCCTACTAATTAATTATACTTTTGTTCTCCGATAGGTGTCCCTATAAAAACTCTATTTAGAAATTAAATTTTTTATCGGCTAGCAGACAAACCAAATTGAAAAGCTTTTATTTAAAAATTTTCAGCATACATTTCGTTCTGTTTTAGACCTTCGTCAGTGCTTAATTTTTGTAAAATAGCAAAAAATTTTTTAGATTTATAGTAATCTTATTTAAATTTTTTTTTAAAAACAAAACATTTACAAATATTCACAAAAATCAACATAAATGAGCAAATTTAACACAGTAAACATTTAATATAATTTTAATTATTTTAAAAAACTTTAAAAACATTATTTTAAAACAACTGCTTAGGCGGAGTAATGTTATCGTGACATTTAATTTGGTTTGTCTGCTAGCCGATGAACAATTTCATTTCTAAATAAAATGATATCAGATGATAAAAATACAAACAAAATCCTATAAAAACTCAACACGATTCCACACCGCTGGTCACCTCTTGTCAGCAGAACCCACAGTGTACATTACATCCAGTTATCTTCTGAATATGTATATATATAATTAAAGTTAAAAATATATTTTTTTTATATTCATTCTCCTCTAATTAAATTTAGTTAACTTTTTCTTTTTATTTTTACAACACGATTAAATTAAATTTCTCTTAATTTTATACAAAGGTCTATTTGAAGAATAAATAAATAAATTTCGAAACTGCAAAACAACATCTTTTCTTTAAGAAAACTCTGTTTCCGCGAATATAAATTCATTGCAATGACTATGGACGATGATTGAGGATTCCCCCACAAAAATTTTTAAAACACAGAAAAATTTCGTTACTATGCATATAAGTAATCATATTTTAGTTTGACTTCATATAAATTATTTGAATATGTCTTTAAGGATATGTAATTGTTAAACAAATGAATAATGAATTTACTCACCTACTGCTAGTAGTAACTGATAACGAGGCTCAATTCTTCTGGCATTAGCTGATGAGAAATAAAAAGCAATCTACTTGTTGAATTATCGTATAAATAGTGATCGGTAATTACTGATGCATGCTGAACGAGAAGCCTTAAGGGAGACGTTTGAAGATTATTTAGTTTGGTGTTGTTATTTCAATATCTTTTTTTCATATTTATGTCCTACTAGCATACACATCATAAGTCATCAGTCTGAACTAGAGAACTGCAACGAGTCATAATTTTGACTTTCAGAGAGCAATCGTAGAAAACTAAATCTAAATGGCTATAAATGTTTTTCTCTCACATTACTTATACGCATTCACATTCGCCACAGAAGTGATTCATAAGTACACCCAACTCTCTTTTTACACCGTAGATGTGTTCCTTAGAAAACCGTGTAAAAAAAATCGTGTAAAAAATGTAACTTAAAAAAATCATGTAAGACGAAAACATTCGAAATATTTTTCCATAAAATCGTGTAAAAAAATTCATAAAACAAATCCATATTAATTAAAAAACAAAAATTTATTTTGTTACAAAAGTAAAATATATTGTACCAAACTTTAATGTCAAATTGACAATAACTAACCGCTATTTGATACATGCGTGCACGTGTATTACGAACAGTCTTAAAAATGCTATCATCAGTATTAATAGTAACTGTTTTTTTTTAGTTGTTAAAAATGTGTTATTAACTGCTGCTTTTTTGGTTTTTTAAGTTGTTTATACAATTCTTCATATCCAGCTATACAACAGTTAAGATTGCGTGAAAATTGTAATGCATGCTCCATGTTAGGAACATAGGTTACAAAATGTTGCTTCATACTTTTTGCATGTTTCAAGCTCTTGTGAATTAAATTAGCCGTTAATTCCTGATCTTCACCTTTTACTTCATCATAATGACTTCTTTACTGTCATCAACTGTCATAAATTCAATTAAATCATCTTCATGTAAAGGAGTTTCCCGCATCAATTCATTTATATCAGACACTTGCATTTAGCTAAAACCTTCGCCACCAATTGCGTTTGATAGTTATAATTTCAGAACACATAGCTGATTTTTGTTCTACAAAGCTTTCACTTTTGGTGCATGATGGCAATCGAAGTCCAACGAAATAAAAAAAACTAATAATAAATTTCGGATATTCCCCGAATTTTATTTTGTTGCTGTATACATAAGTATACAACAAGACATTAGATTAGGTAGGTTAGGTTATACCGGCGATCCCAAGGGGATCCACTTATGCCTATAGGCCCATTGTGATACCGTATTATTTAGAACCCATAGGCTAAAACCATCCAGAACCTTTAATAAAGCTTATGATGCTATATAGAGGGAGGTGATGAAGTTCGTCAAGATCCTCAAAAAAGAAAGCCCCCAAAAATTTAAGGCAACGCCGTGCATGTGCCGGACAGAAACAAAGCAGGTGAGAGGCACTTTCGTCATCCTCACCACAACTGCGACAAAAATGGTTGAACGGTAGCTTCAGTCTCCTAGCATGATTACCTAGAATACAATGACCTGTTAGTAAACCTACTACAAGACTGATATCTCTACGTGACATCTCTAAGAGAGATTTCGATTTTCTATTGTTGGTCTGTGGCCACATTGCATACAGATGCCTGCATATCGCAGAGTCTTCCCATCTTTTGTTAAAAAGTTCGACACAGGAAGAACTCAAAATCAATTTGCATGATGTCAACGATATGGCCAGATTGTTTAGGTGTTCGGAGTGGTTCCCTGAAGCACCACGTCTGGCTAGCTCGTCTACTTTACAATTGCCGTAAATATCCCTATGACAACAAGACATTAAAAAAAATTATAATTTAAAAAATGTTTGTTGGGATTCGTGCCTAATCAAAAGTTTCGTGTAAAAGAAGTATTTTGTGTTTAATTTTGAACCGTGTTATTTCAAAATCGTGAAAAAAAAAGAGCGTGTAAAAAGAGAGTTGGATGTATTTTCGTTAACGAATGCCGGTGCTAATGAATCGTCTTCATAATAATACGTATGATTCATAAATCATAGCATACACTCAGGTAAGTATGACTGATTCGATGACTCGAGTGAGTGCTGCATGAAATTTTGTTTTTGCTAAGTAAAAAATTTCTATGTTCAATTTTATGCTTTTGGTATGTGTTGTTGTTGTTAGCATTGTAAATGCATATGTTTTGTTTGCGTTCTTGAATGTTTTTTGTGCATTAAAATAGCGGTTGTTTTAGGTGGGAATTATATTTACTTTTATTTCAGGTTAAACTATTATTTTTTCTTAAAAAAATCAGATATAGAAAATTAAATAGTTGTAATTTAGAACAATAAATAATTTAAATAAAGTACAGATCGATTTCAGTTACCTATCTTTCAACATTGTGTATTAAAATCTAATTTTTAGAAATATAAATATTTATTTTATATTATTATATTATATTATTATTAAGCAGTTTTGAGAAAACAAATTCCTGAAGCACTTATAGTTATGATTTTCTTTAATTAGTTTTAGCAATAATTATATTGAAAACTTATTATATTATTATTATATTGCAACTCATACTTAGTTGCTCTTATATAATGAACTCCTAATCCTAATATGATTTTTATTAGCTTTTAAATGCTTACTTATTTGTCACAGAATTTTTCGTTATAATTAAATATAAGCGCAATAGTCAAATTTTTCACGAATGTGACGTAATACTTATAAATGATTCATAAATCACTTGCATCATTTTCGTGTCAAATGTCGGTGTTTATGAGTATCATATGAGCAAAGTATAAATCATTATAAGTGCTGTCAGTCGTTTGTATGAATCAGGTGAAGTCAAATCAACGGAAAAGAGAGTCAGAATGCATATAAATGAAACACACATTGAGTACTCATTGCAGTTCTCTGATCTGAACCTGCCTTGCAGAAAATCTAAGACAAGGTGAATAGATCCAATAAAAGTTCATTGGAGAAACTTGAAAACTACATGAAAATTATGTAAAAAGTGCGTAAATTAATTATATATATCTCGATAAAAATATTGGTTGAGAGTTTCACACATCAAACCAAAGCAAAAAATTTAGTTAAATGCAGTAATTAATGACTTATATTTCACAACTGATCCAAACGCATTAATCATATAATTAAACTGGGTCTCGAAATTGCCAATGTATCCATCGTTAAACAAAGCATAGCTAAAAAAGCATACAATTTTTAATTCAGTTTTAAAATCTGAAACCTATCTAAAAATGTGACATTACGCAATGCAATAGTTACCAAAGATATGATCACACCTATAGATACTATAACTATAATGGTATGTGAAACTCAAACGATCAGTATCAGTATTAATCAGTATTTTGTGTTTCGATATTTGACCCATATAACTGTAAAGAATGCTAAATCTACAAATAATTATAAAATAAATCCTTTTCATTAATTTGAAAATTAACGTTTTTCATTCCATAAATAATATCAGCAACAAATCCGATCATTAAATAGTAGCACAAAATGTCAAATCTTAAAATAATAGTTTGGAATTTTAACAGGTTGGTCTGTTTAAAAAAACAATCTTTAAATGTAATTTTTGCCATTTCATTATGAAGTATTTTATCGTTTTTATTTGCATGTATCTTCGCCATTCATGTCCTCCATTGCTTTATTATTAGACCATCCATTGTATAGACCTTTTAGAACTCTTTTTTGCTTTACATTTGTTCTTTTGTCATTGCTCTTTACAACACCAATATTTCATTTATGACTATGGGATATGAGTTTTTTCTTTTTCTGTCACCAAAATATGAACCTTGTTTCACCTTGTTTATCACTTTCTGTACGGAAATTTAAACGGAGAAAGTTCTTACGTGAGTGCAAGAAATGCCTTTTTAGAAACATAGTTTTAATGTTTAAATTTAAGTTTTATTTATTCCATTCATTTTTAAATTTTAGTTATCATGCTATTGTACTTTAATCAATAAAGTAACCTTTAAATAGGCGTATAACTTGCAAGAAAGATTCTTCGAAAGATCTATGGTCCCTTACGCGTTGGAGACGAATTTCGAGTGTGCTTTCATTACGAACTCGAGAATTTCTACTTGCGATAATTGCGCAACTTTGTTACAAAACGCACTGATCGGCCTAAACGTGTAATTTGTGAAGACTCATTTAAAAACTTAGTTGTGCTCGTAAAGGATTGCCGTATATCATTTTGGCGGAACTGGCACAAAGATATTTGGTGTAGTCCTCAACCACAGCAGGATGGGAGTGTCCAGTCGTTAGTGTTGTGGCAACGCTAGTACGTTGTCGCATGAGTGTGTTTGATATACGCAACAAGCTTCAAAAAGTGTCAGTTTGCTTGTCAAGTAAAGCACGCAGCTCGTCGTCTACAAATTATGCTTTTGCTATCACGTCGAATTTTGCTGCCTCAAATTCGATTTATGAAATATGAAAAAGAGGCCACACAATTGTCCGTACCAGTAATATGATGAATGTTAGTAGAGAGTTATGAATTTTAGATGCCTAGTATGTCGGGACGATGTTTTGTCGCTGTTCTACTTGAATGCAATCATAAGTGGCCGATTGCCGTATTAGGCGCCATAAAGATTGAATAAACGTCGCTGGTTGTAGATGGCGTTGCGTAAATATGGGCGGTAAAAGTTAAACAAAACTCCTTCACCGCTTGCTGAAATCGCTAGAAAACCATTTGAAGGTGAATTCTAAATTCGAATCAACCAAAAGGAGTAGTAATTGCCGTCTTCGGTATGTCGCCTACTCACTGTGGAATCTGTTGGCACGTCTTCTGTACGTGAATCTTAGAAAAAATGCTTTTGCCACGAAGGATGGTTGTTACGTTACGCAGAAAAGGAATAGATACAGCCTTGTTTGTACATTTAACATACGACAATCGCTGCATGGTCGCCATATACAGTCATTCTTCAACACCACATGCAACGGGCGCGCCCAAGGATTCCTCAACGACTTACAGATGCCTTTTTGTAAAAAGAACTGTAATTCTTTTTTGCTTCCTCCAGTTTAGCCCCGTGTGGTCGAACAAATGTCGGTGACCCTGTAGTTTTTCAACTTACATGTTGCATGCACATTGGTAATCGTTCAATGTGGTTATATCGCGATATTTTCTCATCAATAGGGTGTATTCGTTTGGATAATTTATATCTGCGACCATAAATGTCCATGAGACAAATGTGGGAACTTAGAGAATTTCAAATGTGCATTCATAATTTTTATATATATTATATTGACACAATACTATATGAAAGACAGAAAAAAGTTTTAGAGGTTTATGTAAACGGCTTATGCTATAGATCTCTTCTTTTCTCGTCACCCGACTTTTTAACTATTTCTATTGTTTGTAGTGTATTCGAAGCTGCTGTGGCTAGTTCATCCAATTCGTAAATTTTTTATTAAGGTAGTGTTTAAGGCAAGTGCATCTGAAAAGTGCACTGTGTAATATTGTAGATGAAAATATAGTTGTGTATATTAATAATAATTTTAATAATTGAACAAGAATGTTCATTAACAATCTTTATGTCCCTTACCACTGGTGGGGGGAAACAATAAAAGATTGGTGAGACGTTGATTTACTTTCAACAACTAATTTTATTTAAATTGATTTGTTCTTTTATACAAAATAAAATGCAACCGTAATTGCAAAACATACAATAAATAAAATAGCTTATTACTTAATTCGCGCAAATTGCTTAATAAGCAATAGTTGCGAATGCTTTACTTATGACCTAATTTTTACTTTTTGTTGATTCGTCAACCAAAAAATTAAGCAACAGGTGTGAGCGATTAACTCATGACATAGTTCTTAATTTTTTGTTGATTCGTCAACATTATGCCGGCTCTGCATTGGTATTACGAGTTGGTCTAGATTTGGTAGCCTCAGCAGGTTGTTGTTTATGTGCAAGACCAAGCGACATCGCACGTGGACGGTGATGTATGATTATTGGCTGATGTTGATAGTATTCTCGGTTTAATGTAACACATGTAATATAATACTCCAACGAATATGATTATTATTATAGCTGTAGCCCCGATGACCCATTTCTTCCAATATTGATGAGTCATTATTGTTTTCCAAGATATTTCGTTGACTTGGTCCATGTTGTCTTGAGCATCCCTTGCGGAGTACAAAAGCATAGTTGATAAATCTTGCACCAATGGGATAACGGTTTCATTTGTAATTTTATGCATTCTACTGTCAAGTATTGAAATGTTTTGGATGCTGATTGGTTTAACGTGGTGTGTGATTGATTGAAATTCTTTCATCATTCTTCCTTCCAGTTGAATAGTCTTAGAATGTATTACACAATCTGGAGAGATATGAATGATTCCCGTATAATTCAGAACTACTTCTTCACGTTCAATATGACAAATTACATGAATTGTCGTTAAATTTGGTGTAATGAATATCCAAGCATTGGGCGTCCAAAGCTCTTTCCAAACTGGTTGTATAACTTGAAATCTTTTTGACGGACAGTTATCGAATGTTAATTTATTATACAATTGCTTAATTACACAATTGGAACTCTCGTCAATGTTGTAAAATATTGTTGGATGAAGTAACCTAGTACCATTATTCAGCTTGGTTGCAGCCTCCATTTGGCTGATAGTAACGTCAAAATATTTTTTACTGCTATAATTGATGCCAAATGTGGATGTTAACAATTCGATTTCTTGACATATATTATCATGAATTCTTTCTGGAATCGTGTTGAATCTAATGATTTCATATTCTTCTATATCGCTGATTGTGAAATAACCATAAATTATAACGTTGTCAGTATCTCGAACATATTCCAATCTGTTCATCGGAATTGGTAAGACATACATTTCTGGTCCAATTTTTGAGGAACATCGAGTTATAATATCATTGATTTCATCATGCGAAAGGAATTCATAAATATGACTGCGTTTTAAATATACATTGAAGATCTTATTATATTTTGATTCTACTTCTCGAATGTAATTGGATGCCATTATATATCAATTAAGTACATATATATTCAGTTTATTTCCTTCTCCGATATCATGCCAACCTTGCATCTGACTGATAGTCTGCAATCCTTCGTTTAGTCTTTTACTAAAGCTGTTGATGATTTTAGTTTCTGTGTTGTTTACTGCCGCTATTGTGGATATCATGATTCTAGCATTTGATTTAGTATTTTGGATCAATAATTTCTGATTTTGATCCAACGTTTCAATGTCGTGATACACTTCATCGTTTACACCAAAAAGTGTTGTTAACACTGTACCTAATATTCCTCGGGGACTTCTTGTAACTGATGATTCTGCCGTCAACAATCGATCAATGGTTGTTCTTAAGATGCGCCCTTCATGACTTAAATTGGAAACTAAATCGTCACATTGTATATAAGGATTGACAGCCCTTGACTTGGTACACAACATTGTTAATTGTTTTATGGTGTTATTAACGTTCCTTTGATGTTGAATTATGTCACGGATTGGAAATGTGATAGTGGTTCTAAGTGTTCCTCTTTGTATTTTTGCTTTGCCTAATCCTTCAATGAATAATCCTGATTCGGGATATGTTATAGTGGGTGTGACTAATGTAGTTCCTAATGTGAGATATGCCAAAAATATAGCAAGTACTGTAGATTTTGATTGCTTAGCCGATAACCATTGTCGTCGCGTTTTAGGATCTCCTGCAGTAGACTTTGTCAAAACTATTTCTTTATTTCTGATAGTGTTTCCAAATGGTAACATATTTTGAGTGTCTGATTCTGCTTTGATTAATGTTGCTTCTTTAAATAATTTTGGGAACTTCTCCTGGTTTGACGGAATATGACCTTCTTTTACATTATCAGTGATTGGTAGAAGACATATTTTTTGGATTGTACGTTTTACTATCCTCTTTTGGGTTTTAATTGTAGCAACTCGGGTTAAGCCATCTGTTCCTGTATGAACTTCTATAACTCTGCCTAGAGGCCACGTCGATGATATTAATGTTTCGTCTTTCAATATGACTAGTTGACCAACTTCTAAATTTGGTATGGATTTTGTCCATTTGTATCTCTGTTGCTGAATATTTCTTATATAGTCTTGGAACCACCGTTTACAAAAATCTTGCTTTATTTTCTGCACAATCTTCCATCTTTTTAGGCTAGTTTCTGTAAAGTTAATAAGACTATCATGCGCTGGAGTCATTAATGACGATCCCACAATGAAATGTCCTGGTGTAAGTGCATTAAGATCTTCAATGTTGTCTGTTAATGGACAGAGTGGCCGTGAATTAAGACAACATTCGATTTGAATTAAGACCGTACTTAATTCTTCGTATGTCAATTTTTGGTCACCTATAATTCTAGCTAGATGATATTTAATGGATTTTACTCCCGATTCCCAGAGACCACCAAAGTGAGGTGAGCCAGGAGGGATGAAATGCCAACGTATACCTGTTTCAGCTAGATGATTCTCTATTTGAATCTTCTGTAAAATGTTGTTTGCACCTGTAAAATTGGTACCATTGTCGCTATAAATATGATGTACTGAGCCACGTCTGCTTATCATTCGTTTGAGTGCTGCTAAAAATCCTTGAGATGTCAGATCTGAAGTTAACTCAATGTGAATTGCCTTTGTTGCCAGACATACAAAAATAGCTATATATGCCTTATGTGTTTTAATTTCCCTGAATTGCGAGCATTTAATGTGTAATGGGCCTGCATAGTCTATGCCGCAGTGTGTGAATGGCCTCGAGAAATTTACTCTTGGTGTTGGTAAACTTCCCATTAATTGAGATTGTCCTTTTGCCTTTATTCGAAAACATTTTAAACATTTATTGATGCAGGCTTTCACAGCGATTGTTCCACGAATAATCCAAAATTTTTCCCGAACGTAGTTTAGCGTCAGTTTTAATCCTCCATGAATCGTATTAATATGCGCCTGATTGATTATGAGTTTGGCCAAAGTACTCGTTGTATGTAAAATTATTGGATACTTTTGGTTGTCAGATAAATCTGCATTTCTTAATCTGCTGCCCACTCTTAGTACTCCTGCACTGTCAACAAATGGGTTTAATGAACACAACTTATTACTTTTCATTAATTGTTTCTGAAGATTAAGCCGTCTGATGTCATCTGAAAAACATTTTTGTGCCTGCTTCACCAACACAATTTCTGCTGCATCGATATCGTCTGCCGACAGATTGTCGATCTTTCTTTCGGATTTCTTTTTATGACAATTATAAACGAATCTAAGACAATAAGCTGTCACTCGAAGAAGTTTGTTTAATGAAGAAAATCGATTAATAATATTTTCATCTTTGGTAACGTCCACGACGGTACTGTAAAGAACCTTTTTACCAGCCGAGGTTTTGCTCGCCGGATCCCAGAGTCGTTACAAGAATATTTCTTATAACCCTGAATCGTTCGAATAATAATTTTTAAAGCCAGTTAATTGTTTTAATTTCTTTATTTATCTTTTCCGAAATTTATTTTACAATATTTATAGCTTATTTGCTAACAATATATATTATAAATATTAAGAATTATTATAATTCCTGAAACAATAAAAAAATTCTAACTAATGGTGGATTTGGAACCAACACTACCGACGAGGCTGCGTTGTTAAAGAGTCAGTGTTACCGACTGGGCTACACTGATGAACTTGGAACCAACGCTACCGACAAGGCTGCGTTGCTTAGGAACAGTGTTACCGATAGGGCTACACTGATGAACTTGGAACCAACGCTACCGACAAGGCTGCGTTGCTTAGGAACAGTGTTACCGATTGGGCTACACTGGTGAACTTGGGACCAACGCTACCGACAAGGCTGCGTTGCTAAGGAACAGTGTTACCGATAGGGCTACACTGGTGGACTTGGAAAAATGTTATTAAATATTTTTAGTTACCTGCTTGTACACTTGCTCTGGCTCTGTCAAATGTTCTGCTTCGTGGCCTGTCATAGAGTGACTCTTCGTTGAATAATCCCTCTTTTTATATATATTTCAGAAAACGGGACTTCTAATTGCTGAGTGCACTTTGTACAGCTTTGTTATTGTCCATTCTAAGTGTCTGCGTCTGGTATGTTTACTGTTGCTGCACATTTGTTAAAATTTTACAAAATAGTTACCCTCAAACAAAAAGGAGTGTTATTACTTAATTTATATTTTAAAAGGAATTGCATTTAATTTTTATTAAATTAATACTAACTTAATGATACTTATTTTACATACTAACTTAATAATACCTTAATTTTAAACTTATTTATACCTTAATTTTTATTACTACCTTATACTAACATTTTATTTTATGTTTATCTTAACTAATAATAAACAAATTATATTTAACTAAAAATATCTTAATTCTATTGTTGTTTTTTTTTTGTTTCTTTTATTTTCTTGTTGTTTGTTTGTGACGAGATTCTAAAACTCGTCACACTCCCTCCCTTCATTGGAAAGGGGGAACGACCCGAATGGCACCAGAATTTGCTATGAGCACCTTATGCTTCGTTGCTCCGCTTTGTACAAAAAATGTATGGCGACGACCTCGTTTTAGCTTTTGAGCGTCCTTTTTTATTTTCTCCCACAGTTCTGCATGTGTTGGTTCTGGGGCTAGTGGTGACATTGGTCGCTGCTGGCATATTTCCTGTAACTCTTTTATCAGGTCTTCCGCGGCTGTAATATCCAAGAAATCGGTGTCTTTTCTAGGTTTGGTTGGCGGGTTAACCACTGGCTGCTTGGTTTCTGCTCGTTTTTTATATCTTGGTTTTACTGTAATTGGCTCCTTTAAAAACTTGGTCCTGTTCTTGGCTCGTTCAATTGTTTCGAGCCGCTTTCGATATTTTTGAATGCTGGTGGTGAGCTTCTTATTCTGTTCGGGATGACTTACTACTACTGCACTTGGTTTTAGAGTAGTGTATTCTAATGGGCAATTGCTGATCCGTTGTTTGACTTTCATCTTGCTCCGTTGCTGTATACTATTCAACTAAATCCTCCTATAATTGTCTTCGCATTTTATAGGAATTTTTATTAAGTAGATCCCGTTACTCCTGCTGCAGTACATTCGGTATTTTGATTTATTTGTGGTAATAGGTTTTTAGTTCGCTAATATGAGCTCTACTCTCTTTATGTGTTTGCATATGCTTGAGTTTGATAATGACTGGCGATATAAAATTGACCACCTGATAGGGTCCGGAGAACTTAGGTGCCAGTTTTGCAGCAAAATGAGCCTGAGCGTTGGATAGAGGATGCGTTTTAACTAAAACCATATCGCCAATCTGTGGTTTCCATGCCCTATGTCGTAAATTATAGTGCTTGGCTTGGTCTTGGGAAGCTGACTGTAGGTTAAGTTTCACAATTTGTTGTATTTCTTGCATTTCGTGTTGCTTGGTTTCAAGGGGTATCGGTGCGCAGTTTGTTCCAAGTGTGGTTTCATCGAAGAGTGCACTTGGGAGTCTGGGGGTTCTTCCGTGTATAATATAAGCTGGACTGTAACCCGTAGATGTGGATACACTGGAGTTGAGTGCTAACATTATTTCAGGTAGATGCTCGTCCCATTTACGCTGTTCCTGTTCTGATACTTGTGCAATTATTGTTTTTAACGTTCGATTGGTGCGTTCTACCGGATTCTCTTGCGGAGTGTATGGTGCTGTGAATTGATGACGAATTCCAAGATCTTCAAGAAATTTTCTCAATGCTCTGCTATTGAATTGTGATCCATTGTCTGTGAGTAGTACCTTTGGGACTCCAACTCTAGATATTATGTTCTCTCGTAATGCTCTTTTCACTCCATTTGTTGTAGCAGATTTGAGTGGGATAACTTCGGTCCATTTACTGAATTTATCCAGGAGAACCAATGCTACTGTATTTCCTTTGTATGATCGAGGTAGCGGCCCAATGAAATCAGCACAGAGTACTGCCCACGGTTCATTTGGTATTTCTGTTAACATTTTCCCGGCAGGTTTTTGTTGACTTATTTTATACTGCTGACATGAGCTACAGTTTTGCACGTACTTCCTTATATCCCGAAAAATTCCAGGCCAATAATACTTTGATATCACGCGAAGAATAGTTTTCTTAATCCCAAGATGTCCGGCAGTTGGTTTATCGTGGCATTCCTCCATCACTCGTTGTCGTATTTCGGTTGGAACACAGAGTTTCCAAGCAGGGGAATCATTGTCTAGGTTGCTGCATAATATCCGCCGGTATAAGTTGCCATTCTCGATGGTGTAGTCTGGGTGTTTTTCTGGATCTCCTTGTACTTCGTTTATCCGTCTTTGCAACCAAATGCATGAGGTAGGTTTTGTCTCTTGTACAACTGCTTGTGCGAATAATGGTAGTGGTTGTCGTGACAAGGCATCCGCAATTATATTTTGTTTGCCCTTCCGGTATTCTATGTCGAAGGTATATTGTTGTAGCTCCAGGGCCCATCGAGCGATCCGTCCAGAGGGGTTATTAATTGAATTTAGCCATTTCAGAGCGAGATGGTCTGTTATCACTGTAAACCGGTAACCTTCTAGATATTGTCGCATCTTTCTTACTCCCCAAATGATTGCGAGGCATTCCTTCTCAGTAGTGGTATAATTTTTCTCTGCCTTATTCAATGACCTACTGGCGTAAGCAATGACTTTCTCTTCCCCTTGGATGATTTGTGTAAGCACTGCTCCCAATCCATTATCACTCGCATCTGTTTGAAGTGTAAACCGTTCAGTAAAATCTGGGCATGTAAGAACCGGAGCAGTAGTTAATTTTTGCTTCAGCGAGTCAAAAGCCTCCTGTTGCTCTATTGACCAGTTCCATTTTTTTCCCTTTTTTAGCAGTGCCGTCATTGGTTGGATTGTATTTGAAAATTCTGGCACGAATCTTCGGTACCAAGATGCTATTCCTAGACATCGTCGAAGTTCTTTCAGGTTTGTGGGAGGTGCTAACTCCTTTATGGCCGCTATTTTATCTGGGTCCGTGTGGATTCCTTGGTTGCTTACAATGTGCCCAAGATATTTGATCTCGTCCATAAAGAATTTACATTTAGGGATGTTGATTTTAAGCCGTGCTTCTCGCAAACGTCTCAATACTTCCTGTAGATGCGTTTTGTGTTCCTCTAATGTGCGTCCAATTACTATAATATCATCAAGATATGCGAAAGCGTATGGCTCCATCTCAGGTCCTATTACCTTATCCAATGCCCGTTGGAATGTCGCAGGTGCTGAATGTAAACCAAACGGCATAACACGCCATTGAAAAAGCCCTCTTCCAGGTACTGTAAATGCTGTAAGCTTTTTGCTGGCTTCGTCCATTGGTATTTGCCAATACCCCTTTTTTAGATCCAGACTACTTATGTACTTTGCTTCACGTAGTTGATCAAGTATATGTTGTATTCGCGGTAGCGGGTATGCATCTGGGACGGACTGAGCGTTGAGTAGCCTATAATCAACACAGAACCTCCAACTTCCATCTTTCTTTTTGACGAGCACTACTGGAGCGCTGTATGGACTGTATGATCGTTATATACATCCCTTTTCTAGTAGTTCGTCCACTTCTTGATTTAGAATTTGTTGCATTGCTGGATTTCTTGGATGATATCTTTGCTTAATTGGTACATCATTTTTCATAGTTATCTTATGTGTTGTGATGTGTGACATCCCTTCTAATTTAGCAAAATGGGCCAATTCTTTGGTTAAGAAGCTTTTAATTTCAGGCGTTTCGTCGATGTTACTTTGTCGTATACTGCAGTAATGGTTATCGATGTGTTTGCCTATTTGTATCGGGATGGTAGTTTTTCCAATCTGTAGGTTACTCTGTGTGCTAGATAGGAAATCTAAGCCCAATACTAGATTGTTAGCCATGCCTCTTAATACCAAGAACTCAATCTCAGTTTTTATTTTTCCTAGGTCAATTGTGGCTATTACTGCTTCAGTTATTCTGCGTTTTGTTCCATCTGCTAAGATGATATCTTTGCTGCAATGTTTTTTCTCTGCTTGTATTTTTGTTAGTAGTTCGGGTTCAATGAAACTCCTGGTTGCACCTGTGTCTATGGTAGCCGATACTGGAAGGTCTTGAATTTGTACGTTGACTGTGAGGTGTTGGCTAATAGGTTTTCCTTGATTTACTTGGAATGTGTTGTGGTCACGTTCGCTTCGTTTAGGCGACGTGACCTTAGTCCGTTTCCCTGAGTGTTTGGTCTTCGACAGCACTCTATGGTGCGTATATCCTTTTTCCCACATTGCCAGCAAAACAGAACCTGTGGATTACGGCACCCCTTTGCTATGTGTCCTGTTCTACCACAATGATAGCATAGCTTTGCTGGGCTAGTGTGTCCGATTTGGCCAAATGGTATTTGTCTCCCTCTGTCGATTGGGCGAGGTTCTGTTGGTTTCTTCTTGTTCTCTTCTGACCGGATGATTTCGTAGTCTTCAGCAAGATTTATGAGCTCAGTTAGGGACTGAAACTCTTTACGCTTGATGTATAATTGATATTCTGTTCTGCTGTTATGAAAGATCCTGTCCAGCTGTTGCGCCTTTGTATAGTTTAGATATTTCATCAGCCGTTGCATTACTAGAACATAAGTTTTGAAATCCTCCTTACCTTGCTGATGTCTCTGCCGGACTTCATCATCGAGCTGTTCCAGGTAACGGCGAGGTAAGAAAAATTTTAATAAATCTTCTTTGAAATCATTCCACCTGGTCCAACTTTGTCGGTTATGTCGGAACCATGCCAAAGCCTTGTCTTTTAACAACTCAGGCATAGTTCTTGACAGCATATTCAGTTGTATGTCATAGACATCTGCGAGTTCCTCCAATCGTTCAATGAAAGCGATGGGATCTGCTCCTCCGTCATATTTTATAGACCACTTCCGTACTTGGTCAATTACTATGGCATATGCTGATTTAGGGAGTGACGCACTTTCTCTGAGTTCTTCTGTAGGCGTCTTTGCAGGTAGCAATTGTTCTTGGGAGGTTTCTTTGCCCACTACTTCTTCGAAGATGACTTTCCCATGCTTCTGTGACAAGCTTGCTAACCGAGACGTCACTTGAGTGGAATGCTCCATTCCAACGAATACTGATAGTCGTTTGCGGAGTTCCTCCACCGTTCCTGTTGAATCCTCATCGAATTCCTCGAGGTATTCAATCAGCTCATCTTTCTTCAGGTTTCTAATCCAGGCCTTACTCATTATTATATTACGAAGTTTTCCTACGTTGTATTCAGGGTCCCTGCTCGGGCGCCACTTGTAAAGAACCTTTTTACCAGCCGAGGTTTTGCTCGCCGGATCCCAGAGTCGTTACAAGAATATTTCTTATAACCCTGAATCGTTCGAATAATAATTTTTAAAGCCAGTTAATTGTTTTAATTTCTTTATTTATCTTTTCCGAAATTTATTTTACAATATTTATAGCTTATTTGCTAACAATATATATTATAAATATTAAGAATTATTATAATTCCTGAAACAATAAAAAAATTCTAACTAATGGTGGATTTGGAACCAACACTACCGACGAGGCTGCGTTGTTAAAGAGTCAGTGTTACCGACTGGGCTACACTGATGAACTTGGAACCAACGCTACCGACAAGGCTGCGTTGCTTAGGAACAGTGTTACCGATAGGGCTACACTGGTGAACTTGGAACCAACGCTACCGACAAGGCTGCGTTGCTTAGGAACAGTGTTACCGATAGGGCTACACTGGTGAACTTGGGACCAACGCTACCGACAAGGCTGCGTTGCTAAGGAACAGTGTTACCGATAGGGCTACACTGGTGGACTTGGAAAAATGTTATTAAATATTTTTAGTTACCTGCTTGTACACTTGCTCTGGCTCTGTCAAGTGTTCTGCTTCGTGGCCTGTCATAGAGTGACTCTTCGTTGAATAATCCCTCTTTTTATATATATTCCAGAAAACGGGACTTCTAATTGCTGAGTGCACTTTGTACAGCTTTGTTATTGTCCATTCTAAGTGTCTGCGTCTGGTATGTTTACTGTTGCTGCACATTTGTTAAAATTTTACAAAATAGTTACCCTCAAACAAAAAGGAGTGTTATTACTTAATTTATATTTTAAAAGGAATTGCATTTAATTTTTATTAAATTAATACTAACTTAATGATACTGATTTTACATACTAACTTAATAATACCTTAATTTTAAACTTATTTATACCTTAATTTTTATTACTACCTTATACTAACATTTTATTTTATGTTTATCTTAACTAATAATAAACAAATTATATTTAACTAAAAATACCTTAATTCTATTGTTGTTTTTTTTTTGTTTCTTTTATTTTCTTGTTGTTTGTTTGTGACGAGATTCTAAAACTCGTCACAGTACATATTGCAGTTTTTCTGGTTTCCGGAATAAGATTCAAATCTATTACTTCATCATTTTCTGGCCAATTTCCTTCATCTTTTATTAGCCAATTTGGACTATGCCACCATAATATATTTGAAATAAGATTGTCACCATATACTCCCCTTGATGGAATATCTGCTGGATTATCTTTTCCTGGAACAAATCTAAATTGCCCCTTACACGTATCCTGAATATACGATACTCTGTTTGCTACAAACGTACTCCATCTATTTGGGTATTGCCTTAGCCAATTTAATACAATTTTTGAATCTGACCATGCAATAATTTTACTATAGGTGATCTTGTTATTCTTCTGAATGTAATTAATCAACTTTATCAATAGCACAGCTGCGCATAACTCCAATCGGGCTAATGATACCTGCTTAATAGGCGCAACTTTGGTTTTTGATGCTACTAGGGATATTGTAGCCTTTTCTGCATTGATAACCTTTGTATATACAACTGCAGTATATCCTGCTTCTGACGCATCTGCAAATCCATGTAACTCGATTAAACTATTCTCTGAATGTTGTGTCCATCTTTTCATGGTTATTTTCTGAACTGCAGGTAATCTCAATTTAAATTCTTCCCATTGTGCCTGTAGATTGGGTGGGATCTCTGTATCCCAACTAATTCCTAGAATCCACAATTTTTGTATCATAATTTTTGCTTTAACGGTTACAGGTGACAACCAACCAAATGGATCGAATAGTTTTCCAGCATCACTTAGAATTGCTCTTTTTGTGTATTTTGAGCTGAATGACGTGGTATTTATTTTAAATTCAAATTGATCCAATTTAGAACACCATTTTATTCCTAAAATTTTAATCGCTTGGTCGTTGTTAAATTGCATCTCTAACCCTGGTTCAATGTCTTTTATCTGGATATTCGTCAACATTTCCGGTTCGTTTGATGCCCATTTTCTTAAATTAAAACCTCCCTTCCGCAATAATTGGATTAATTCTTCTTGTACTTGTTTACACTTTTTAATCGTATTAGCGCCTCCCAAACAATCGTCTACATAAAATTTTTCATTTAAGGTTTCACTTGCCAAAGGATAATTAATTCTCTCGTCTTCTGCTAGCTTAAACAACGTCTTGATGGCAAGATATGGTGCTGATGCAGTACCATATGTAATCGTGTTCAATTTGAATTCTTTTATTGGTTTTTTCTGATCGTTTCTCCATAAAATTCGTTAAAGATCTCTATTATCATGATGAATCAGTATTTGCCGATACATTTTTTCAATGTCAGCCGTAAAAACTATTTTAAACATTCTCCACTGCAATAATAGAATGAATAAATCCTTTTGTAATGTAGGACCTGTCATCATAATACTGTTCAGTGATTGTCCTGATGTCGTTTTTGCGGACGCATCAAACACCACTCGAAGTTTTATTGTCGTGCTGTCTTCTTTAATAACTGCATGATGCGGCAAATAATATACATTTGTCTTTGGTTTCTCATTAACTTCCTTCATGTGACCCAGCTTGATATACTCTCGCATAAAGTTCACATACTCTTGCTTTAGTGCTGGATTCTTCTTAAATCGTTCTTCCAATGAAAAGAACCGTTTTAATGCCATCTTTCTGGATTCACCTAACGTTTCTCGATCATTTTTCAGTGGTAACCTAACGATGTATCGTCCTGTTTTATCGCGGGTGCAAGTTGAATCATAATGTCGCTCACAACGCCTTTCTTCTACTGTTCTTAAGTCTGCATTTGAAATTTCCTCTAATTCCCAAAACCGTTTTAAATACTCGTCGCTGTTTTCGCAAGCCATGGAGCATAACATTATTTTGTTTGTGATTGTACGCTCTACATCTAAAGGTCCTGATAATATCCATCCAAATAATGTGTTTTGAGCCATTGGAGAGTTGTCTGGCCCTTTAATTAATCCTTTTTTAAACACTTCTGGTAACACGTCCGACCCGATTAACAATTGTATTTCCTTTGGTTCAGCATACCAAGGATCTGCTAACTGCAATCCATCAATATGCGACCATTTCCTTGGCGTGAATTCTGCATTTGGCATTTTTGATGTGATTTTTGGTAACACTATTGCTTCGATATGACAGCTCTTATTTTCATCATGTATAGATTGAATTTCTAATGAGCATTTGGCTATAACGCTTGTTGTTTGTCCATTGATACCTTTTACATGAGTTTGATAATTGGTCAATGGTGCTCTGATTGATCTTGCTAATTGTTCTGTTATTATACAAGATTGTGATCCTTGATCAAGAAGCGCTCGTATCGGAGTAACTTGTTTTTTAGTCCTTATAATTACCATTGCTGTTGCTAGTAAAACAGTTTTTTCCTTTTGGATGTTGTACGACGTTGCCACTTCGGTCTCTGTAGTGTTCTTCAATGTTGGCATCCTCTGTTTACTTATGTTATTTGTGAATGTTGGTTTGCCCTTAACTTGTTCATGAATAAGTTGATGGTGTTTTTTGTCGCAAATTGCACATCTTTTTTTATTCAAGCACAACTTACTAAAATGCCCACTCTGAAGGCAATTAAAACATAATTTGGCGCTCATAATCTTTTCACGACGTTCTGGCACCTTCATATTCAGAAACTTTGAACATCGAATTAATTGGTGGTCACCATTACACACTAAACATAGTGTATGTATTGTATTTACATGCGTTTTTGTATTTACTGCTGTTGGTCGAAAATTATTCTTATTTTCGCGATTTGTGTCTCGAATTGCCTCCAATGCTCTAACTCTGCTCTCGATAAACTCGTATAAGCTGCTCAATTTTGGTATTTGTGTGGATGCCCCTCTTGAATGTTGGTATAATTTTCTGGTTTCACCATCTAATTTTGGAAGCAGTATCTGTATAATTAGTGGATCCCAACTTGACGTGTCCACATTTAAATTACGTATACCATATAACACTTCTCTAGAAGAATCCACTAATGTTTTTAAATCCTGTGCATTGTCATTTCTTATAGCTCTGAGCGACAATAACTTATTGATAAGATTGTCCACAAGTATTGCTGGATTGTTGTATCTTTGTTTCAGTAGTTCAACTGCCGCTGTATAATTGTTCGCTGTTATTGTTAAATGATTGATAAGTCTGGCGGCTTCTCCCCGTATACTTCCTTTTAAGTACTGCATTCTTTCTACATCCACTAGATTATGGTTTTGTTGAACTAACCGGTCGAACAATTCCCAAAATGGACACCACTCTTCAAATCTGCCATTGAATATTGGTACATTCAACGGTGGTAGTTTGATATTGTTACTTACGGTTGTTCTAGTTTCTGAAACGTTTTGACTGCGAACGTCCAATTCTTCTTGTAACTGGATATATACTTCTTCGTATATCGATTCCAGTTGAATGAAATCTCCTTGGTCTATTTCATCATTGTTAAACAGACATTCATCGTTTAATTGTGAGATCTTTGCCCAACAATTCTTCAATTTTTCCAATTTGAACTGTAACGTTTCAATACTTTTCGTTAAGTCTATTGTCTCTTTGATCTGCAACAGACTTGTACTTAAGATTGCTAAACGTTTGTTCGTAATATCACATGGCCCGGTGATGGCGACTTCGTCATTGATACTTATGTCTTGATTCCTTGGTAACCGAGCTTCTTCTTGCCCTCTTATAACTTGATGCCTTGATACTTGAGCTTCCTGTTGCTCCATTTGCCTTATTATTTCCAATTCATTATTAAATCGATTTTCTATTTCATTCCGTCTTTGTTGTAACTGGCCATAGTAATTTTTTGTGATATATTCATGATCAGGCTTCAAATTCTTGATCAGATTATCATTGTTGTCTTCAAATGCGTCCCATTTCTGACGCAAATTTTCCAAACGTGTCTCAAAATACTGCTTTGAATATCTTGTAGAAGAATCCTTTTTAAAATTTATCCAGATCCTCTGGATCTCACCTTCAATGTCCTTTTGATGTTGGATAACTTGATCTATCTCTTCGATCTCCATGATGTCCTCTGTTAGTATTTGATTTGATTTGTTGAGCGCCTGGGTACGCTTCTGCTTGTTTCACTTCGATGGTACGTTTGCATTCACTTCACTCCGATATTAAAAGCCTCGGTACGCTTGTATTAACTTCACTCCGATGTTAAAAGCCTCGGTACGCTTGTATTAACTTCACTCCGATGTTAAAAGCCTCGGTACGCTTGTATTAACTTCACTCCGATGTTAAAAGCCTGGGTACGCTTGTATTAACTTCAATCTTAGACTTAAGTCTCTTTGTTAGGTATATTTGAAACTCTTACCACTGGTGGGGGAAATTTCAAATATCCGGCTCGAAGGACCAAAAATGAACAAGAATGTTCATTAACAATCTTTATGTCCCTTACCACTGGTGGGGGGAAACAATAAATGATTGGTGAGACGTTGATTTACTTTCAACAACTGATTTTATTTAAATTGATTTGTTCTTTTATACAAAATAAAATGCAACCGTAATTGCAAAACATACAATAAATAAAATAGCTTATTACTTAATTCGCACAAATTGCTTAATAAGCAATAGTTGCGAATGCTTTACTTATGACCTAATTTTTACTTTTTGTTGATTCGTCAACCAAGAAATTAAGCAACAGGTGTGAGCGATTAACTCATGACCTAGTTCTTAATTTTTTGTTGATTCGTCAACAATAATAATACCATAATTTTATAGTTTAATACTTTACTTTGATCTATATTTTATTATATGTTTATAATAACTTTTTAGAGTGATATTTTTGCTGGTATAAATGATGGGATATTAAGTAGAGCAGAAGCATTAGCAGCAGTTGATATTGGAAAACATCAAGCCACACATGTACACTCACAGATGCCCTCCCAAATTAAACACGACATGATGTATCACCACCATAGTATGAGTGGACCTACTCAACGTCCATTACAGGTAAGTTTAAATGTTGGATTTTGTTTGAAAATAAGTAATATAATACCTACATCAATATATATATATATATATTTCCATAATATTTGCTAAAAATATATAAGAAATTTCTACATTATTAACAACTCCACTTTCAGTTACTTGATTTTAATTTTAAATTTTAATTTTAAATTTATCTCTGATGTGTACGTTAAAAAAAAAACAATCAGGCGTTTTTGCTCGGTAACTCGGTTTTCGGTAAATTGATGAAATGACTAATGCCTAAATAACCTTTTTTAATTTTTCTTCGGTAAAGTTGCAAAATGAAATTGCCAAAGCAACTTCTTTATTTTAGTTTAAATAAGAATAAGTTTTTTTTTAGCAAAAAAAAAAAAATAGCAAGAAAAACTGAAAAAAGGAAATCTAAGATTAGAGCAAAACGTATTCTTTTAATCAATTTTGTATTTCTATTAATAGTTCTTTACTCATTACTTTTACAAGGACTTCAAATTTTAAATTAAATTATAGTTAGTTTCTTCAAACTAGAGAATTCAAATAGTTTTCTTTCTAATACTTATAAAAGGTAACTAATCTGCAGTATTTTTCATTTACATTCAATTATATAAATTTTTAGTTGCATGGTCTAATCTAATCTATATTGTTTAGTCAAGCGAAGTTTTTGAACACCTCTAGCTTTAAATTTAAAAGCATCACTTTCATGCTAATTTATTATTATTTTCAATAACCAAAGTTAATCAATTTCATTATAAAGTTCGAAATTTAACATATATAGATATATGAATATTTAAAATTCACTCGAATATGGTTCGTTATTTCCTGCGCTAGTGTGGTTGATTTGAATTATCAATCAGTTTTTATGTTACTGTTCAGTGTTTAGATTATAAAGATTTATCAAAATCATGTGGGTATAAATTCAGTGTATTAAGAGACGTTTATTTAGAATTGGTCGTTTTACTTATATTAAATTATACATATAATACTGCAAACTAATTAATAAATTTGAAATTATATTGGAGTTATGTATCATAATATTACAATAAATATTAAATTTCGTTTAATGTGCTTCTACACGTCGAATGAATCTGTTGTTTTGAATGATTAATTTTATTAATAAACTTGATTATTGTTACAATTCTGAATGCATTATATATAATAATATTACTAAAATACAAACATATACGTTACCCTATTCTATTAACTTAGTACAGTTCTATTTACTGAATACTCTCAAACAGCAATAATTAATTAAAGGGTACTCTGTCTAGCAAAATTAAGAGCCTACTCGTATAAGCATATTTTAAATTCATTTCGTACAATTCTGCATTTCAATATATTTTTGAGTTCAAATTATAAAAATTATATGTATACAAAATTTATATAAATTTATAATAAATGAATATAATTTATTATTTATTTACATACATTTTATTATTTTATTATTTATTCATATTTCATTGGCATTAAGTTGTATATATATTTAAAACATTTTTTATATTTATCATATACGATTTATAATTGTTTGCACTCCTTCAGTAAATTTGGATTGGAAATCTATTTTCGAGTGATCAAATTTTCTTCCGAAAGTCAACGTAATTTTCTTTTTAATAAAATTACAAATAATGAAATGGATTCAACGATATCCGCACATTATTTTTTAAACAAGGATTCTATAGTTCAATCGATTCTAATTATTAAATACAATTATTTTATATTTAGAATACTAAGTTCGTTCAAATTGACAAAGGAAAAATTTCTTATAGTATTCGATTGAAAAATTAGTTGAAAACGAAAGCAGTGTGCTCCGCAGTGTTTCTAGATATCTACCAGAATTATAACAAACACATTAGACAATTAGCCGGCTTCTAGTGCTATCAATAAAAAATAAAGTATAATTTCAATAATTTAATAATGATTTAATCTAATGATTTCACAAAACAAAGTATTAAGTTACATTGACAATACGTCGTGGGGCATAATACGAGCTATGAACTTTGAGCGCATGTCAAAGACGTCATAGAAGCGTTATTTGCGGCGTTTGCAAATTCACTAAGCCAACTTGAACCAGCCAGAATTACCCTCGATGTTTCACTTCTGTTACACGCAGTGTAACTTTTGCTATAAATATTGATTTGCATACATATTCTATGTCTATTTCTTATATATTAACATTCTAACATATTCCAACATTTGACAATATATTATTTTATAATAATTTTTATGTGTTATATTTTTTTTTTGTTTATATGATAAATAATTTTCATGTTTTACACAAAAAAAATGTGAAAAGGGATTTTTGTAAAAATTTTGAAGGAAAATCGTAGACCGCATATATGTAGTATAGTAAGAACATATGAAGTATATTATATGTGTCCTGGGCCCTTTTGCACCAACACTTTTCACTTTACAAAACTTATAAGTGACTTTTTTTTGCAAAGTAAAAGTGAAAAGCGTTGCACCAAAGACTTAACATGATTTACTTTGCACTTTGCAAATAAAAATTTCATTGCAGAGTCTTTGCATAAAATGCAAAGCAAAGCGTTGCACCAAAAAATTAGATCACTTTCATTTTGTATTGGTTTTTGAAAGCATTTAGTTTCTGTATGTATACTTGTTTTTTGTTTGTTTGATATTTTGATGCTATGAGTACATGATTTATGCATAGTATGTACTTATGAGTTTAATTTTTGTTTAAAATAAAAGTTTTTAAAATAATATTTTATTTTATTAATTTATTTTATTACAATTTGTAATATTTGTATAATTTTAGTACAATTATATGTTATACATTAACACAAAACACAAAATTTTTGTATACGATTTCTTTTATTGACATTGAATCTTAGATCAAGAAGTTGTGTATATCCATAGAGACCATTTTTATGCTTTTAATTTATTTTGCAGTTTGAAAAGTTATAAAAAAAGAATTTATATGTAAAGAGTATGGGTATGAGGTGTTTTAACAACAATTACATTGAAAAACAAAGTTAACAAATATAATAAGATGCTTTTATATAAAAATTTAGTTGAAAATCTGTCATTATTATTTAATTTTAAAATATTATAAGTTATTAAAGTATTGTTTACTTGTCGCTGTGTATTATCCTAATACAAAAGAAACCTACGCATAAAGGGCCTAAATTACTGATTTTATTTAGAACATTTTTCTCAATTTATACAAAATTATCTTAAAACTGACTTAACTAATTTTACTATCAACGTTAAAATAATATGTTGTCTGTTATCACTAATTTTAGTGAACTATATTATTTTTAATTACATTTCAAACAAGGTTCAAAAAACGACGCAAGTCCAGGCACTTGTGATTTTTTCTTCTATTGTCTTTAGAAATATATTTTTATTATCATAATTAGATACGGATAATTAGATATTTAAAAATGTTACAATGTTAGCTATTATAGGATATTTTTTACCCATGTTTTTTCTTAGTTCATAATTCGGAGAATTTGAACAATAACAGACTTATAATAATAATAAACTGATCATTATAATAAATAAGTGTTCATGCTTAAACAATAATTCACATAAAATATTTATATTAAATGTATTATAAAGTTTTTTTTGAAACTGAACTCTTTAATTCACAATTTCAAAGTATTGTCCGGTAATATATCCCTTTAATTATTGCAACTAAATTTATTTCAAAAACAGCAACACTATTTGCTTAAACTAATTTTCTATTTCTATTTTTTTAAAACTATTTTTATTTATTTATTAATGATTTCTTACATTTTACGCATTTTGTCTTTTATTAATATACATAAGAAACTTTTCTTGTGTGTAAAGCAATCATTTGCAAAATTGGCAGGGTGAATTAATCATTTGCAATTTTTTTGTAAAGTTTTGCAGTTTACTTTTGCAAAGCGTAAAGTAAAAAGTATTGGTGCAACAGAAAGTGCAAAGAAACTAGTTTTTTTGTCAAATATTTCACTTTTCTTTTCATACTTTACTTTTCATTGAAAAGTACATTGGTGCAACCAAAGAGTATATATACATAGAGTGTGCATCACTCAAAAAATCTTAAAAATGAAGTGATGGCAATTTCACAAAAATCGGTCGCAGAAATCGGGGAAATAGTATTTGAGTTATTTTTGTGTCACATGGACTCGTTGTGACTCAATTTTTAATTTTTCAGCTTTAACATGCGGGAGAGTTTGGAGTGTTTAAGCATTTTATACTTAATAAGTTTTAAAGAAATTTGTATTGCTTTTCTGCGCTCTGAACTACAGTTGTTGGTATTTTTATGTAGAAAGGTGCATTTAACAATTGAGAAATCAAGAAGAGCAACTTATGAAAATATCAAAGCAATAAATGTCTGCAAAAATACCAAAAAACTTATTTTTTATTCACAATCCATTTTTTTTCTTCAATATAGAATTTAAAAACCGAAAACCGAAATTTTTATTTTCAAGTTTAACTGAAACACATTTGTATAGAAGTAAACAGCACAGTATATTTTGTAAATCATTGTATGTTATTCGCAATTTTATGAAATTTTGGCGAAATTGAGATTTCGTACAATTTTGGCGAAATTTGAACTCATATAATTTTTTATCTACTAATTGAAAAATTATCATTTTTTATATTTTTTACAGGTTAGGATATTATTACTATTTTTAAATAAAAACATGTTTAAATTTTAATAACAGTAAAATTAAAATTGAAAATTTGCAAAAATCCCCCGTGTTTTTACGACTTTTTTCACTACAATCTGCGATACCCAAAAAATGTATATAAATTTTCCATGAAATTTTTTCCACTAATAGCCTAATGTTAAAGGATCACAAAAGTTTGCTGTTCCCAGTCTATGTTTTGTATATATTTCAGATCTCAGATATTACAGAATAATTATGCAAAATATGAGCTTCAGTAAACTTCATAAAGTTTAACAAAAAATTCAATAAGTAATAATATAAGGACAGTTATTCTATTATAAATATTGCTTACGATGACGACTATGATAATATAAGTGCAAACTATCTGTTCTTGTTGAGCTATAGACCACCCCGCTAATCCTTCTTTTATTGCGGTTTTGTTTTTAATTTTAATAGTTTATTGTTTTTTATTATTAAGTTATTTTTATTTTTTTGCTTATTATTTATTGTAAAGGTTTTTAAAAAACAACATATCTAGGTAAAAAATTGTACCATATATAAATGGTGACTTATAATTTATAAATTCAGTTATTAATATCATATACATACGCTAAGAAAGTCAAAACACGTCAGCAATAGCAATTTAAATTTTAAAAGTGTTTTAATTTAGCCAATTGTGAAATAAGTGAGGATAATGATAACAAGTGCCTTGATGATGTGCTTTCTTCTTCTTTGATAGAACTCGATTAAAATAACTCTAGGGTGTCTAGTAACTGTGCAGTAGAAGCCTACTCTGATCTAGAGTGCAATGACATCGAAAATTGCATTATATCAGATGCATTTTCCAATTCAAAGAACATAAATATTGATTTATTGTCTTTAAGATACACAATAGGGTACGTAGCTAAAAAAATACTTTTAAAACTAAATAGTGAAGCTTGCAATATAAACTTAAAAAAAAGGGATGAAATTTTGACTGCTCCAAGTGAGCTTTTCATCTACTATAAAAATTATAATTCTCTTTCAAATTTCGGTAACCTGTTTGCGCCATCAGAAAGTTTTTTCACTGTTTCTTGTAAACATATCGAGATTTTGAACAAGTATTCAAAAATAAACCAGATGCAATTGGCATTAAAAGTTTAATAATAGAAATGTGCAAGAAAAAAACCCCTCAGTGGTTTAATGGGCCCTGTAATGAACATTTAATCCAGCTTCTTGATTTTTTAATTCTGCTTTTACTTCGTAAGCATTGCTTGTGGGCCTTAGAGAAGTCTAAAATCAACAAACAATTCTAAAATGATTAAGAAATATGTTAGCTCTACAATTCAAGTTAGCACTTAATATAAGATCAATTAATACAACTCTTGTTAACAATAACGTAAAGGAACTTAGCCAGAATTTAGTCATAAAAATATATAGTGAATTTATATTTTTTTTGAATGTTAAGAATAAGAATATTATTAAAATAATTTGTATTATTAAATAACCAAACATTGTAAAATAGATGATTATATTCTTAGAATTAATTAAGTTAAGCAAGTGTCAAATTAGCGAATATTATATAAGTACATATTTTACATTTTCTTAGAATTAAATTAAATTGTAATATTGCAAGTATTAGTAAAATAACAAAGAACAAAACATACCAAATAGTTTAATAAACGAAATATAAACATATGTAAATATACATACAAATTAAAGAAAACGATCATAATATAAAATGCATATATATATATACATATGTTTTTATATCCAAAAGAGCATATTTATAACCAACAGAGCGGTTGAGTGTGATAATGTGCACATATCAATGAAAATGCAGTCTCTTTGCACTCATATAGTAAAAGGACTCAAATATTGAGTAATTCCTGGGTTTTTAAAAAACCAGTAGAACAAAATTTTTGTGACTGATATTTTTTTCGACATGCACACTCTATGTGTATATACTCTTTGTTGCTACTCTATAATATTTATACTCAATGGTGCAACGCTTTACATTTTTTGAGTGTTTTCAAAACTTTGCATAACTCAATTCTCAAATTAATGCTTTATGTTCTCAATGAGAGCAAAATGCTTAAAAACTTATAAAAATTTGCAAAGTGCAAAGTGAAAAGTGAAAACTGTTAGTGCAACAGGGCCCAGTTCGATGAGTTTTTATTTGGTACTGTCAGTATGTTCTCAGTTCGTGAGCAATTCGATTTTAATGTGAACACATATATTTCTCTGAGCATTTGCCGAATTGTCAATAATCGGGTCACTATATCTCACAGTTGTCATATAAATTGAAGATTTAAAGTTGAGCTTTTTCTGTTTTCAAAAAAGATAACATGTACAAATTAAATTTAATACAATATTTTCTTAAATTTATATGAGAGAATATAAAATATATTAATCATATCGAATCAGATGTAGTTATAGTATAAAATGCCGAATAAAACATAGAAAACTTTTTTGATTTTCGAATGTAAATTAAACATAAACAAATTAAACATAATTGAAAAAATGTAACCTCGTTTGTTATATTGGCCGAATTTGGACCTCTATATCTTAAAACCGTCACCACTTTTAAAAAGATATTCAAATTAAATTTACAGAATGTACTTATATTCGTGGGAGCGAATATACGAAAATTTTATTTAAATCGATTCAGGTACAGATATAGATGAAATAGAAACTGTCAAATCATACCCATGTTTTTGTTAAAAAAATTATTTTCTTTGGTATGTACATCATATAATATGTTAGGTGTAGTAAAAAGAAGTCTATTATTTTTGCAAGAAATTGAAGGCCTATTTACCCTAGTTAAAATGATCCAATTTAGGTCAAATATGCTTCGTTTTGTTCGACAACTTGTTGCCATTTTGATGGTAATTTTATTCTACCTTTCTCATAGAAGTCCTCGTCCTAATACAAAAAATATATATTCTTTAATGTATTCGCTTTATGTATACTTCAGACTTATCTTCTAAAATATTAAACTAAATATATTTTATATGTAATACTAGCTGACCCGGCGAACGTTGTCTCCCCTTGCAATTAATTTTCCTTGCTCAGCAGAGTTGTAATATTTGTTGTTATTCCAATATCTGTGTAGATAAAGAGATTGTCAAGTTTAACCGTGTAAGAAGCAATCCGTGTCTAGAATTAAACCGCATAATTTTAAGGGTAAAGCCTGAGCAATGTTAGTAATGTCCGTATATGTCAACTTAACTTTTAGCATTTAATGCGAAAATTATTTTGAATTTTTTTTTGAAACTGCAAAAAGCTCATATGCATTACTTATGTTACAAATATTTTCATGTTATTTCAAATCCTTATAAGCACTACATTTCAAATGAAAAGAGTTTTTTATTATTATATTAACAGTTTAATTATGAGCTACTATAATGTTACCTTAAAGCTAAATCATGAGCAATAAGCGTATATATATAGATCAGAAGCTTTTCCAACACGGTAACATGCAACGTATAGTTGCCCATGCGAAAAACATGGATTTTTCAAATTCTCAGTCCACTTACTTTTAATGTTTGTTTGAGATTTATTAATTGTCATCGCAAATGCTAAACGAATTGGAAATTGCAATCGTTTGAATTGAACTGAAACTTCGGTTGGTATAATTAGCATGCATGGAAGCAATATATTTTCTCTCTGGATTTTCCATTTAATATTGTTGATTCAATTAAGTTCATCATAATTCTTTTTATAACTAATCTTGTTGTTCCATTGCATAATTTTGGTGGGTTTAGATTGCGTAATAAAATGATTGGTGAACCAATTTTTAAAAGTAAATTGTGTGGTGGTAGTCCTGGCAAATCAAGCGAATTCAAGAACTTAGTGGGATAATTCACAATCTCGTTTTCATCTACCACTTTGTCGATGGACTTAAACGAAATTAAATTACCAGGCAGTATTGCTTGAGTTTTGAAATTGATTTTATCTCCATGTAAGTTCTTGGCAGTCAGAATCACTCTACTTTGAAGCCATTGATGATTCCGATAATTTTGATATATGTTAGGAAATAAGCGTTCTATTGAATCCTCTTTCGAATTAACAATTTTACAAAAATTTTCTGGAAATTTAATAAAGTATATGGACACTTCGCCACAAAATAGATGATTTTAGGCAAACATTGGTTTCATCAGCATAGGTTGAATATGGAATAATTGGCAATGATTGTCTAAAATCACCTGCCAGTAAAATTAAAGCCCCTCTAAAAAGTCTATTGGTGGCATTTATCTCTTTAAGTGTTCGATTTAATGCTTCCAATGAATATTTATATGACATTGTGCATTCATCCCAAACTATGATATGACATTTTTGAAGTACTTTAGCCATATTTGAATGTTCTTTTTATATTGCAATAAATAAAAAATAAAATGAAATGCAATAAATAATTGCTTCATTTTAAATAAATATATAATAAAAAATTGCTGAAATTAAATATCATATGAAATTACTATTTCTTTCAAATACATAATGAAAACTATAATTTCATTTAAGTTTAACATTATTAACATAAACGTATTTAATAAAAAAGAATATTTTGACCAATTTTCAATTTATTTCAATTAACATATATAATTTTTATTATATCTGTCATTTCTGCTACTTCGTAAAAGTTCGAACAATATACCCAAAAATACACAAAAATAAACAAAACAGAAATCAGTATCATTCAAACTGTCGCACAGTTTGAAATAGAAATTGTTAAATTTATTATTTAAGTTAAAATTATAACTAATATCGAATGTTTTAATAGCCTATGTTACGCCTAAAAACTATATAAATATGATTTGAAAATATCAAGAAGATTAGTTCAGTCGTTCAAAAGTTATTGAGTAACAAACAGACGAACAAACGATTTTATATATATATAGATAGATGTATTATATGTGTAATGTGTATTTAAAAAAATTTGATTTGTCTTTGAATATCAACAAAATGGACTTAAAAAGGAATTATGATTTCACTAGAATGTGTGTGGAAAGTGAACTTAACAATGCATTGAAAGCACTAGCATACCCTGTAAAAACAAATTTTTAGAAAGCATAAAGTTTGGAAAAATGATATAAGAGTCCGGGATAGTCATCCAAAATTTCGTATTACGATTAAAACAAACTATTCACAATCAAAAGAAGCATTTTTAAATAGAATGTTGATAGCAAAGAAGATAAAAAAAAAGAAACTGAGTGGAAATTTTGAATCATTGTGCCTCTTTGTGTAATATCGCAAAAAAATCTCTGTTCTTTATTCACAATACCAGAAGCGGATATAAAAAAGCATGCGTATATTTACTAATAGATTAATGATATTAATCTATACAATGGATTTTCCATTGGCGCGTTACCGAGTTTTATGTGTTCGGTTTCTCGATAGGGCTATCCTCTAAAATATTTTATTTAACAAAAATACAATTTTATGTAAACACAATTTGGAATAACTTATTATTGAACTTAATGGAAATTTTGGAATTGCTTTTCTATGATGAAAATATTGGTTATTAAAAGGTTACTACTGTGTGAAAAAGTGGACAGGCAATTATGTTTAGTTTGCATTTTTAAAAAAAGGCACCCACATATATAAGAGAAAGCATTACGATTTAAAAATATTTTAAGATCTACATCGTTATTAAAATGGCAATTATTAAGAAATGGGTTCCGAACTTTATTTTGGTCCACTTCTTGCCAGGAAATATCTAAAACAAGTTTATCTGTACACGAAGTTGAAAGGAAAGGGTCTTCTAAATTTGTTGGTAACATTCATATTGCGTGACATTTTTAGTGACATTTCGTCACAGGAAATTGAAACATACTTCTGAGCGTATATGAAGTTCCGACTACGAAATTTAAGGGATTTAAGGCTGGAGATTTGGGCCATTTTGAAACAAATTCCAAAAGTGTTTAAAAACAGTGTTTCCACTGTTACCAGCTAAAAGTTGTCGAAGCAACTCATTATTTGAGACCTTAAGTTTTTCAATCTCTAAGTTTTATTTTGAAATAATTTCATCCTTTATAGCTAAATCTAAACAAATCTTTTTTAGTTTATTATTTAGTTGTTGATATTTTTCTACCAATTTTCTTCTCCTAGGAGACAACTCAGAAGACGAACTATTTCTATGGGGCTGTCCGTTACCTATTGGAATTGCCTTTTCCACCTTCTCTATATCTTCTTCTATTATGTTATTGGTGACGGGTGGAGATAATGTATTTGAAATTATATCATTTGCTATAATTGAATTGTGAAGACAATCTATTTTATTCAATGAAACTTGTATGTTATTCTTATCACTACCCACTGCTTTAACCCATTAAGTATCAGGCATGTTCAAACATAAAATTTTATCGTGAAAGGTCTTATTTTACGTTAAAAATATTTCCTGCAAAATAAATGGCTAAATGTGTGCAGTGCAAAAAATTCCAAAAAATTTCCCATTTAATTTAGCATCAACTTAGTCTAACTCGCATACGTTTCGTCTGTAAATAAGTTTTTATTAAGTAATAATTCTTATATTTTTCTGAAATAGTTGCCTTTTTTAATGTTTTTGTAATTGAAAACAAATTCCGCCTTATTATTCTTTTACTAATATGGTATTAATGTACTTAATTGCAACTTTGGCGCATTTTCTCGTAACGAATTTTTAATGTTAAAAAACCAAAACACACAACGAAATTTCTCAGAAAGTGTTCTTACCTTAGCAAATATCGTGGTGAGTAGGGACCGGGTGGGCAAAATAACTAGACCGGTTGGGAAATTTTTAATGTTAAAAAACCAAAACACACAACGAAATTTCTCAGAAAGTGTACTTACCATAGCAAATATCGTGGTGAGTAGGGACAGGGTGGGTAAAATAACTAGACCGGTTGGGGAAAATATTCACGCGCCATTATGTGGCATTAATGCTTTTTATTTTTGTACTGCGTGATATTTTCATCTCATTACACAAAATATTGAATATTATTTGAATAATAAATTTATACACAATTTTTCGAGTAACTCTCAGTTTCTTTTCTTTGTTTTTTTGGTTGATAGAAGCACTATCAAAGAATACCTTACAAGAACGGCAACTCCATTGTGAACTAAAACTTGTTTTTTTTTGAAGAACAAGAATTGAACTTACCGTTCAAAGCTTTTGAAGAATTTAGTAAAAAATGCAGTAATACCAGCTAAAATCATAAAACTTTTTCACCTTTTTCCAATACTTCAGGTTTTTTTGAACGCAATATTTTGAACAATTCACCCCCTTGCGCTTAAAAATTTTGTTGCTCAAAATTGTACAAATACTTAACAAAATATACTTAGCAGAAAACCTCTGCGTACAGAAAATAAAGTTTGTTTCAACATATTTATTAAATAAATAAATTTTTTAAATCAATTTTATTTTTTGTTTGTACTTTAATTCGTTATCTTTATTTTAAGCTAAAACTTATTTCTAACAGATTAGTAGAAAAATTATAATAATTAAAAATGTAAAAAATCAGCGCTATGGGGTGGCAGAAAAAGTCTGTGTACAAAACATATAAAGGGGAATTCCCGAAGTTTTAACAGTAGAACTTTGGCGTGCTTTATGTTTTATTGAACCAGTATATCATTATACACAATCCCACGCACTTATTTAAAAATTCAACGATTAAAAAGTAATTAAATTTATAATGGCAAATAAAGGAAAAGAAATTATTATTAGTGGGAGCAGTATTATTATTGATCTATGGAAAAAAAGGAAAATGTATCGCGAAATTGGTCAAATCGTTAAGCGGTCACCTTTTTTTATCCAAAGAGTAGTGAACAACTACAACTAAACAGGATTATTGACCTCGAAGTTGAGATCTGGGCGTCCATCCAAGCTGTCAACAAGAGAAACCCGCAGCATTATTAATTCAGTGAAAGAAAGTCCTCGTCTAACTGGACTGTTATAGAAATATATTGACCAGACATTCCAGAAGCAAATTCACGTGGATACTGTACACAAAATATTAAAAAAATACCACAACCATGGCCGGTTAGCACGAAGTAAGCCACTTATTTCCAAAGATATTAGAATGAAGCGTTTAGCATTCGCAAGGAAGTATTTAAATAAGTCTCCAGAATTTTGGAAACGCATAATTTTGTCTCTTTAGCATCAAAGGTCAAACAATTATGTGACGAATCCCGGGTACTGCCTTTAATAATGAAGATTTGTTTCCAACAATAAAACACGGTAGTGGTGGAGTGATAGTACAGGGGTGTATGACGAATAATAGGGTGAGAAAAATAGAATTCATTGAGTCGATAATGAATAAAGTTGATTATTTAAATGTTTTAAAATGCAATTTAAAGAGCAGTACCAAGAAGTTGGAGTAACAGAATAACTACTAACTTCAACAAGATAACGACCCAAAGCACACGGCAAATGTTGTAAAGCTTTGATTGCTTTCAAATGTGCCCAAGCAAATCAAAATGTCATCATAATCGCCATATTTGAATCCTATAGAACATTTATAGGTTTTACTGAAGCGTCGGGTACATGAATACAATATAACCTCCAAAGAAATGCTGAAGAACGTGAGCGACGCGAAATGGAGTAAAATAAGCAGCGATGAGACTGCGAAGCTGGTCAATTCGATACCAAAACGACTTATGGAGGTCATAAAAAGGAAAGGCTATCCAACAAGTTACTAAAAAAATAAAATCTTTTAAAAAATAATATATTTCGACGCTTTTTAAACTCTTGTACGCAGACTTTATCTGCCGTCGATAGCGCTGATTTTTTGCATTTTTAATTACAGTGGTCGTCCAGTATAACGAACGCTCGATATTACGAATTTTCGATATAACGAACACCCAAAATATTTACATTGATTGTTCTATATAACGAACGAAAAAAAAAATTCTGCTCCATATTACGAACAAAAAATTTTTTGTTTCTTATTCGTTTTTGTTTTATACAAATTATGCTTTTGAATATAATTTTACTATAAAACTAGCATTATTCAGCTTAGAATATGCATGTAATTGTCCGTTTTTTTTTTTTTCTGAGAAAAATGCCTATATATGTATGGCAAAATGCATATATGCAGGCGCCACTGATCTGTTGTTATGCTTAAATATCCTATATTATATTTTCAATTTGATTGTTAGTGTGACATTAGTACATACGAAGTTAATAAATGGAATAATGCTGATAATACCATCGATGTCTCGGACGAGGATGATGGATCTGATGACGAAAATATAGAAGAAAATAATTTAGAAATTATTAAACATAAAGATGCCATAAATCATTTCGAAAAATGCATAAAGTGGGCGATTAACAATAATGAAACTTCAAAATTAGCTGTACTAAGAGAACTACAAGAAAAAGCTGTTCAGAAAAGTCTTGAGTGTAGTAAAAAACAAACAAAAATTAATGATTTTTTTTACTCTACACTATGATTGAATGCGTCCTTTCTTATAAATAATTTTTGTAACAACCGAATAAAAAATACTTTTAAATAAATATATACTCGTACGTGTTTATAAGTTAATTTATGAACTCAAATATATGAAATCTCCTAAAAATAACCATATTGGTAGGTAAATGTATAACTTTCGATATTACGAATTTTTCGATATAACGAACAAGGTGTGCAACATAAAATTCGTTATATTGGACGTCCACTGTATTATAATTTTCTACTAATCTGTTAGAAAAAATTTTTAGCTTAAAATGACGATAACAAATAGAAGTACTAATAAAAAATAAAATTTTCTTTCTGTACGCAGAGTTTTTCTGCTAAGTGTACCTTCTGCCCAAAAAGTACCCCGATTTTGTAAATAAAACACACAAATTTAAATTTTATTCCAAATTTATTTTATCTCCTTTAAAATATGCTCCTTCTAAAGCGATACAAATATGTCAACGGTTAACCCAATCTTCCATACACTTTTCGTAGGCCCGTGAAGGTATGGCTTTTAGTTCCTTCAGCGAATTCTCTTTTACCGATTCAATCGACTCAAAACGCACACCACAAAGGCGCAATTTAAGTTTTGGGAACAGAAAAAAGTCGCACGGAGCCAGATCTGGCGAATATGGTTCCTGAGCGATGACAGTGGTGCCGTGTTTGGTCAAAAAATCGAGTACAACAAGAGCTGTGTGCGATGGAGCATTGTCGTGGTGAAGAATCCAATTGTTAGCTTTCCACAAATCAGGTCTTTTCTTACGGATGGACTCACGCAAATGCCACTGAGGTAATATTCTTTATTGATGGTATGACCCTCTGGCAAAAATTCGTAATGAACAACACCGCGGTAGTCGAAAAAACAGTGAGCATAACTTTAATTATCGAGCGACTTTTGCGCGGTTTTTTGGGTTTTGGCTCGTTCGCCCCATTCGCTCGATTTTTGACTGGTTTCGACGTCATACTCATAAATCCATGTCTCATCATCTGTTATGATGTGTTTCATGAATGTAAAGTCACTTCTTCACACACATTCTTTCGGTATTCTTTTTGCAAAAAATCAAGATGTTTCGGAACAAGTCAAGCTGCAACGCGTCTCATGCCCAATATATCATGTAGAATGTGATGAATCCATTTGAGATGTTTAAGTCACGAGCAATCTCCCTTTCAGTCATAAGACGATCTTCCAGCACAATTTTCTTGATTTTTGCCACGTTTTCTTCGGTATTTGATGTTGATGGACGTCTAGAACGAGGCAAATCTTCGATCACTTCACGACCCTCTTTGAATGATTTATACCACTCGTATGCCTGTGATTGAGATATAGAAGAGTCCCCGTAAGCTTTCTGCACCATTTTTAATGTTTCAACACATAAAATTTCGTTCAAAACACAAAATCTCAAACAAACTCGTTGTTCAACTGAATGTTCCATAGTAAAAATCGCTAAATGCACTTGAGGTAGTCTCACATTAACAGCTGTTGTAAACAAACTAGTTGACAGATGGCGCTCAAATTTGTACCATATGGCAAGAAAGGGTGTACCAACATAACAAAAAAAAGTTTTGAAAAAGGTCTATTACTTAAGGAGTAGTTAACAAAATCCGGGTACTTCTTGAGCAGATAGTATATCTACTTTAAATGTAAAGTAGTAGTGTATTTTGTCGTTGTAAATCATCAAAAATCCTTTGTATACCAAAATCGTGAATTTAAAAATGTTATAACATGTTAATGATATATAATACATTTGATACAATTTCAATTACATAAATAGCTTTTTAGCCATTTATGTTAAAATATTAGTAGTTGCTTATTTTATGGTCAATTTAAATACTTTTAAAAATATTTATTTTATCTAAAAATATTTCTACTTAAATAAAACCATTTAAAACTAATAACTACGATAACTAATAACTAAATTTAAAAAATAAGTGTGTGCAAATCAATATAATGCATCATTTACTACTGCCGTATGGAAAAGAAAATTGAAAGTAGCTTCGACCTTTTTTATTAATTTCAAATCAAAATAAAACATTTAATATTAGTTTAAAATTTTATTAGAAATAATGTTACATACTTTTAAAAATAATTTGAAGAAAATGTAACTCATCAAAAAAGTAATACTCGGAACTATTTTTGGATTTTTAAAACTCTATTCCACTTTTTGCATCGTTTCTAAAGAAACGAATGTAATAAATTTTTAATATAAATTTATTCTGTAAAATTCATATAAGAAAAGCATTTACAATAAAGAATTGATTGAAAAAAATTTCACAAACAAAACTAAAAATTTTTGTAAAAAAAATGTTGATTTAAATGTTCATATAATAAACATTATAATATTAATAACCAAATAAGGTATGTATGAATGTTTTACATTACTAAGATGTATATATACCTATGATTAGCAAATATTAACAAATTATAAGCTGCACCTCCAGAAAAGAGTATAATAATTTCATACTAGCGTGGTAAGATCAAATGTATTCAATAGGTGTGGCAAAAGGTTGTAATAAAGGAGTTTTCTTTAGAAATTTCTTTTCGTTACGTTCCAAGTGGGCAGAGTTTTCGTTATTTGAAATGTATTCTTCGGTCACTAGAAGGTTACAAAGTTGTACACCGACGTAAGGTATGCGGTTTTAGTAATGCTATTTACTTTATGTGCAATATTTAAAGGTATATTGCAAGAGTATTCAAATTTGGAGTTCATCAACTCAAGCAGATGGAGACGATAGAGGAAGACATATAACAAGAACAACAAATTAACGTATGAATCGTATATAACAGATAATATAATGATTGATGTGATCATAAACTAATAAAAATTTAGAATGAAAGTAAACACTGGTGGTCTATGCGGAATTATTAGTTTAGCATTACTGCAAAACCTTGAAATTGGGTTACAGTTGAATAAATAAGCCATTTTCAAGTTGTGAGTAGCATAGAATCAAGTCTGTTGGACGAGTATCGTAACAGCTATGGTAAAAAAATAACGAGGAATTTGAACTTACATGTAGCAAAAGACGACTATAAATGTCCATTTGACTAACAATCGATGAGTACTCCATTCGTAAAACAAAAACAATATATAACGACATTAAACTCCTTGTAAGACTTTTAACAAGTGCCATTTATGTAGAAGCTACGGTCAAACTACTATGTCTAAATGAATAAAAACTAATAGTACTAAATGCATATTCAGGAAATAAAATTTGGCTCCAAAAACAGTTGGGTCCTTGGGACACAAAATGACATGCGAATGACATCCAATTATCAAATGAACACATTTCAGTTATTCAAGATAGTAGAAAATAATCATTATATCATGCAGATGGGTATAAGGGAATGAAAAAAGGCGTATAAATAGATTAGATAGTTGTAGATACCATCACAAGCCTTCATGCCATATTATCCGCAGTATCCGTTGTTATTGATAACGGATACTGGATAAATAGGGTTATCCGATAAACAGCTGTATTACCGCATCGCTTATCATCAGGAATAGAACGATATATACCGTGTTGAAGCCGTATTATGTCAGCAGTAGAATAGCGGTACTCGTAGATTGACAAAAATGCTTTGGCTGTTAAATGAGAAATCTAGACATTATTTTTTAATCTATATGCAAAGCAGCGGTTATAAACCGTTGAATATTACATCCAGAAAAACCATCAACAACGTTGTACATAGGTCGATTGACAAATTATGCCAATTTAATTAAAAATTTTAACTTTAAAGTACTGAAAGAGGGCTTCACTACCGTCAGAAATCAGAACAAATTTTTCAAATTTTTCTGAATATTAAATATGTAAATGTGAACTTCATCAAACATCAATGACTTTATAATAATAAAAAAAAAATGAATCAAACACCGACAAAAGCCAAGAATATCGCAAAAGAAACAAAATAAAAAAAAGCGCAAACAAAATTTTAATTGTTCTTTGAATATAAAAAAAGTCTCAAGCATGAAAAATTAAAAGAGTGCCGAACTAGAAACTGAGGGAAATGATACTCAGGAGCCTGCTCTGGGCATCAAAAAAATGAGAGAAATGGCGTGCATATTAGTGTTTTTGCCGAATATTAATGAAGATATTAAACAAATGCCAAATTCATGGGAACCATACATAGATTATGTGTGACCAATAGTTGGGAAAATGCTTATAATTATCGTAGAGTGGCTAGAAATAATACTGCAAGTGGCTAAAAGTAAAGATGACGTGCAGGAGCTATTCGAGTGTCACAATCATTATACTTGACAATATATTTGCCTCGAATGAAGAACGTATCACTAATGTTATGAAGAACAGAACATGATTCAATATCAATGGAGTTCATAAATATCTAGCAAACAAAGGAGTAAAATAACACCGACTTATTGCAATGGGTACTACATCGGGCAATTTGCAAGGCAATGTTTACGAGTTTAAATGCCAACACAAATGCGTGCCATGCGTTTACGGGACAATCTATTTATTTTGGGTCTGAAGTTTGAGAAAGCGACTAGATTCAGAGTACGTAGATATCGAACAAACAAACAATGTGGTGAAGAAAATATATAAATAGTGTCAACTTATTCCAAGGCAATTCGATAATTTTACTGCAGGAATAATCTGCAAACGCTATGTAAATCAAATTGGTACTTACAATGTTTATACAATAGAGATTAAGGAAAGGAAAAATGGAATGAAAATTTCGGATTTTCGCGATAATTGATAGAATTACCATTCACGCGGACACATTAAGCTTAATTCATACCTGCACTAAGATAATTGAAATGATTTATTTAACTGCTTATAATTAGTTTTTGCAAAAATGAAGCAGTGTCCGAATGAGGCACAAAGTATTTGTTTAACTAGTAGTACAAAATTATTAACGTATTTAATAAAATAAAATATCAGGGACAATATTATTAATAATTACAATATAAACCGTAATTTTTTCTTTTAGATTTGTTTTGTAATAAGTTTGGATAGATGTTTGGTTTTTCCTAGCGCAGCGAGGCGCCTTTCTTGTTCGCAACGAGGCGAATAAAACTAGGTTGCAACTAGGCAACTTGAATAAAATAATCAGTGAGACTCAATGTTCTGTTTGAATCTGAATTCTTTATTAAATTTGTACAGTATATATACTTATTCTAACTTAAACACTAACCTACCTGAATATTATGTTCGCCTAGTAATTTTCATATAAAAATGCTTAATATGCATTTCAATTAATTTAAAAATATGAATTTATTATTATTATTTAATAATTACCTGAAATACTAAATAATGAAATTCCAATGCAAGTTAATGCACTTTACGAATTTCATTTGCGCAAAACAAAAGAATCAAATTACTTTTCTTTTGCGCTTCTTCATATGGTAAGTGTGTGATCAATGTCTTTGCTTTTGGCATGTGCCAGTAACGTATATCATCATATTACCATTAACAAATAATTATTTTGTTTGTTAATATGTAGATATACTACAGTTTAAAAACAGCTTTAAGTCTGGTTGAAACACATTGGCATCACTTTTAAAATATGTTAAATTCTTTTTTTTTAATATATGTTGTTTTTTGTGTTGTGTACAATACGAAATATAAAAATTGTAAACACTTAAAAATAATTAATTTAAATAAAAGAAAGCAACATGAACTATAAAAAGTGATCGTAAGCATTATTTATTATATATTTAAATTATTTCATATATTTATGTATTTGAATTTGTTACTAAAAGAAATGCTCACATGATTTTAACGGATGATTGGAATTTTGCAACATATTTTTAGTGAACATTCATAATAGACTGATTATTAAATTTGGGTGCACTGAAACTTAAGACTTCTAATTTTTTGCGAGTAAAACCTTACTCTAAAGATTTTAAGAGCATTGTTGTTGCTTCACATGTTTTCTTTCGTAAATTTCGAGTATTTTTTTGCTATCATGAAAGAAAAAATTTTGAATATTGTTTTTAAGCACTATATATATATTATATATTTGAAGTACCTTACAGAAAAGAGCAAAAACATATCCATTAAAAGGTGTTCATAAGGACTTTAAAAAAATCTGAAGTTAGACACTTTCTATATCAAAGTAAATATCGAAATTCAATTACTCTTCGTTCATTACATACACCGCCCTAAACTTTTCAAGCGCATATTTGTACAGTTTTAGTGGGAAAATTTTTTGAGAAGAGTAACTGTAACATTACCGTTACGGTCAATATTCAAAAGCGCAGGTTGTGTAATATGATCACAATCAACCTTTAAATATAATTTACTTAATAGAAACACGAAAGGGAACCCCTCTGTTAATCGAAAAACTTAATATAATTAACAACACAAATCATGATGCACTTACCTGACAAACGACCGTCACGTGTCTAGTTCCCAGAAGAATTACAAGTAAAAAATTTATTTTTATTTATGAAGTATATTCAAAGTTAACCTACCTACTAAACAATTGCAATTTCAATTTGAATTTCAATTAAATTGGTTACAGATTATTGTATGTATATGTTAGGAACTGTATTAAAAACGATATTCCAAAACACAATTTTAATTCAATTATTTAAAATTTTTAAGAATAACTATTTTAAAGCTTAATCCAAAAAGCCTTACCGAAATTTTTATATAATATTTTGGTGCAAATTGATAAGAGCTAACATACATGTTTAAAAAATTATACATATGTTGTGCTTTTATGCAAGGTACAGAATTTTCTGCAGAAAGTAAATACCTTGTCGTTTATAAATGCTTCTGGCCTCATTTGTTGCTGAAACTTCATATTATTTGAACAACATAACGTCGCCTATACAAATTGTGATTATTATCACAACATGGAAACATGTTTTTCTATTGCCACCCCTTATTATATATAATTCAATTTAAATTACATACGCTTTTATGTATCCCACAAAAATATCATTTCCGGTCAAATCTTTACCGTTTTCCTGTTTATTAGGAACACTCTTTGGTTTAGCAGATACTGTACATTAGTATTCCAACATATGGTTTAATTTCCTTTAAATTACAACCATTCAACATTTTTTTCATTAATGTAACCACAAGTGGTTTACAATATTGAAATTCATTTAGTACACCTGTTTGATTTTTCTTGCTCATTTAATGTGGGTTTTTCTATTTTAGAACATATCGTATAAAAACTTTGTATTAATAAATTTAAACCACAAAAATAACATTGTAAATATAAAAAGAGTCCGTTTTTGGTGTTCTGAAAATTAAAGTTGGAAGGTAAGAACCATATATACCAGTTATATATGGTACATCTAAAAGTTGAATGTCGACGTATCTGAAAAATTTTAATGTGATACCTGTTAAGTTTAATTTAACAAAAAATTTTGTATATGTGTATTACATTAAAATATTAAAGAAAGTTGTCAAAGATACGTTTGAACCATTAGTTTTTGTGCTAATTACTTGTATATTTACATCTTAAACATTTCAATATAAATTTATAAATATTTAGTTTGTGATTTGGTCAAACTATGCCAAAATAGAATAATATTTTACTCTAAAAAATTGATGTTTACAGTCAAGAAAACTAAAATAGGCGCATTTCGAAAACAAAGCATGATAATCGAAAAGTCGTGAATCTTTTTGACATATGTCTGTAATAACATAAACAACCAACGATCATACTCTATAAAAATGTTTCTAGCCATAACATCAAAGTATCTGTCGGGCTTATGAATATAATCAAAACAATAGTAACAGATGATATAGAGGGAGCAAATATTTTGTTTATAAACCAAATTAAACCATTTTGAGTGAATTTTTTGAAATTTTCTAGAATATTTCCGTCCCGCTGTTCGAAAGAAAGTGAACAAAATGTTCAGCATACGCAAAGAGGAGATTTTAGTTGTAAATAATTACTTTTGTTCTGATTTCTACAGAGAAGAAATTAGTTGCTAAGGCTTTTTACCAGAGTTAGAAGATCTGGCATAGCTTTAGAGAAAACGTACGCTTGCATTTACTAAAAAATTAAAGGCAATACATTTTTATCGGATATTTTTAATTACGAATAAATTACCAAATGATACAGTAATTAATCACAGTTCTTAATTTCGTTGCTTTAGCAAATGATGTGTCTATTATATCACTGTGGTCTAGGACTAATTTTTAGAAACACAACAGCATTTTATTATTCGTTCAAAATATATCAAATTAAATTTATTAAAATATAATTAATTCAATATAATTACAGCTTGTCTTTTCAGATTAAATAATCTTTCTTATCCAAAAGAGCATCTCTTATATTATCACTGTATGAGCAAACTAATACCATGAATAATTTGTAAATAGCAATCTTAAGTTTAAGGTAACAACAACAGCAATATTAAGTTGATTTTTTAGTATATGAAAGTAAGGTCTGATAGGTTTCAAATGCAAGTAAAATATTCCAACTTCTTTCATCCTTGTTCAGAATAATACAATTTTTCGAAAACATTTCAACATTTCCAATATGCTCAAGTTGAATATTATCAATAAGATTGTTATTCACTTACAGAAAAGTGAACATCAAATTGATCGTATTAATGGCTTTAACTACTTTATACTTTCCCCATCAATTTATAGATTATGCACAGATTTCTGTTATACAATATGTATACATCAAACAGTAGAGGTAAGCAGTACCAAACAACGGTATAAATCGTTAATACATTACTACTACACATTATGCGAAATTGCATGAAATACCCGTAAACCAACAATAACAACAAGTACAACAATAACAATAGAAAGACGCACAAAAAGGTTAACAAGACCAAATTAAGTGGTCGTAGAGGACGAAAAGCGTAACATTAATGCAGTTTCAGTGGGGTTACTCGAAAACAGTCTTTTTCGATTTAATATACATTTATCATACATTGAGAAAATATTTTTTTACTTTATCCCTTTTCAGCTATGTACAAACACAATTTGTTGTTAATTCCCAAAAGAATTCCCAGGCAATAAACATAAAAGCAAAAAAAGTAGACAGCAAGTGTAAATCTACCCGTCCATTTAACAAGTTGTTTATATGGACGTTTTGTTGCCGGTCCCACTATCACAAAAAATATTTGTGCGGATGCAGTTATATTTAATTATCCTACTAAAAATATGTTTGTCAGTAATATGTTTAACATACATAACGAAAAACTTTGTACTTTACGAAACAACCATTACTACTTTAACAAAATAAAATGTTGAAGTTTATATATACCCCAAACCTTATTTTATTTTACCGTTATCCTGTGTCGTATTTTGTTGCAGAAACCTGTGTCGTATTTTGTTGTAATGTTTTTGATATCAAAAACTCTAATTTTATATATCTAAATGACATAAGATTTAAAAAAATTTCAGAAAGGAAAATGAACACATTGTCCAATAAAGCGACAGCTTTCTCTTAAGTCTGTTCCTGTACGTACTTATAGTAAAACTCAAGTAAACCGACTTGAATATTACTATTTGAAATGCTTCAAATATAGTTCTAACTGTTTGAAACTTCGAGCTCTATGTGTATCGGAATACTGTATGGTTCTCTAACATTAGGTATACGACAAAATGGATTAAAGTGACACCTGAAGCAGAACACTATATAGTATGCAAGTATTTGCTGTAAAGAACTTGTGTGTTCGTTCCAGTTACTATTCAAGTTACTCGACGTAAACGTAGTGAATATATACAACATAAACGACAAAACGCGGAAAAACTAATTAGTTATGCCAAATTATATACAAAACACTATAAACACAAGCAATACATGTTGTTCCAGCTTACATAAGATTTCTCTTGTTTACCTCAAGAAGCCAAAACTCGGTTCATTCTTATGTTTTCCCCCATTTTTACTTCAGCAAGAATAATCGAATGCATTGTTTTCCATACTTAGTCAATTGCGAAACTAAATTTTTCTTAATATGAATATTTTGTTGGATGTTTTATATTTTTTTTGACTACAGTATTTAAGAAAACTGTATTTTTAAAAAATATGTCATAGAAATGTTTGGTCGTCCTAAAAGCTGTACATTTCTGAGTACCTGCAATTACCGAAATTAATCCTGACATCCTTAATTTTCAAATACAGGATGTCATCTTTAAGTGAATTTTAAAAACGATTTAAGGGATTTTCAAACATATAAAATCCAAAATTCAGAATATTATGTAGAAAAATTAATTTATGTAGCTTTTGTATCTTTCATTTTCAAGCATATGATTAATTGATAATGACAATTCTGTAATTTTCGCAAAAAAAATATTTTGTGTATTTCATATTTATTAAATATTAATTTTATATGTTATATTTTTTAATTTTCTATTTTTAAATCTGACTAGAAAATGCCATTTTCTATCAGAAGTGCTTTTGACTCTTTAAAAGGGTTATATGATCTATAATATTTAATCTTTTACGTGATCGTTTTCGCGTTAGTCTAGTTATTGTCTTTTTGTTTACATTTTGAATTTAATTTTGTGTGGGTTACTAAATAAAATTTTATGAAGGTTTTTTGTTAATGGAAATATTGTACTTAATATGTTATGAGCTTACCTTAGTTCAGGATTGTTTAATTCTCTTTCACTTGTAGTATTTATTATTCGTAATTTATCACTTTAAGTTTTATAGAATCGAGTATTGTAGTTGATGCAGCAACTTCAAGCAAAGCTTATGAGATATATGGTGAGATATAGGGTGGGCACTGCTGGTTATTTTTTTACTCATTTATATCCCTTGACCTTTAATTACTGACTCTCGTTTTTGAATTTATCTTTTAAACTTTCTACACTACACTTAAAGAGATGTAAATTTGAATCACACTACAATGTTCAATTCTGCATTGCTTGCCTAAGTCACATTCGTTTATAATATCTGTTCTTTTTTTAATACAATTCTGATAAAAGTATAGAAAAGTGAATGTTTTTAAAATAAAATACTTTCCAGTATTATTATTGCTCTGTTTTTCATTCATATTACTTTATCATAATTGCTTGGAAAGTTCATCAAATTAAGCATACTTGTGATACTTGTAATATTTTCTCTATCAACATTTTAGAGAACATTTTATTGCTATAATACTTAACATTTTTAAAACAAAAAGTTAAAAGAAATAATGGAAACTATTATAAATGCTATACTTTAAATTTATTTTTAGATTTTAAATTTCTTAAAAACTACATCGAGTGATTCAAACTGTTTTTGAAGTAATTACTAAAAATTATTATATTTTCATAAAAAAGTAAGCACATCCTTTACTTACTAAATCATTCAAGATTGTGCTCAACAATCGTTGTTGCAGAGTCGTTTTTAAGAAATCCAAAATGTACATTTTATAAGTAGAATGAAGTTTATCCCTACTAGCCAGAACCAACCATAAGAATCCATACGAATTTCATCCAAGTTAAGAATAGGATACTTATCATTGATTCTAATATCATTCTGATAAGATATTACAACAAGGTTTTTTAATTTTTCTTTACGTATTGCATTAGGTTTATTACGCATCACCAACGCGGACGTTTGGTGAAATTACGTTTTTTTTATTGCATTTAATATAAATTAGGTTCTCTTCAATTGATTTACTTTTATGCTAAATTGCATTAGTAAATGAAAAATTATTTTATTATTTACAAAGTTTTTCAATATTTATCATACTATAGTCTTGTTCAACATTAGTGATATCTTATGATCTCGGTTAATTTACAATTCAGTTTTTTATTTGCAAAAATCATTATTTGCCTTCCATAGCATTAGCTCGTTATTTTTTAAGTTTGCTGTCATATAGAATGTTTATATGGTACTTTAAGCAGTTGAATAATTAACACTGACTCTGAGCTTCAAATTTCGCAGGGCACGAGTTCAATCAAAAAATTATTTACGAATAATAAAACATAAAAAATAATTCCAAGACCATTGATGATGAATATATGGCAATTCTTGAAATAGATATATGGTCAGTCAAAAAATAATATAAAAAGAATTTTTTTTGTTGTAATTGACTACTTTTCGAAACCTCTATATATATATTATATATAATAAATTCTTTTAATCTATCAAAAATATTTAATACTTATTATTATTCATGAGTGATTTGTAATATAAGAATTTAGTAAAATAATATGTTAATTTTTTTTTATATTAATTATTACATATATAATGTTATATATTTTAAGTACATATTTACATGTCTATATAGTTTTATTTACTCAAAGAATTCAATAGCTATATACAAGTGGACTAACAAAAGTTTGTTTTCTGACAACAAAAACAAATTTGCAATAAATTTTAAATTTCGTAACAGTAATCTTATAATTTTTTATTTTTTTAACATAATTTCCATTATATTTTGAAGGCTGCAAATCCGCTTACTAAAACACTTCTCAAAATCGGATTATTTTTGTTTGCATCTTCGAAAATCTTTCCTCTCAAATTATTTTTGTTATTGGAATCAATCGGAAATCATACAGCGCCAAGTCCAGGGCATATAGCGTCTCAACTTTCAATCCCTAACAGTGCAATACAGTTGTTCGGTCTTTCAGCACCGTCAGCTGGCGCCAATTTCTTTTATTCGATATTCATAACAAATTTTTAAAATATTATGGTAAGCTGGTTTCAATATTTCATTCATCAGTTATCGTCTGTCCAACCTTCAGAGGAAGAACAGCTACAGCTTTTCCCTTAGTAAAGTAAATTCATATCATTACTTTTATTGTGGATCCCATACTATCGACTATTGTCTTGTTTCTGGATCGTATTTGTGGAACCTAGCTTTGCACCTATAATTATTTCATTGAAGCCGGTAGACTCTTCATATTTAATTTTTTAAACAAAATATTGAGCAAAAAATGCGCGCCATTTTTTAAGCTTCAGTTAAAATTTGAGAAACCCATCGTGCTGTTTTTTTTGCGTCTTCAAGGAAATTACTTAATCTATAGCCTTTATGCCGGGCTTTCAGCAATTGTTTCCTACGTCAATTCTGAATATTTATCAATTTCCGTCCAGTGTGGAATTTCCTCAGCTACACCCGAATGATTGCTCCATCAGAAGGCGATGGCAATTTCTTTCCATAGACCATTTTGGATTTAATTAATATTTCCGCTCATTAAATATTAAATATCATTAAATATCTATTAGACATATTGGCAATATTAGTCGATTAAAAAATAGGCGGACTTGCTGCTACAAGTGGATGGTCGATTAATATAAAATAATAGACGAAAGCGGTAAAACATCTAGAATTGCTTCGAAAAATAAAAGATACAATCACATAGAACTTTTTAAATTAGTGGCATGTACAATATAAATTAATATATATAAAAACAATTTAAACTCAATATTAAATTTAGTAACGCATGAACGTTATGCTTCTGATTATGGGGTAATACGTTACAATTAACCTAAGTTAGCACTGACGAAAAAGATAATGCAGTCACTGTTTTAATAAATTGTGTTAAGAAATAGCAGGCCTTTTAAAATAGGACTTGTGTCTTATTGATGTAATACAATACCTAGTTTCACTTAATATAAACGAGCCTAGTATCCAACCTCATTTTAATATAATATCACGCAAAGTCATTAAACTATTTGAGTACTACTTGCTAAAATAAATTTGATTAAAGGCATTAGATTTGAGCTGACATCTCCGATAAATCTATATAGAATTGACAAGACGCCGCTTCAAATATGGATGTACATGCAGCAACCTATGTAGTTCACAGTCAAAGGATGGAAAAGTTGTACAAGTAAGTAAAAATACACTGATAAAGTAAATAAAATATATCAAATGCAAACTCAATCTTAGTTGTTTATATCAAATTGTTCTAAAAAGTTATGCTTATTACAATAAATATTTATTTAAATATTGATTTAATTTTTTAATGTTTAATATGTATTTCCAGAGGCAAATGTACGTTGAGGCAGATGTCCAGAACTTATTCGTGAAATTTGAATGCAGAAAACGTGGCAGTAATGGTTACTGAGGGAGGGTCAAATATGGTTGCCGCATTTCGGTTTTACCAACATAATCGTTAGTCATTTAATAAGCAACGCATTGCAGAAATCAATGGAAGAAGTAAGTTATATGGAAATGCTTCACCGATTAGAGCCATGCTATGTAAACAGTCATAGCCACGGCACATGTGGAAAAATAATAATTTGAAAATGAGAGCAAAAAGTAAATTTTTATTAAACTTTGGTTACGATGGCGAGACTTTTTGTGCTCCGTCATTAAATTTTGCGGATTCTAACTTACTCTCAACCTAAAAGTATTAAAATAGTAGTAATAATTAAAAATTGGCAACTGCCATTTGGCTTTCTGCATAACTGTCATGACCATTCGTCACATGACTGTTTGCATAATTCGTCCTTATGAGCACAATTAGTAAATTAGTTTTCAAAATCTGGAATAAACTATACTAACAACAGCACTAACCTTAAATCAATTCGTAATTAAACTCAAGTACTACAGCCAGAAACCTTTTCTGGATGGACAAAATGTTCACAATATGCACCTTACCATTATATACATAAACCATCTGATTAAAAAATGCTTAGTTGATGCTCGCAAAAAAGAATCGGTTGCATTAACAACATTCAGTCAATAATAATAGCTAAATTAAACAATTATTACAAAGTCGCGTTGTTCTATTTTATCCGGCAAATAAAATGATACAATTTGATGCAATATATCATACGGAACGAATTCAAGCCAATGATGCCGATGTATGAGGGCATCATTGAAAAATAATTTTTTCAGATTTTGTGTAATACTCTTCAACTTTACAATCAAAAGTAAAAATCAGTAAAGAAATGTTTATGTTCGAAAAGAAAAGATTTCACGTCGACTTTAGTATGTTACAATGTTAGTATTAACATCACAAAGAATATCCATTGCCCTACAAAATAATGAAGAGAGTCTTTTCCACGTCAGGCAATAGTGCAGCTTCTGCAAGAATTTTTTAACTACGAAATTTAATATTAGAGAAAGGATCACTGATGGATTCAAGAACACGTGGCATACATCTTTTAAATAGATGTTCCGGGCAAGGTTTTGCATGTTATCATAAAAAGTCGCACACAATCGGACAATATAATACAGATATATGAATAATTTCTTAAATTTGTAGTAAGTTGTGTTAGTTGAAATTAAAAAAAATTATATTATTGTACAAATTTTGAATAGTTTTAATTTATTAAATGTAATTCTGTTTTTTGAACTAATACCATATATATTCATTAGAACTTCATGTAAAATAAGTAAATCGTGTATTAAAATAAAACGCAAATCAGGTTATGGGTACATTAATTATTTAATTTATTTGAATAATTTATTTAGTTTTGGTTCTCTTGTTGTTTTGCGTTACAATCACATCACAGTTCATTCTAATCAACCCATTTATTATCGTCATATCCGCTCTCATGATCGCCGCATCAGCAGCTCACTTGCGTCAAGTTAAAGTATTTAAAATTTTCAAATTTTTCCATTGAATGAACTTTCAAAGAATATACTAAAAATATTCTTATATATTATTTTTGATTTCGATTAGTAATAAAATTCTACATAAAACTCACAAATATCAGGACGATATAAGAAGTACTTTTAAAAAATTAATTTACCTTTGACATTAAACCAAACACATACACACGACTTTTCAGTAAAAACAAAAGAGAAGTATGGTACACAAACTTTTCTTTTTAGTTTTAATTCAAATTAACCAATAAATTCTACTTCAAAAATAAATATTTGCTACCACTCTGCTTTTCAAAAATATTATATAAGAATATTTTTAGTACATTCTTTGAAAATTCATTTAATGGAAATATACTACGCATGTGCTTGATGGATTTTATGGGAGAAAAAAAAATTTCAAAAAATAATGCCATCCTGAAAACTTTTATTTTTCAGTAAAATTTAAAACAGAATCTAAATAAAATATAGGAAACGAAAAATTGGGAAATAAATTAAAAAAATTGTTTTTTTAAATTTTAATAATTAATATTAGTACTTAAATATAAACTGTCTTAGCAACAAATTTTAAGTTTCTATCATTTATATAGCCAGAGATATGCCCATTTAAAAATGTGTCTACAATACAAATTCTCGAAGCTCATGGGTCCATATCCTAGGAAATAAATTACAAAATTTTTATGAGGCACAGGTCTTTTTATTTTATGAAAGAAACACATAAAAAAACTTTCAGCTAAATCGGAGATGATGAGGTCGAGAAGGTCTCCGATTTGTAAAAAAACGACCCATATACAACAAAACATACAAGAACAGATTCTGCTGCTTTAGTGTTTTATATTACAGCTTTATTCAGAAAGCAAGAAAGGATTAAAAAGCGAATTTAGATAATTGTCATTTTATCACTTTACCAAAAACCGAGTTACTACGCAACGTCACACATCTCTAATATATTATGTGATATTAGATGATATACAAAAACATAGACTCATGAAATATAATTTTAATTCATTTATATTTATAAAGTATGTATGAAATTATATACCTATATAATTATATATATAATTAATTTATATATATATATCTTGTCTCAGTTATAAAATGCTAAAACAAAAACGAATTTACATCTTAATAATTTCTGCTTTTAAGTACAATTTGACTGACAGTATAATCTGCCAAAATAATAATCTGCCGGTGTTTTAAAGTTTGTAAAAATTTGCCGTCGAAATGTGGTAATAGTTCATGAGTCATAGGTAGCTTATCATTGTATTGCAAATTTCACCCGATTTTTCTTAATAAAATCTTATTAAAAACGTAATTTAATTATATATTGATAACAATAAAATCAACGAGTAAATGAAAGAATAAAGTTACTTCAAAAAATTTTTGTATTTTGATTTGAAAACCCAACGTTACAAACGTCATCTTTTATCGTATTTCTATTTAGCAAAATCATTATATTGCTCAGGGGCATATTTGGAAAAAGTAAGGTCATGTAGAATAGCAGTTTTATCCAGAGCTATCCTTCTGTAACACATTTTTCTTAGTGATTATTATACATTTTTTTTAAAATATAATTAAGTATTGAAGATTCGATAAGTAAATTTAGTCAAAGACTCCACAACTAATTTGAAGCTTATGATAGAAAGAAAAAGTAATTTTTCAGCTATACAATATTTTTCAACAAATAATGTTTAGTGTAAGCGTTTGTTGTATCACTACAAGTACATTTACGTATAAGGTACTCGATATATGCAAGATTTATAAAATATATATGTAACTGCCGAATATGTGTAGCTACCATAAAATACAAAATATTAACGAAAAGGAAACAAAGGGTAATTTTATTACTTTTATTTCAGTGCATTACCTTGACAGAAGCTAGAACCTGTTTCATCTTATCACCCTAATTGTACTTACAAGTGCTTAAATTCACTTGCTGCTAGTAACTGGCACGCAGTGTTTTAAACGCAACAATATTACAGATTTCCGCTTCTTAAATTGTGAGCAAAGTCGAGGACAAATAAATAAGCAAAAATCCATTAAGTGGCGAACCACCCCTTATTTTGTGGCAATTTGTTTTTTGTTTATGTTATTATTATACATATAGTGTGTGTAATATACGAGTAAGTGTATCATTTTCAATTTTTTCATTTAAACCCCTCACCTTATGTTTTATAAGTACATTGCGCTTTATTTAATACAACGGTATTTGTCGAACACCAATTTATTCGAAACTTTTCTGACCCCAATGCATTTATTTTGATTTGTTTAGAATAACAACAGATGCTTTTAAAACATATTTATTCATTGTTTTAATTATTAACGGTTGACAATAAAAGTGTGTACCTATAAGACCTATTTGCCTTGCACTCTCAAGCAGCTCTTCATCAAATTGGATTTAAGTAAACATTTATAATTGCTTGAGATCTTTACTTCTTATCAGTAAATATTTACTACAGCATTGTATTATTATATTGCATCATTATTTGAAATAATTTATTTTGTTTGCTAATTATATATAAAAACATGCTCTAAATCAACTCATAGGAGACTCTCTATTTTGATTAATAGGAGCTATTAATTTTTTAAACAGAACAACCGTAAAGTGATTGACAGTGGCGATCAGGGGTTTCGCAAAAAGTTGTGCATATTTCTTAAAAGCTCAACCACACTTAGCAGAGAAAAAATTATTTCACTTGTCTCTTATTATGTGAGTGAGAGCATCTTTTAACAATGGAGGTATTCACTATTAAGCACTGTAGTGAATGTTTTATTGGGCGGAACATTCATTGACATAATAAAACTTTTAGCCTCTTAGAATTTGCCATTTAGAGCTCATCGAGAATCCCCAAGCCTTAAAGATAGTGTAAAAAGTGATAAGTTTATAGATCTATTTAAGTTTGCTGGGAGCACCAGCAACTAAACAAATTACTCAACTTATTACTTATTTTAGTCAAGGAATCCAGAATAAATTCATTATATTAATGTCTTAGCCAATCAAAATACGAATATCTTGAATCCTGAATATTAATTCAAGAGTATTTTTCACGCCTTGTGGATGCCAAAGCGAAAACGTTTTTCGGGTTTATCAATAATACATATATGTTTTTTTAAAGTCGAGCAAACGTTGAAAAAACTTGTAAAAACTTGATTAAAAATTACCTAAAAATCTCCTTCTGAAATAAGATGAGAAAATAGAATCGAAGCAGTAAAAGTGATATTTTTGCAATTTGATTATGTTATTGAATAAAAATAAAACTAATGATTCTAAAACTCTAACTGATTGTAAATCAGTCCTAAATGAAATACAAACCTTCAAGTTTATTGTTGCAACATACATGTGGTACGAAATTTTGTGATATAATATTTTAAGTAAACTATGGTACTCGACTGGAGTAAACTTGAAGATCGCTAAGGACAGTCCACGCGCATTTCGTAAGACTATAGTAATTCTGGATTTGAAAAAGCGTTGAACAAGCCCAATTGTTTGTAGAAAAAATAAATTACAAAATTGCATTTAAATTTAAAGGAAAAAGAAAAGCAAAGTGAAACGATTGTTCAGTTATTAACATATTGATAAACCCATATAATCTGTTGATATACGGTATTAAGTAAATTTTTTTACCACAATGATAGATATTATCATAATTGAAACCGACTATCGATTTAAAGTACTTAATGTATTGTTTAATATATTGAACAATTTAGTTTCATACATGATATTAATCATATGAAAGTATAACAATCGAAAACTTTCTCAAGCATTCTAGCCCTTTAGGTATGAGTTTTTGCAATCCCGCAGTAAGCTTACACAACGATATAAAGCAATATTCGGTATATTACAGAATAGTAAAGAATAGGTACCAGAATCATGCTCATAGTTCCAGTCAGCACAGCTTCTGCTGAAAGAAGCTTTTCAGAGTTATAATTGATTAAGGCCTACTTGAGAAGTACAATGAACCAAGCGGGACTATTTGCATTGGCATCTCTATTAATTGAAGCGAGGATAGTAGCTGGTGCAAATTATAATACAATTTTAAAAAATTCAGTGAGGCGAAAGGTAAGAAAATTCATTTATTTTAATTTGTGTTTATTTTAATTTGATTAGCAATACATATTTACATACATTCTCCATTTGATGTCGCCAACGTTCAGAGTTGGTCTAGCTCTGCTACTAGTGATTGAAGTAATATAATTTAATGAATTGGATTTTCAGTTTTTTGATCAGAAGAAATACCCGGTAAATCCAGCAACAGTTTAAAGAGAGATGTCGCAGCTCAACTTTAACGAAATAAATGTTACTTTCATGTTATGTGTAGAAAGAAGTGTATATATCATTATGACAAAAACTAGTATTTGTATATATTACAGCAATGAACTTTATGTATCGTTTACAAAACTTGCTTTAACTTCCTGCTTTAAATGTTTTTAAGGTTTTTAAAAACACATAAAACACGACAGTTTTAAAATAGTTAATTGTTAAAAAGATGTCTACTGGTAATTTCTTGCATCGTAGGGGTCAATCTTACAATCCTGTAGTCTTTTATTATAAAAAATTATAATATTTTGAGGAATAGAAGATTTATTGCGCTTGATATAATAAAGTATTTTTGTTATAAGCACAAAAATAAGTATCGACTGAACAGTTTTGTTCAAGTTAACGAAAGATTGTTGTTATTTATTTATAAAAAAGATCACTACACAATGTAACCATGTGAACGAAAATTGGTCGGATTACTTTGATTAGGTTAGATTGAAAGGGTAAATCTTGAGACGAACATCAACATCTAGACTCGAAGATAAGATAATTCTTATGCCCTGAAAATTGACTTGAGAAGGTAAACGATACTAACAATTGTTTTCAATTTAGCTTCTTGAGTTACTCATACTAAACCGATCTTCCAGAAGAACATGCAGAGATCCGATTAATCTACTTTTCTTATTTTTGCCCGGCTAGTGAAGAAATATTTTTGTAGACACTGGCACTACTTCACTTGTGATTCCAAGAAGAGACATAGAAAGTGATTAATAGATTCCACTTCATTTCGCTTCTGATAATTTTTCAACATTGAGACATAGATGCAATAGTATTATACTGTATGTTCTTAGTATATTCATCACCGAATCATCGGAACACATCTCTGTTTTTAAAAAATTCAGAAATCATAGGTTGAATTGAATAAATAGTATCATCAGATTTATTCTTTTTGGTCTGCTTTTATTGTATTAGTGTACATTTAACCCAAAATTTTGCTTACAACCGCGCTTACAATTATTATTACAATTACATTTATTAACCGTATTCCATCAGGAACATAGATTGCTGATTGTTTAAAGCTAAGTGCTGTAGTTCGTTAAAAGATTTGCCTATTTTTCGTCAAAGATGTTGCGCCTCCGTGTAACATTTCGTCACGTAGTTTTCTTAGTGTATGGCTCAGCCAGTAAAACTTTTGCTTTCTAATTTGTTTGTTGATGTTTTCTTGGCTTACAAGTTGTAACAGATCATCGTTTGAGATAATCCTTAGAATATTTCATAAACGTCCATTCGTGAATCTCTGTAGCGTTCGCGCTGTAGAGTTAGTCTGCCAGGTATCAGATCCATACAAAAGTATAGATTTCATGCACGCATTATAAACATGTATTTTTGTTTGCGGTGTGAGTTCATTTGATTTCCATATACCACGAAGATTTCCAAAAGCCACAATTACTTGATGCACGGCCATCGGGTGTAATAATGTTTCCGCTTCGACGCTATTAAGACAATGTCATCTGCATAGTCAAGGTCTTCTATATATTAGTTAACTCTCTATCGAACTTCTCTGTTTACTGAAAATGTGCTTTGCAAGACTGCTTTGAGGGTTACAGTAAAAAGTAAGGAGGATAATATAGATCCTTGTTTCATCCCTGTAAGCGTTTCGAATGCTTACCGTTGTGTATAGCTCAAGCAGTGCTTTCAATGTATTGAGCGCTGAAGATTGATTATCTTTTGCGGTACACTATCCGTTGCGGTGAATTTGTTTGAAATCCTTTAAAAAGTCTTTTAAATGCATTCTTTTTATTGTTCTATGATGAACCGTAGGCTGTTTATATGGTCTATTCAATGACTTGTTTTGGCGGAGGACTGTTTGTTCTTTGCATATTTGACGGACTAGCGGATTCGTGATGTGGCTTAGTAAAATATTGTTGAAATTCTTGCATATTGCTGGTGTTAATAATGTAACAAACCTTTTTCGTTGAGGTTTTTCTCGCCGGATTCCGGGTCAATCTTACAATAAAATTCATTTGAAAGGAACAGGGGAACATTGCAATGATAACTTGAAGACCTGACTCACGGTGCAGACAGAGGATTTGCCACATAAATGTGAATTTCTTTGTTGTGAAGCAAATGAGTTCGCAGTGGAAGTGTAAATTTCCGCCACGCCTTGTAAGGTTTCTAACGAAATGTGTGTTTCGTATGGCCAGAAACAATATATTAGTAATCGGAAATGGAATCATCTTGTTCACTAACGAAAAGTTGATTTTGTTAGCTGTGAAATCGGAATGGGTAATAATATCTCTGGGTAATTATCACGTTATCTCTGATTTTACTAATGAAATGTTGCTGTCGTTAGTAATAAATAAACAATAGAAATGAAGATTTCTATTACTTAATAAAAAAAAATGAGAACAGAAATGTAAATTCATTTCTTGATAATTCAGCACGTATGTTATGAATGACTTGTCTTCTAGCTCGTTACCTTGCTGAATCCCCCGACTACATTTTTGTCTCGCCTTTCATACCGGAGAGTGTAATGTACTCTGCGGTGTTCTGTTTACAATTTCAACGGTGTTCTGTTTACAATTTTTGCTTACATCAATTTTGTTATTATTCGAATTCTTGTTATTGCTTGAATGACAAAAATTAGTTATTATTCAATTATTTATTATTTATTATTATTTAATTGTGTGTATTATTATTTTATTATTATTATTTTTAATGATGTGGCTTGATATGTTGTCAGTAAAATTTTATGTTACAGTGCAGTACCGCTCCAATTACCATATTGCAGTGTTTTGCGTCTCCTGTTTTTGGTATTTTGACGACCACGCTTTTGTTTCAAAAAAAAAGAAGTTGGGTTTATTGTTTCTGTGAAAAAAATTCCGTCTACTTTAAAGAGTTCTGCCGAAATATTATAGTACCTAGCTATTTTACTATTACTATTTCTTTTGTTGGAGAATTTGTGGTGATTGTTCTAAGCATATGGGCGGCTGGCTTAAAACGTAATAGAGGAGGTGCTACCATACTGGTAACATTTACAAGATCTGAATTTTTCTTTATCTGAAAGTGTTCGCGCTAGCAAGTTAGTTGTTTTTCAACGTCTGTTTGCAATCGGGCGTTTTTGTCTTGATGGGTAGTTAGTATGGGACTTCTTATTTAAGAGCTTTCTCGAGATATCAAATACAGTCTTTACGCTTGCTGCTTTTGCATCTGACGGAAGGAATTTGCGTTTATCGTTTCTCACTGCTCGTTTGATGTTTTTATTTATAGTTTTGTAGTTTTCATTCACCCGCGTTTCGTTGGGCAAAGACCGAAACTCAACTGTAAGCCATTCTTTGCGTTTACGTTGCATTACATGTATTAGTGTATGAGTATAGAAGGGAGTTCGGATCATTTTCTGGTTGTATATATGGTATAATTAAACACAATTGTCATTATATACAAAAAGAAAACTCAAAGACATAAGAAGTTGAATGAGACAAATTTAGAGATGATGAAATACGAAAAAATATATTAAGCAGAAAGATGCGGCAAACAACTGATGATTGTGGCACACTCAGAAAAGCAGTTAAAAGACACCAAACAAAAGCAGAAAGAAGAAATAATAATACCATTTCTTTCTAAAAAAGTTTGGACAATTCACAAAAAACGTAAACCTAGGGTTAACATGTATAAAAATAATGACAACATTGCCAGAGAAATCTGCAATTATGCATTTTTGGAAAGAAAACTTCGATATTGTTTTGAACTATGAATAAGACAAGGAATAAGCAGATAACAAAGAAGTGTGGTTTATTGACCCGATTATGGAAAATACTAGTTATAAGGAATTAGTAAATGACAAGAAAAGTTTGAAAGGCAGTTTAGCGCCAGGTACAGACAACAGGACTACATAACCATTAAAAGCTGGTTGAGATACAGTATACCATTTGAAGTATAAATTTATTTACAACGTTTGTCAACTGATATGCTAAAATTACAAAGAAATTACACTTCATACAACATACCTAATAGAAAATAAATCATAAAAGTGCAATATTAAATAAATCAACACAATTATGCGGACATCCAGACTATGTTGTTTTAATTGTATGGAACACAAGCCCATTAAGCGAAAAACTCTGAAAAATAAAAGCTGTATTACATAAAATGGGCATAATTTTAAATTGTAGTAAAATTAAATACATGATCACATCGTCCAAAAAATATAACATCTACCTGGAACATAAGAACTCAAAGACGTAAATAACTAAAAATACTTAAGAATGGCGAAGACAGAATACAGTTTGGAAAAAGTTCTAACTAACATATAGCATGAAAAATCTTAAATCTTCTAAAAAAATATTAAGAAAAACGAGATACTGTTATATAGAGTATTATCACAATAATAATTCATATGAGTAGTATGAATTCTGTATAAGATTTTTATATACAGAAGTGAACAACCTACCGGTATTTGATACAAAGATAATTCGGAAAATTTGTACAGGAAAATGGAATATACGAGAGCAGCTATTTATATTTTGAGCCTAATAATGACAAATACTAACTTATCGTTGAAAATTGCTTTATTGTTCGTCGATATTTCTTCTTTATGATTAATACACTTTTGCATATATTCGAACCATTTATCAAAGCATTTTTTCCAATCTTCTTCAGTCACCTTCAAAACATGCTTTTTAAATTGTCCACGCAAATTATTCTTCAAGTTCGGGAACAAGAAAAAATCAGTGGATGCAAAATCAGGACTATATGTAAATCAGGCGGATGATCCATTAATTCGGTTTTTTGAATTTCAAATAGTCGGTTGTAAGACGAGATGTGTGAGCACTCGCATTGTCTTGATGGAGATGGAGAATGATCCGACGGCACTTGTTTGTTTTCCGTATTTCACAGAAGACTTCCGGTAAACAAATGGTTGTATACCATTCATTTCGAAGAGCTCATGAAACACGCATATAGACGACTGCTGTTTACGTTCGATTTCTTGAAATTTTGTCAAATGATGGGGATCCAACGGGAACAAACCTTTCTCACGGCTAAATGATCATGCAATATTTTATATATTTTAAAGAAATTAATGCCTAGGGTTCCACCTTAACCTTAATCTCGCAGTACGAGTACGTCACATGACAATCTTGCATTATCAGTTTTTGTACAGCATCAATTTTTTCTGGCACAACAATTGATCTTGGACGACCTTCACGAAGTTCGACTGTGAGCGAACTGTGGCCATGATCAAAATCATTACACTAGTGTTTCATAGAGGCAAAGGATGGAGCTTTATCGCCGAATGTGGTAGTAAGATTATTGATGAACTTTTTTGTTGATAATCCACGTCGAAAGTCATAACAAATTATCTCTCGAAAATTTTCTCGCGATAATTTCATTTTAGAAATCAATTCAATTTACAAATCACGGTAAATAACACAAATAACGCTCTTTTGACAAAAAGTCTAATGTTTAAGAATGCTTGGCAAACATTCGTATGGATACGTCAGATGACACCTGACAACAATTAGTGCTGACAAGACTCAAAATATAAATAGTGAACCTCGTGCCATAACAGGTATAACGGCGAAAGCAATAAAATAATAGAAGCTGATACAATTATACGGTATAGAAAAAAAGCACTTTGATTAAATAGAACACTTTATACTTATGCCTACTGAATAAAATCTCCACTACGAATATTGTACATTAAAAACAGTAATTTAGCAATTGAGTCGAAGCTATACAGGATCGCATACATAAAAACAAGCAAATAAACATATAAGCGTTGGCTTTGCTGAAGCTTTTATGTCCTCGATTTTATTTCGTTACATACAAAAGTTGAAGAAACTTTTGGTGTGGATAACAGTACCAACAATATAAAAAAGGACGAATATCAACTATCCGTTTGTAAGACAACTATATCAAAATCTGCTCCAATCGATATAATTTTTGCTACGAATATTTTTTTTCAATAGCAAAATCTAATATGTAAATAAAAAGCGAGAAAATTGAAAAATAGTTTTTCTAACAAAAATATGTGTATGAATCGACAATTTATATGCCAGTTATATCTAAACCTAAACAGATATGAATAAAATTTTGTATGTATATTTATATAAATATATGCATAATCTGTACTTAATTTATTCACAAAATGCGATTGTTCAGTTTATATACGATCTATAGAATGTATAGCAATGGTCCGATTGTGGCTAGTCCGATAAAGTTTCTATGTTAGTTGCACAGGTGTACTTATCATGCTGGGGCAAACGCATTAATTTTATGAATTTAACAAACATTCGTGAAATTGCACACAGTAAATGTATTTCATTTTGTGTTCAAAGCACAAACGCACGAACGTTTCTAACCAAAATTACTGGGTTGATGAGTAGTCTTCCAATTGAACATATCAGAGCCAGACATCCATTTGCTCTTTCAACATTGGATTTCAGTGGTCTAGTACATCGACATGGTTTCGGATGCATGGAAATATCAAACACGAGATGTACATAGCTATATTTGTTTGCCTTTTAACGAATGCAGTACAGATTGATTGATCGATTAGAAAGCATTACTATCAGCCAAATATTGCGATAATGGAACAAATTTTGTTGAGGTTAAAAACAAACTAGCTAAATTAAAAATTTTTCTTTTAATAAATTTCAGTTCATTAATTTTAATTCAAAATTTTTTGATGTCTTTAAATTAACAAGAAAAATTTTGAGTCTTGAGAGAAACCTTTTGAAACTCTTTTTAAAATTATTGTACTTGGTGGTATTATTGTTAGATATTATATGTATTTGACATTATTAGAATGTATGCGCAAATCATTTGCATTGTACACATTTCGACGCTTCAGTTGATGTCGATAATTTCAACAGATTGTAATTATTGTTCAGCACGATGAAAATAAAGAAAAATGCGAGTAAATACAACTACATTTATCAAAGTACACATCTTTGTCATTATAGATGAAGCTGAACCGAGAAGGTGTAATTGAATATGCAGATGAGATATGTTTGTTCAAGGTGTATCCAGACAAATATTTCGGAAATTGTAGTAATAAATATACAAAAATTAAAATAAAATATTGTTAAAAATTATACCTCGTTGTATGACATTAATGTAATATCAATTAAAAAATTAGTGTGTAGTGAAGTGCTTCATACGAACGGTGCATGTATCGGCAATACAGCTTTAAATATGCTGTAGTCAGAATATTCTCTTGATGGTACTTTTTCGGTCTTGATACTATTTGATAGTTGTCATATCTTAATTATAGTGGCAACATTTTAAACAACTGAATTTTAAAAATCAGAGTAATTTCTCAATTACTCGCTCTTCTTACTTATAAAATTTTTTTGTCACTGGGTTATTAGGTCTTTGTATCACTGCCTATAAAATAGATTTGGAGAAAATTCGAATCAACTGTATGGAGACATCTATCCTTGTATTTTGAATATAGATTTAAAACTGCATAAGTGGGATGTGTAATCGTAATTTTTTTGTTCTAAATGACGTCATAAAAGAAAGAATTGAATTTGCAATATTATTTTTACTCAGAAGCAGACCTTTTTGAAAGGTCTGATGCTCTGTGTTAAGAAATAGCAGTACAATTTTTCTAAAAAAGTAACAGATGCCAAATGTTCCTAACATCTATTATACTGGCTTTGAGTCCTTATTTATTCGCACAGTCTCCGCATGGTTGTATTCTCTTTTGCATTCGTTTTCAACGTGCTCCTATGTTGCGGACAGTATTAAGGTTTGTTCTTATTTGTGGCATTTTACTTATTATTAACTATGTATACTTATAAAATACAACTATATTCCTTAAATGAAAAATAATGTTAGAGTTATTAAAAGCACGGCATCAACATAAAGAAGTGAATGCGATACGAATCGAGAAAGTGACAAAAGACTCTAATATCCATCAAACTACTTAATAATAATCAATTTGTTTAATTAATATTGATAATTAAATGTATTGACTGATTATCTTAAAATAAAATGTTCTATACATTCTTTGATAATGTAAATGAAATGAAGTTCATTTACATTTCTCATAACCATGGAAAATTTATAGTATAAGCAAAATATTTTAATCAGGACTGAAGACCAAACGGTGTCCGAACATGGTATTATTTCTAGATTCGTAACACATATATGAACAGATTTGTTTACCTGTTTCAATAAATACTTGAAATCAGTAATCAACAAAAATAGAAACTTTTTTTTGGCGCGAATGGATTAGTGTATTATGAATCTCGTTGTAAGATTTATCTATATACTTATACTTGTAAGTATATAGATTTCTTGATATTAACCAAATAAGGTAAATCGCCGTTAAGACGAGTGATATATGGTATATATCTATTGCTTCGTCTCATTAACTATGTTTCTAAGTGATTCTTCACTAAGGCGATTGATTTTGTAAATAATCAAATTTTTGTAAAAGTATTTATATACTTTTTATTAAAAATCAAACTCCGAACTATAATGCTGTGAAAATGTAGTATTAAATACGTTTTAATATTCTTCCAGTTAAAAGTTTTCTGTCCCCTCAGGGTGGTTTTCTGAGTGCATTCATAAATCATGACTATCCTTCATTTTATTTTACCACTTTGTAATAAGTGTCTTTCAATTGGTGCCCAATATCTATGTAGTATCTAAGCCATTGCACCCAGTAAGCCTTGGTTATAGTACTTGCATCCTGCTACTCTATATTGTTGTGCTGTTTCCTCAGTATTTGTTTAACGATCTAGAATTTCACTGAGTTAACTGGACCAACAAAACACGGCACATTGCTAGTATTTAGTGAACACTCTATATCCCCGTTCCGTATTAAGCGTTGACTTAATTCCAATGTGACTTCATATGCGATTATAAAAATTATGCCAATAATGACATCGCTAATATCGGATATGGTGAAGTCGTATTGTAATTTACATTTACGTAGGAAATTTGATGTTAAACTTTGACAGCATTACCTTTAATACCACAACTGTTGCTGCCGTCTTTTCAACAGTGCTCCACTGATTGGTAACAGTTGCTGGTTTAAGATGTAGGTTGAAAACTTCAAATGCTTTGTTCCCGCTAGTGCCAAGTTAGTAACGTTGCTGGAAAATGCAGAGCTCTATTTTGAAAATATTTTTAAAAAATGATGTTTTCGTTAATATAAGGAATTAAACTAAAACAAAAGGCATTATTCTTATAGAGTTTTGAAAGATCTTTTGATTGGCATTTACCAATATTTACTAATATAACAAAATATTCTAGAATATGTATATTTTTCAACAAAATACCGTGCAACATTGTACCCTTTCGTAAAATTTATAATTAATTAAATATTATTATTATCCCCTTAACACAGAATATAACCGCCTATAAATACCTTTAACAGAGTTCTTTATTAAACTTTACAGTGGTGGTGAGTTTTTAGCATTGTACAGCTTTTCACCTTAATATGTTGTTAGAATGGTGTTAGTTAACATACATTTTTTTCGTAAAAAAACCACTTTTTTAAATATATATAATTAAAAAACGTTCTACTCGATTTTTCTGAAATTAGTTTCGTTTGAAAGAGTGATCAATCTAGTTTTAGATTGATCAAAGTTTAGGAACTTTGAGCGTACTAGTTGTACCTCCTTCGAAATTTAAATAAAATGCAGTTATATCGGAACATGTGCAAAATGTGTACTTATTTTAATAATATTTATATATTTTAGTTGAAATATTGAAATGATTCTTATTTACTCGGTTTCGTGAGTATTTTTTTATACTTTTGCGTTTTACAATTTTTAAAAAGCTTGAAATTTGTCGAGTTTAGAAATTTAACTTTTACATCAAATTTCTCAAAATTGGTCTACTCGATTTTTATGCTTTTTTTTTGCTATAGATAGCTTGATTAATTCTCCATTAGATGTATTTACGTGCAATATTGTACTTTTTCTGGATTTTTCTAAAAATAAATTTTTTCAAAACAAATCGATTTTGGTCAATTTTTATTTTACATAGTAAATGCCAATCGAAAGATCTTTCAAAACTCAATAAGAATAATGCCTTTTGTTTTAGTTTAATTCCTTGTATTAACGAAAATATCATTTTTTAAAAATTTTTTGAAAATACAGCCTTGCATTTTCCAGCAACATTGCTAATTTGGCACTGATTTTGTTCCCGTCCGAGACTTCAGTTTTATGTCAACAGTTTAACCAATAATAGTGCCTGACTGTTGTTGTAGCTGCATATCATCAAATTAGTTTTCTATTTTATACAGCTGCATGATCACTTCTTCTTGATAAGCTCTCCTCAACTTTTTGTACTTTTTGCAAGTCCATTTTTACTTCATTACCATTTTACTTCAAACTTTATGAATCAGTTTTGACTTGTGTGTTCACGAATGCCATCAATTTATTTATCCTAACAACGTTCTCAAAAGACCTGTTAAAATAAATGTGTCGTTTGTCATTAATATCAAACAACGCAATTTCCTTTAGATAATTGTGCCATTGTTTAGCACCTTATTTATAAAAGGCAGCCATTTTTATTAAATGAATTGAATATACAAGACTGACATGTCTCCTTGACCAAAAGCGAAATGACGTTATTCGCTAATAACCAAAACACCGCTTGACAGATATTTTTTAATTATCATTTTTGGACTTAGCGTACATAATTCTCAAACTATTACTTGATTTTGCTTCTCCAAATACTTGTTCGTTAGTGCCATCAGGGCAGATCTTCGACTTTGGTTGATTATACCTAGTAATAATTTTGGTGGTATTCAGTGGTAGTGCACTATTAAACGGATGGTTGCATATAATCCGGAAGCCTAGTCGGTACTAAACAAAATCCGGTAAACAATGAACCACCGTTATGACTGTGTTAGCTAGTATAGTTGTATTTAATACATAAGATATATATATATGTAAACATAAAAGTACTATATAAAATTTTGATTTCAGTCTTCGTTTCGCGAAAAAACTAATGTTAGCACGTTTATAGTTTTTATCAGTTTTTTTTAGTAAGCTAAGCAAATCATATTGAAATGAATTACAAAAACAATTACAAATTAAAAAAATTAAATCAAACAATTTATAATTTAATAGGAAAAACAAAACCATGTTTACAGAATAATAAATAATTTGCACACGTACTATAAATTGCAATAATAATAAATTTTTACAGAGCAAATAAATAAACAAATTGTTTCATGATTTTTAATTATTTTGCTGTCTAATACTGAATTATACTTCTGTGTATACATATGTATACTGTATATTAAAATTATAAACAACTAAAACTTAAATATAGTGCAGATAACGAATTGACTAATTCGATTAAGCGGAAGCAGCGGACGATTTAGTTTAGAATATTTATCGACAATGATTTTAATAACTTTATAACTTATCACAATCAAATTCCAAAATGGAAGTATTTTACAGAAATTATCAGTTCGAATTTCATTGTTTGGCATCACTAATCGTACTGTATCAAATAGCTTAAAGAGGCAATACTGGAAGTCAGTATTATGTTCGTGAGCTTATTCAAGCATTACTATTCAATTCTGTAATAAGTGATTTTCTTTTTTTAGCAAGTATTTATTTCTTTTCTTTCGTCTGCGTAGACTTCGGATCCTTATTGTCTTAGCCCAAGATTATCCTAGTCGCCATACGCGGCTATAGTTATCTTTATGTGGATATGTGAGTTAAAGTACCTTTTATGTATCACTTATGTATACAAAAATTCCGTTACAATCGATACATAGCTGACACAGCATTACAGCATATTCTCAAAAGAGTCTTAATAATAATAATTTGTGCTCTTTGAAATGCTCGAGTATTAACATTTTTATTCCCAATTGAGGACTTCTTGACCAGGTTCACCTCTTTAAAAAAAAATTAAAAATATAACTTATTTGTTAAATTTCCTTCATATTTATTCATTCAACACGTTCAACAAAATAAAATGTAAACACATGTTTATGGTTGTAATAACTGCAAGTGAAGGTTATCTAATCTTTTGGAAGGACTAGTTCGCTTATTTTTCAACTTAAATGAAGATTTAAAATGTTACCCTATTATATATAAATAGGCTAAGGAAAACCTCTATTGTGGTTAGTTCTATATTGTATTGTTCGTATAATACATAGTACACATCAATTGAGGAATAATTGTTGAAGGCAGTTTCACTTCATATTTATTTAAATAATTTTAGTAATTCATAAATTATATATATAATTCGAATTGTATTTCGGTATAATGAGATAATCTCATTTCAACATACATATATGCATATATAAAAAATTAAGTTATAGTTTAATAAGAAATTGTTTTAACTTGACATTGAGCTGTAAGATATATTTTTTTTATTTAGGTGTAGATGATGGCTTAATTTATAACATATTAAAATAAAAGGAGTAAATTAATAACTAAATAAATTAGGATAAATAAAAACTGTCAATTTAACCAACCATAAATTAGTTAAATTTTATTATTCAATTTTAAATTTTTGATGTACTTATTCCATATTTCTCTCATATTTATTATGAAAAGGGGTTGATAGACTGCGACGGCGTAGTAAATCCAAACAGAGAGGGACATATGTAAGGTACTAAGCATCGTTTCTTACTACAACCGGGGTTGAAAACAATAAAAACTATTTGAGGTTGGGATTGGTTTAATTGAAGAGTGCTGTTTTAAATATAGAATACAATATAGCGTTGTCATTCTTTCCCCTGGTGTTTGTTTTTGTTATTTGTTTATATTATACATCATAATAGACATATTGCTTTTGTATGTTCGCAAATCGTTTGCCTGACAATGTAAATGGAAACACCTGAATTTGCTAACAGTTCTGAAACAGAAAAAAGACAAAAACTCCAGAAATCAAGTTTGAAGAAGTGGGATAAATAGTATATTTGTATTGTCGTGTAATTTCTTGTAAAAGTTGCATTTATTTGTAGAACTTGAAGTCGTTTGCGTTACTCTAAAATGTTAAAACGGTGTTTTACTATATTCTTTTCAATTATATGTGCTATCTAAATTTTTATTGTTCATGGGGAAATGTTTTTCTTATTACTAGATTTAAACACAAAAAAATATAACGTAATTATGCTGAAGAAAAAGCTAATGAAGCCTTATTTGGGAAATTAAAAAAAATATTATTCAACAACATCTAAAAAGTATTGCAAAAATGCTATATATGAAAGCTATCGCATTTAAAATGATATTTCAATAGTTTCTCATGACATGATTAATGACATCATTAATTTTATTTACAAAATGATCAAATTATTATTTCAGAAGCATTTTCAATACTAAAAGACTTGTTGAAATCATACAAAACTAGAAAGATATGCAACAAGTGATAAGGAATAAAATATTGCGACATATCATTGATGCTCTGGAGATAATTTCACAAACGTGGGAGGATGAAATAACATTACCGCACGTTTTAAATTTCTAGAAACAATTAAAAAATAGTACAATTTGGTTTTTTTTTCATTTTATTTATTTTCTAATTTCATTATGATTACAGAATTAGGACTTAACTGAGAACACTGAGAACACATTTAATGGCAATCTGAACCAATTTGCCTGGATTATTATAAGTTCTAATTTTATAAAAGAAGAACAAACAAAACTCCATCATAAGTTTTAACAAAATGTTGTAATAGGTGGAAAATATTTATAAAAATCGTCTGCGTCATAAACATACATATGTATATGTTTCTGGTCGTCCTGCCATATACAATGCTGAAATATAGTGCATGGTACTAAAAAATATTGCCGCAAAATTCGTACATATTTGTATATTACATACATATATTCCAATTAATTTATATAGTTCATATCATTAAAAACGCTATTCAACAACACCAAATTATATGTGAACAAAATATATGTGAATATAACAAAATTATATGTGAAACCTGTTTTATAT